>NC_081197.1:34324329-34924329 GCF_902713425.1 Acipenser ruthenus
GCAACCAGGCGATCTTCATTACTCAAGTGGGGCATGGTCGTATCTTTTGCTGCTCTTGCTTTAATTAAAATCATGGCTTTTCGAATGGCTGTTTGTACAGATTCTTAACTCATTTTGGCAATTTTAACTCAACTGAAATACAAAACACTGAGGACTTGGAGTTTTTTTATGAAATCACATGACTTGAGCTCAGTATTTTGTTATCCCAAGGAACAATACTACACAAACAATCAACAAACCTATCTGCTCACCATTAAAAATGTAATTAACATTATTTATGTGACCAATGAGCTATTAATGTAAAACTTAGACTGTTGCATTTTCATTGTGCAGCAATATATATATATATATATATATATATATATATATATATATATATATATATATATATAATTTACAAAATACAATGATTCATTTTGTCACAGAACCAGTACCTTTTGCAGCAGGACCAGAACCACAAAATTATTACAAGTACTAGAAAAGTACTACAATACCAATACCAGGAAAATACTGCAGTACCAGGACCACAGAAGTACGACAGTACCAGTACCACAGAAGTACGACAGTACCTGTACTACAAAAATATTACAGTACAAGTACAAAATCTGTCAAAAACCCAACAGAATGTGTACTATAGTATTCTATAGAAAATATGAGCACTGACAGAATATTGCTTAATTTCCATACAATCAAATTAAACATCTATTTGAGTGTAGATACTCTTGTATCTAACTGTCTTCCTTTTTAATAATTGAAAGGATGCCTGTATAAAACTACGTGTATTATAATTCACAAGGACGATGCAATTGTGTTTCTTACTCACAGATCAACTTGATATTCCTTAGGAGGCATGGTATATAGATTTTGTGGCTGGGGAAGCACCAGCAGATCAATACAAGCTTCTCTATCTTTCCACGTGCTGTTTGTTTAATGATTTGCCAAAATAAATGAACTGAGATGCAGCATCTTCTTTATCAACCCCATTTTACAGTGGGACAAAGGCGCAACATGACAAAAGACAGGTAACATAGCCAAGAAAACAGTATGCCCTAGATAAACTAATTTGACAGTTCACTTCATGAGCTTCTCTGGAACTGTATTATACACCTGTCTGTGTGCAACCCTGTTATGGATGCACTCCAGATTTACCCCAGGTTCCAGAGGGAATTGTATACACCACTTAGCTGTTGTGTTGCTGCATCTGGTGTAGTTAACACCTGACTGGATTTGTGAGACGCAGTGATGGCCATGAAACAGTTACGCCATCTGGGGCAGCATCAGGAACACAGATTGCATTCATGAGAATTCATCCTAAGCTTTAAGAAACAATGCAAAGGACTGTACACAACAACTAAAGTATTTGAAAATGAAAATACACATTTGCTAAGATGTCTGCAAATACTCCTGCCACAGCATGAAGTGCCTGTATTTCATTTTCTGGAACCAGGAAAGTTCCATTTAGGTAGTATTACTGTGATGTATGACATGGAAAACTAGGATGATCGAGACTGAGTGCAATTTTGAGCATATAAGGTATACAGTTATTTACATGATTAACATGTTGTAGAAACACATGGGCAAACAAGTATTTTTTTTTTTTTTATGAAATCTCTTCACAGGCACATGTCCCTGTGTGGTCCAGTGGTTATAGAAAAAGGGCTTGTAACCAGGTGGTCCCCTGGTTCAATTCCCACCTGAGCCACTGACTCATTGTGTGACCCTGAGCAAGTCACTTAACCTCCTTGTGCTCCGTCTTTCGGGTGAGATGTAACTGTAAGTGACTCTGCAGCTGATGCATAGTTCACAAACCCTAGTCTCTGTAAGTCGCCTTGGATAAAGGCGTCTGCTAAACAAATAATAATAAAATAAAATAATACTGGTTTCTTATGGAAACAACACATTGTCTAGTGTGCTGACCCTCCGCCTCCACTCAGCAATTCACAGTGGAGTAACAGACCATTTTGACAAGTGCTTTATACATGATCAAACAGTCTATCATTCTAGAACTTAAGGCGCCACCTATTCCTTTAACCCATTCCATGAAAGTATGCTACAGACCTTTTTATGAGAATCTGCTAGAATAAAGAGCCTCCTTAGAAACAGAATTTCATTAAACCAAGGAGAGTTCTGGTGTCTTCTGCAGTTATTTGTGAGTTGGTTAATAGGTTTTCATCCGGTGGGTTCCAAACTGGCAGTGTGGAGCTTATCCATAAGGGGAATGGTTACACAATAATAAAGCATTACATATGCAAAATGCTAACCGTTTGAACGTTTAGTTATGTAATATGATGTACCAGAGTATAAGGATTTAAATCATGGTAAGAATTTCTGAGCTACAACAGCGTGTGCTATGTATTGCCAGTGTCTTTTGTATTTTCAATACTATAGTAGAGTTTATTTTCATTATTGGACTGTTGGTGGGTTATTTTTTCTTAATTCTATCCTGTAAAGAAAAAAAAAAGTTCTATTTGCACATTTCACTTAAATAAGAATGTTTTCTTCCCCTTCTAAATAGAAATTGTAATAATAGTCCCATTGGATTGCATTGGATGATGATAAATTGCTGTTAGAACTGGAAGAAGAACCCAGAGTTAATGTGTTAATTTAAACAATAACATTCAAGAACCTTGGCATTCAGGATACTATGGTGCATGTCATAGAGAATGTCACAGAGAATGTGTATGGGGTGGTTGTGCACATTGGGGTCCATTCAGTTGCTCTAAACGGTGGAAGATGTAAATACCATCACTGAAATAATTAACAGGTGTTTAATAGCGCATATGAGCAGTGAAAACATGTTAAACGCCAGGGAAGGACTTATTTAGTGATTTACTTGGTAACAGTATGCAGATCCACATCCATTTATAGCAGCTGAATAGACACTATTTTTGTCTTTATCACCATTTTTAAAATGAAGCTCATTGTTGCCCGAGGTTACCAACAGTACAATAAAGCAATCTGGGCTCTTATGATAATCATTTTCCCTCTATGCCCCTGTAGCTATTCCACTTGGTTTGGCCCTCTCGCATGTTTAATAGGGGAGGCTGTTTGCTTTGATGTTTATTTTCTTTTTTTTTTTTTTTTTTTTTTTGCAGTTCCGCAGATGGATTTAAAGTATGATGACACTTTTTGATTCATGACACAGGAGGTTTGCATAACCTAATTAGCCCATTCTTCAATTTGTTTAATCAAAGGAATCCCAGGTGTTTTGATTTCTGTTCTGTATTTCCCTCATGTCTTGAACCCATAATTTCACATCTATACGGCATGTCTTTAAGGAGGATTTATAGCCTGCTGTAGCAATATGTGCGTTTAATTAAATTTTGCTGTCAGCAGAATTGAAAACTGTTATTTATTGATATGTGCAGCAAGGCTAAATTCAGAAAAGTATTAACTATACAGGTTAATTCAGCCCTTTTTACTATAAATATTTCTTGTTAAATGTGAATTGGAGTCCTGTAAAGTCATAAAATGAAAGCTTGGCGTCATTACCAGGTTGTGAAAGCTGCAATTTATATTTGAAAGAACCTATTAAATATTAAAAGAATATGGGTTTTGTGTTATAAGCATGAAAGATTAATACAGATCACATTTTAGTAGTACAGGTGTATTAAAAAGCAGAAAAACAAGTTCAAAATGTGCAGAAGATAAGGAAAATGAGTATATCCAAGAAGGCAGTCCTGTTTGCTGAGATTAAGCAGAACTGGTGGGCTAGACTTTGAAAGGACAGCATGCACGAAACTACTGTCACGTAGTACCCTGTGTTCAAACAAAAGGATAGCCTACAATGGTGCTAACATATCTATACATTTGTCTACAGTATAATATAATTGTTGTTTAACCAAGGGATAAACAACGATAAGTGTTGATTCGGTAAATAAAATTCACTGTTTACCGTGCCGTTATTTTCTTACCGATTCAACAATTTGAGTGTTTATGCCACTTAAAACACTTCTTGTAGCAGTTGCCAGTGTAAAGTCAATACAAATGACAACAGGAATCTTTGCAATATAGCCTTTATTACAAAATACAAAGAAGGGAGGGAGCAATCTCATTGGCTACCAAGTGTTCCAACCTGTGCAAATATTTCACCATACCAGCACAGCTTGGAAACCAGCACAGCTTGGAACTTTAGCACCACTCTGCCTGATTCAGTTGACAACGTATTCACTTTTGTAGGGGTGGGTTAGGGTTAGGGTTATTTTATAAGCAGAATAACACACTCCAGTGTTCAAATGTGGTCCAAAATCTGCACACCTAGGCCATTTAACAGTAACAACACCCGTAGGTGTGTAGATAGTGGACCATATTAGAATGGTCTGTTATGTGTTATTGCTTTCTTATTATCCCTACATGTCTGGTTATTAATTTCTGATTTCTGACTGACGTTTGACCACCAGCAACATATTTTATTTTTTATTATTGCATTGTATTTGTACTTGTAACTTTACACTAGAGTGCTGGGCAGGCAGGGTAGAAAAGCTGCAGACTCCCATGTGAACGGTGTCTATTATTTGTTGCACTTGATAAGGAGTCAGCTTTGCAGTTTGCAGCAAATAAAAAATGATAATGTCCCATTTTTATCTACAGTAAAGGGCAACCACTACATTATAGACTAGAGTAACACAATTTGGAAACTCACTGGGTAATACTTGGATTTCACAAAATGACTAACTCTTTTAAAAACTTTTCTTAAGGTTTTTGCACTGCAGTCTATATTGACCATATTTCTGAATTTTACTGGAACTTCAGCTGGACAGATTCAATGCTATTGCATGCACCCTGGAACCCCTTATAAAGCTCAGAGGTGTGAATGTTTTATAACCACTTTATGAATCTATTTAAGCATTGAAAGCTTACACCAAACCCTAATTGAATTACCACGGTTTATACTTTATCACAGAAAAGATTTTATATCGTATTATAAAAGTATCAGTGGCTCCATATCATCTTTGTTTCCCTAAAAAAAAAAATAATAATAATAATTGTCTGACATCTCCAAGCAAGATGACCCCAGCCTACAACAGTGATCTAAATTCATTCTCTTAACTCTTATTAACATTGCTCACGTTCTCACTGGCCTCATTATCTCTGTGCGGAACATTTTTTAATTATTGGCTTTTTTTTTTTGATGAAAAATTGTGGCTGCTTCCTTGTACAAAATTCCTTCATTCTGACATAAAAGGAACTGTAAAGCCTTTTGTTATCTCTTTAAACGTCACTCAATGTCCAAACCCTGGATATGTTTATTATCAAACGCCCAGATGTTTTTTTTTTTTTTTCTTTTAATCTGCTAAGTGGCACAAACATAAATAAGTATCATTCAGGCAAACCACCTTTTTAAGGTACCTTCATGCAGTTGTTATAAGGAACAGCTAAAACTTATTTACACCGCTAACTACTAAGCACCCGCCTACTTAAGTGTTCTGTTTCTGTTTTAAATTTTATTTCCGATTTGGAATTTATTTGTACGTCGCTTATTTGCTTGTGTTTTGCACTTCAGGGCCACCGTAGGAATTTATGGGCCGCCAAGTTTTAAAAAAAAAAAAGCACAAATATTTTACCAGATCTCTTCTGAATTTAACTTAAATCACAAAATTCTTCCTAGATTTAACCCCAAAAAATATTTTTTTACCAGATTTAGCATAATACATAAATGTAAACAAAAACATACTTAAAAGTTTTGAAATGTGTACCTTTCGATATCATTTATAAATATTAAACGTCTATCACAAATTCAACATTTAAAGTCAGTATGACAATTAAATCCAACATTTAGCTAACAGATAAAGCCAAAATACATGATCTTTCAGCATTTTAAAGTAAGTTAAATCTTTGTTAGCAATTAAATCTGAAAAAATAAATATGGAAAAATAAATCCGTTTTTTCCAAAATAATATTTATTTTGGAAGCTAAGTCTGAAGCTAACATGCAAATGAGTCCCTGCCCAGTTAAGAGTTTGATTTAGGCATTTCATGCACAGAGCAGGTGGGGAGGCGGGGAAGCGGCGGAGAGCAGTGCTGCCAATTGGGCAGCTTTTCATTCCGTTTTACTGAACAAAAGACAGTTCCAGCAGTATCATTTTTTTTTTAATTGATAGCTACCGGTAAGCCACGGATACCTTTCATAATTTGAATTTTGGAAGTGGTGAGGTTATCCCTTCCCTTCCTGTGTCAGTTCGGGTATTTGTGGTGCATACCTCCCTTTTTTAACACTCTCCAATTTTTCTGAGAAAGTTCTTCTTGAAAGTTGATTCGTAAACAAATCGACTACGATGCCTCCGTTGTCTGGTGACATTTTTTTTTTTTTAATTTGTAAAATGCAATTCGAAATAGTACTTTGAAGTTCTCAATATAATTCTCAATAACGGTCTCTATAATAAGCAGTATCTCATAAAATTCAGCTATACTTACATGCGGTAAGAGGCAGAAAACAGAGAGATGCTTCTTGTTCTTCTAAATCCTTTCTTTATTTTGGATGCTCACTCAGCACCCACAGACTCCACAGCTCTGTCAGCTTCACTGGATACAGAAACATTTACTCAAAATGGCAACCAACACCCAGACAACCAGACCCAGAATGACAGCACAGCACCTTCTTATAACCTTAGCCCCGCTCCTTATTCAAATCAGGTTACCAGATCTCACACTCATCCTATTGTCCCTCAGCCACACACTAATGGGCACAGACAAACAACCAATGGGCACAGACAAACAACAACTAATGAGGACAGACCGATAACAACCAATCACAGGGGAGACACAGAACATGCACGTGCAGGCTGACACAGACGAGAGGTAAACAAAGCACCAGTGGGAAATACAGAACAGGGAACACAATTACAGTGCAAAAACACAATATATATATATATATATATATATATATATATATATATATATATATATATATATATATATATATATATAGTATTACATACAATTTGTGGCACATGTACACAGGCTTGAATGTTAAATAGGTTTAGCATCCTAATTAGCACTGTGGCTTTAAATTATAAATCATTTGTAAGCTACAGTATAAAGCAGATTGAAATTTAATCTTTGAGAAAAGTATTTAAGTATTTTCTTCAAAAAATAGTTATGCAGAAATAAAAATCATTAGAGGTTTACCCATTTATTTTCATTTTCTTTGTGTTATCATTATAGTAAGAAAATCCTTGAAAAATAATATCTAGGTTTGCTCCCTGAAGAGCATAACATACCCATACTGGATGATGAAAATGTTCAGGGACTTGGAATATATGCTGCAGGTTGTTATGGTGATCAGAGATAAAAGATGCAGCTAGTTGTCAGGGTGACAAGAATATTCCATAATAATAATGATGCAGTACAAAATAAATCTGATTACTAAAGTGAACAACCACTGTCAGTGATGGGGGTGTAGAGAATGAATAACCCATCTATGGAACAAACTGCGATTGTTCTATCACAGTTTAGTCATAAGATCTGAGGCACTGACAAGTTAGGAAGTACAGTATGCCCTGCAGTCCAAGTGAAATTAGTAAACTGGGATTAAAATGCTCTCCATAGGTAGACAAAGGCAGTCCACCAAGCTTGGTATAAATGTATTTCAAATATCTGAGGAAATCAAGGAAACATGCTGCTGTAGCCCCTGCATGGGCGTTTCAGAAAAGGTACTGATGTAATACATCCAAGCTAGCATGTATTCAAATTAAGTGCAAAGTCAAACAATCAGTTCTGTTAAAAAAAAAAAATTAAAACAATCTGGGATATGAAATGTTCAGAGGTTTGGCTTTCGGTTTGTACGTTTCATAGGACTGTGTTGCTATAGTAAACACTATCTGGGAACGAAATAGAAACAGGGAATTGGCTCTTTCAACTGGCAGCTTATTTCAGCTTTCATATTTAATATTAGAAGATTTTTTTTTTGCCAGAAAAGGTGACAGAGGGATATGTTTTGTAAATTAGATTTTTTTTTTTTTTTTTTCAGAAATTAGAGCTGGATTAAATGATTATCAGTCTCGTTGATGTTCTATTATTGCTTTCGTGACCTGGTTACTGGCTGTACAAATCACAATTTCATTTTAATAACACTAATTAAGATTCAGTTGACCCATAGTTTATACAAATCATAAAAAATTCTTACTTGTGTACTGCCTTTTTGCTGGGCAGTATTTGTGTCACATTGTCCCTATTAAATTATTTTTCACTAATTTCCCACAAAACACTTTGCCATTAAAGCTGCAGTGTCCCACAATTTTGCTAAAACTAAAATATAATTCCTTAGTGTCTGTTTACTGTATTATTCCACAGTTCAGCCCTTTACACACTTCATCAAACATTCCCTAAAGGTAGCGATACTTGGAGCGATACTTCCTTCTTCTTCCATTGACATCTGCATGCTACTGCTGTCCATACTGTGCGTCACATGTCAGTCAGTTATAGCTAAGGAAGCCAACTAATATTCGGTTTCCTTAGCTAGAACAATTAGATTTTGTCTTTGATTGGTAACTACAATAGAGCTAATAATCTTAATACATCCTTATATGGCATCACCGGGCCCAATTCACCCAACTTAAAGGAATTTTTCAAGGAATGTTTTGTTATGGAATATTCCATTGAGTTTACAATTCACAAAATTAGTATACAACTGTTTCAGAGAGGTTTAGAAAATATTTAAAAACAACATAAATAAAACAGTCCTTGTGAATTGGGCCCATTCTTAAATATTGTTACATTACCTTTTATATTCATACTGGTTGGAATTCATTTCAGATGACAAACAATACTTTTTAGTTCATCAGAAAAAAAAAGCTCATTTGTCAAAACACAGAAACTCAAACGTCTTTAACTCTGAACGCAAACATTATCCCAGGCCTCATGGATATTCTGTGTTGTTTCTTAACATACACTCTAATCTCCATACTCCATACTGGTTTAACTGCTCAAAACAGAAGTTGCTTGTCTCGCTGGTAACTGTAAACACTCTCTGTTTCTCGCAGAAACGATGGTTGATATGAAGCACTCAGAAAACGAAAGCATTTGGCTATGAAGTAAAATTGCAGATCAGGAACTTTGGGGAAAAAATATACTTTTGAATAACATTTGGTTCAAGTAAGCATTGGTTTTGGGCATGTATAATAAGCCTTTTAAAATGTTTCATAGCCACAGTAGGTGATAGTAGAATAATATATGTGTCATTGCTCTCCACCATTATATACTTGCTTGTGCTTATGTGCATATCAAAAGTTCTACCAGGGGACTTTCAGAATCATATGAAAAGAAAAATCTCCCTTCAGAATTCAAAAAAATCTTAGAAGTAGTCAATTTAAATTCATTCCAACCAGTGCAATTCCGTATGAAGGCTGATATCAGTCATCATGATAGGGAACATATTACATAAAAAATTCCCTCTCTAGAGCTGAGGAGATCATTTTAAAATATCAGTTGTTACTCTACAGAGTATACATTTTGTACTGAGTAGAGTGCTAGTTTGTAAAATTATTGGAAATGGAAAAAAGTTATGCTTTTGTAGTCATAACAAATATGGACAACCCAAATGTTGAAAAATATTATTTAAGATGACACCCCTCATAGAAGAGATGGTGAGTTGAGCATGACATTGTGATTCTAAATTCATGAACTTAGAAAATAAATCAAGCATAAAAAAGTATAATATGTATATGCATAACAAAATACACATCTATTGCTTAAGCCAAGTGGACGCTAGTCTACATGTTGCTAGAAAATGTAGAATGAAATCTGTTGCTTCTACATTGTTGCTTCAAATTTCAGGGGACACTATTCTACAGTATGTAGAAATTGTAGCTAGAATGTTGGACAATACAAAGAAGACAATACATAGATAATATTTAGATGCTATAGATGATATTATAGGAGGCTGTGTGGTCCAGTGGTTAAAGAAACGGGCTTGTAACCACGAGGTCCCCCGGTTCAAATCCCACTGACTCATTGTGTGACCCTGAGCAAGTCACTTAACCTCCTTGTGCTCCGTCTTTCGGGTGAGACGCAATTGTAAGTGACTCTGCAGCTGATACATAGTTCACACACCCTAGTCTCTGTAAGTCGCCTTGGATAAAGGCGTCTGCTAAATAAGAAAATAATAATAATAATATTTCCTATCAAAGTTTATTGGTGTTTCTTAGTGTCTACAAAATTTTCACCAGCATTTTTTTTCAATATAATAAAATAAACTATTCTTAAATATGTACATATAGGATTGTATTAGTAATATTTACCCTCATAATTTTTGTTCTGAATTTTGTTTTTTTGGCTTGAATGTTTACCTATCTTTATTTGAGTAAATAAATGTGTAAACAAAACTAATTGTAAATAGAGAGGTTGAAATGTGATTATGTTACAGTTTTTTTTATTATATTTTTTTAACAGAATTATCTTCTACAAATGAGATATCGGTAACTGTGTAACAATATTTGCAAGTTGTGTCTGCTGAACTGCAATGTTCAAACGGCTTTAAACCAAAAGTAGGACTCACTTTATCTATTACTATTAAGTTGTATAAAATGAAAGCCTTTATTTGAGACAAAATGACCACTGAAAACACAACTTGGGAACTTACTTAACATACCGTTGTAGTTTAACATGAACACTCTAATGCTTCAGCATCAGTACCAAAACGGCTTTTTTTTTTTTTGTACTTTCTAATATTAGACTATAATGTGAACAAAACGTTATAGTATTAATAATGCCGCTCCACCACATCTCATGGCATTACTGACAAATTGGTCATTAACTACCTAGAATGGACTGATTAGCACTTATTTACTTGCCTACATGCCACCTAAAAGATCACCCTGAAAAAAAAAATCAATAAGGAGAGTCTCTCACAATACCCCACTCCAGCTTTGCATTCATTTTCTCTGCCATTTTTCTTTGTTTTGTTATTTTCGCCAGCAAAGAAGCTAGTCACATGACTTTTTGCATCACTTTCATTGGCTGATTTATTCTGTGATGTAATGTTGCTTCTACAAAACCAACAGTCCTTTGATACAGTTGCTTGCCTGAAACATGTAGCTTGTATGTCACTTTCTACAAAAAAAAAGTATCCTTTTCTACATTTTTCTAGCAACATGTAGACTAGTGTCCCCTTGGCTTTAGTTGCCATATTGGCTTACTTACAATATATTGTTTTCACTTTCATTTTTCACATAGACAAATAATGACATGCAGACATATGAAATGATTGCTAATTTGAACACTTATTGAACACTTAAAATTATTTATCTCTACTGCGACTCTTTCAGAATGTCATTTAGTGTGTTTGGCCAACACTTAATTGTACTTAATGTACTTTCTGAGTCTCTACTACATACGTCCTACAGAATGCTGTTCTGAATTTGACAACACAGATGTGGCTGTTGATAATAGGTAGCAATTCAAGTGTTACTCACATCTTTGTAAAGTGACAAGATGATAGAGATAAGTGTCATTGAAAACCAAATTAATGTTTGTTTATGTGATGTCATTATAGTTCAGTGGTATAAATAATACATAAAATGGATTGAAGCCAAGATCATTTGATAATAATGGGACAATATTCTGAAAAAGTAAAACATTTAAAAACACATGAACCAGTACTAATGGGTGATGAAAGAGGAAAATATGCATAGTATTTGAGGCATGACATTAATTTCCCTGGTGTGACATTACAATCTTAAACTGTAACTGTAAGACTATAAAGTATTATAATTTAACAATAACCCCAGTGACTATCTTTTTATAATGTCTTCAATGAACAAAAATGGCACAATTGATGAATATTTTTGGTACATGTAAGGTTTTCCCCCGGGAGATCATTTTTAAATGAAGCCAGTCCTGTTTATCCATTGTTTTAATCAGCTGGACATGCCAACGACTGCACTAAGTGGTCTTTAGAGTTTAAGGAAAACTTTAGCAATAACTACAAATAATAACCTCATCGGACTGGGAGAAGGGCTACTGCTTATCAATTACCAACACTGGAGGCAAATCACAACGACTGAAGGCTAAATAATTTGGCAATCTGATTTTAAATTTAGCAAAATGTACGTGTGCAGTGTAACCCGTTTTACTGTAACAATCATCCCAGCGTAAGGATGATGATGATGAGTTAGGAAAAAAAAATAGGCACAGGAGTGGATTTATCTTTTAAATCAAGGCATTATTCGTTTCTACACCAGCCAGGTAGTGAATTGTTTTGACAAAATTATAGGCTCTGTCACGTGATTTTTGCTTAAAAGGACGATAACATGTATTACTACTCAGGAACTCGGTTGAATTGATGTTTGAAGAAAGGAGCTAATCGATCACACAGTGGTGGCATCTACATTTTTTCATAAACATAAAATAATTATTTATTTTTACCGCTTGCAAGCAGATAAGGGCAAGGCTATTATTCTGTAGGTTTTTTGTGTACTAAAATATTTAAAGTAGTAAAACTAAAAATGTATATTCTTTAATTTAATGGCTATTGTAATGTCTAAAAGATTTTTTTGTTTAGTGGAGAAAGAAAATGAACTCATTCTTAAACTGATGAAATTAAATGCTCGCTCCTGCTTTTGCAGTCTATTTGTATTACAGTAGAGCCTTAAACAAGCAAAAACACTTGTTAGTTTAAATATTATGTTTCTTATTAGATCAAAATACTTAAAACATATTTCTCTTCAGCGAGTTTTGTCACTCTCTGGTTATATCAGAATACTTTTTTTATTTAAAACCTCAATGCTTAGTAACAACACAATCAAATAAAATCAAATAGGTCTTTTTAGTTTCAAATATTGTTTTTCTAATTTGCAATACCTAGCCTCTGTGTTTAGTTCCCCCAGATGCCTGCTTCTTTCAAGGTTACAGGCTTCCACAAGTGTATGTGCACTAATAACAAAGGCACATAGACAAGCTTTTTTTCTAACATTAACACTTGTTCAGTTTTCTTAGTTCAAATCATTGTAACCTGTTCATAATTTGCTGCATATTATTTAGTACAATTATTACAATATTCTGACAGTGTCAGTTAGTACTGATCTTTCGTTTTTTAACTGTAATATGTTCTTTCAACAACAATAATGTTATTTTTTATAACAGTTTAACTTTTTAAATGATTTTATAACATATATTTCTAATTCAGTTACTTCAGTATAACAGCTCCTAGAAATGGTAATATTATTTTACTGAATTAAGTCTGGCCCCTTTCTCTGTTCATACAAAATCCAGTTGAAGCAGGTTTTAAGACATCCTATCCTTTTGGCCAATTTTTGCTGTTGATTAATATCAGACATGAAGTAATGAAAGTAAAGTAATGAAAAAAGCTACTTTTTCTCATAAAACTGGAATATGTTAACAAGGCCTTATGATAAGAGCATGCCAAGTTCATCTCCTTCCAGCAGGTGCTTTCATAGACTGCACACAACATCTATCCATTGTTTTCTACTGAGTATACAGATCTATTTGAAAGGAGTATATACAGTGTTACTATAATTATTGACAAAGAGTATATCATATTATATCAATCAATACAGGTTAGTTTAAATCAACGTTCCCAACAGGATTCAAGCTCTGCACCAGGCTCAGCTCGGACTGGTTCTGTGAACACCACGACAGGCCTGTGCATCCAGCATTTTACATCAGAGGTGTGGGTGACCATGGCCTTTACTTGATACCTGCAGATACTTCAATCTTGTTAGCTGGTCTCCCATCTCTACATTCTCATTCCCATCGTCAGTGGACAAACACATTTTAACTGTATCTGGGTCCATCAATGAACCGCACACCCTTGCAACCAAGGCCTTCCTTGCAAAAGGATCTAATGACTTATAGCACAAAAGGGACGTACCAGAACTGTCTGTGACAGGCTTGACAAAGCCTAATGCACCAGTACACCCTGAAGATGACATTATTTCCTTATTAAACCACAGATAAGACTCATACACTGCCAGTAGGGATTTACAAGGAGCAAATCAGAGCAGTTGTAGGTCTCCATTGAATACAACAAATTAATTCAGAGTGCAAAACTGGGTGGCGATATATAGCCCTAGCTTGGAAAAAAGTTTAAAACTGCTGAAGTTAGGACATTTTGAAAGAATTTTCAAGGACATAAAATACAAAAAAATACACAAAGAAGAACTTATTTTCTTATTATAAGAAATTATTTTCTATGAGTTAGTCAGCACACTACGTAAACAATTAATTACCTAGGCATTCATGGTTTTGAATAAAATAGTTGTGTCCATTGGAAATAGATTCTGCAACACAGTGCGCAGTTGCTAAATTCTTTGTTGATGCAGAACATATCTGTAACCTTTCTAGCTCAATTTGTTATGAAACACGAAGAAACTAATAAGGCAATTGATCTAGTTTTCTGTATCTCTTCTAAAGCAGTGTATTCCCCCAGTTTATTTAATAATGCTGATAACTACAGTTCAAAGCAGCATGTGGAATGCCGATTTGTTGAATATTTAAGTCATAATTCATTCCAAAGCAGTATTTTTTCCAGTACGAAATGCTTGTAAGTTAATGGGAATATCAAACCATTCAAATAACAGAAAACGGATGCCTTTATTATAAGTGTTGAAATGTATTTAAAAAGTTTCACTTGTTTTGTATTTCTGATAAGCAGTTACGTACAAACTTCAATAAACTTCCAAAGTCCAATAGATTTTTTTATAAAACTATGAGCATGTATTTGATATTACACATTTATATATGCATGAAGCAGAATTATTTCTGTATATATTTTTTAAATTGTATTAGTGATCATCATTATTTTATTTGTGTTTTTTTTATATTTGAATATTTTGTTTTGAGTAATCCTGACTAGAAGTGTGATATAAATTTAACACCTTCCCCTTTTTATTTAGGGTCGATTACAGCTATGGCCAAAAGTTTAGCATCACCCTATAGAATTAACTAATTTTGCTTCATAAAGTCAAATGAAACCTGCTGAATAATGTTACATTAACATATCGAATTACATACCGTTTTGTAGTTTTCCATATACTTAATGAAAAACTGAAAAAATGGAAAAATATGACATGAAATACTATACTACTATTATGGTTTCCGGTAGACTTTTGCAATATCATTTTGTAGTTTCTTTGATTACATGATCTTAACTAAAATATATAAATTATACTCATGTATATTTGTTTTTGTTATTTAAAATTATATCTCAATCCTAAAATTCTAGGTGATGCAAAACTTTTGGCAATAGATATATTAGATATATAATAGATATATTACCTATTTCAATCATCCATTCCAAAAATAAGGGCACATTGAAGTGCAGTTATGAATCGGACAAAAAAAAAAATAAGGTGCTTGTAAAATGCATTACTGGCACGGAAACCTTTGAGAGGTTTATGAATCAAGCACTTTTTCACATCAATGCTGTTCAAATTCATTCATGTGCTGGGAGATAAAAGTGATGCAAGTGTTGCAATTAAGTCATTCAATGACCCGTTTTGGTGTCTAAGTTATTTCCAGTTCTAGCCACTGCTTGAACAATGTACATGCATTTACTCTTTAATTTTTTACACTAAAGAAATAATAGTAGACTGGGCCTACAAAAACTCACTAGAAGTTGATAGCTCTGTTTAAATCAGGTGGCCCCTTCATTAAGGCATCTTCCTGAATAGCAAACCTACCCACCCCTGATAGGCGCCTGCCCTGGGTGCAAACGACACATCACTATAGTTACCTTTAAAATGAAAAGATACCCCCTAAAACTCACAAAATGGAGTAAAATACAACAAATAACTCCACCCACACCAGCATTTGCATTTTCTGACATCGCCACCTGCTGGCTCGCTACTCGACATAATGATCCAAATGTATATTAGGGAGTGATGATTGGCAGCTAACTAATAAGCATAACATAACAAGTTATAAAACACATTTTAAAGCTAAAAGTAAACTGTTCACATATTTCTCAATTTTTAATGCATAAATTAATACCCCAACTGTTTATATCCAACATTATGTTCAAGCATATTCAAGCAAAAGAAAAAAAAAAAAGAAAGAAATGCAGCATAATAAACATATCTTTGTAGTGTGTTGAAATGTATACTTTGTAATCTTCCATTTCAAATATAGATATACCTTTTATTGTATTTTTGACCCTATTGGACTTCATTTTATAGATTGTACTGTATTTTAATTTAGCGATAATGGTCAGAACGAGGCCATTGCCGCTGAATAATAGGTCAGCAGTGGCCTGTATGGCAGGATTGGCATATTCAACCCAAAAGATGACATTGCTAGCAAGGTAAGAAACACATTTTACATTAAACACTAGTTTTATAAAATACATTACATTCCCACACACACTATTTACTTTTGCCTTGCCACAGGTCAGTTTGCCAAAAATTATGGAAATTAAACTTGGTGTGAATGTGTGAATTCACAAGGATCACATCCTATTGTAACATGAGTTAAGTTAAAACAGATTTGTCAATTTAAAATAACTGATAAATAAATAAATACATAAATAAATAAATACATAAATAAATAAATAAAACAAAAGTTAAAACGTTAAAATAATAACATCATTGTTTTCGGGCATTATACCGCTTATCACCCCATAGTTTATTTTTGTAATTTTGCTTTTCACCAATGATGAAATAATTACAAATCGACTGACATTCGCGATTATTATTAGGAATGAAAATAGTGACAGTTTTGTGATTGTGCATTGGAGTGGTTGGAAACCTTGTAAATATGTGCCAGTATGCTGCATCGGTGTGGCAAACAGACACTGACCAGACAGCATAGGGGTCCTTTATTGAGTTGACTACCACCAAAAACATCACTTCCTGTCCTTTGTTGAAAATAACCTTTATTGAGACGATGTCTTTTATTTAAATGGTGTGGGCAGTTATTTTGCACTGTAATAAAGGAACCCCCTACGAGACCTCTGATTGGCTGTTGGTGTTATAATTGCACATTGTAAACATTCAAATACTGTTTGTAAAATTGGATCTGCATTGCCTTTCTTGATTATCAGTTTTTCAGTCCTGTTAAGTGTACTTTGTAATCTGTAAGCAGAATCATTTACACTTAATAGACACAAAGGGGTACAATATTCAGTTTATCTATATTCTGAACCATCTCACGGAATAATCTAACTTACTTCAACATATGATCTGTTTAATCAAAAGCACACACATGGTGGATTTAGAAAAATGCTCTGATGCCTTTTTAATACAAATAAATATTAAACAAAAAAAATGTATATATTAGCTACTAAATGTTAAATATGTGCATTGGTTATGATGCATGTCAAGAGTGTTGTTAAAGGAGGGGCTTCCGAGTGGCGCATCCAGTAAAAGCACTCGCTAGAGTGCAGGATGCGCTCTATAGCTTGGACGTCGCCGGTTCGAGTCCAGGCTATTCTACAGCCGACCGTGGACGGGAGCTGCCAGGGGGCGGCGCTCAATTGGCCTAGCGTCGCCCGGG
Source organism: Acipenser ruthenus (assembly GCF_902713425.1). Classification (NCBI taxonomy): domain Eukaryota; kingdom Metazoa; phylum Chordata; class Actinopteri; order Acipenseriformes; family Acipenseridae; genus Acipenser; species Acipenser ruthenus. The sequence goes on from NC_081197.1 coordinate 34,341,777, forward strand.
GGGAGGGAGGGTTAGGTCGGCCAGGGTGACCCCTGTAGTCTGGCCGGGCGCCTGCGGGCTTGCCTGTAAGCTGCCCAGAGCTGCATTGTCCTCCGACACTGTAGCTCTGAGGCGGCTGCACGGTGAGTTCGCAGTGTGTAAAGAAGCGGGCGGCTGACGGCACACGCTTCGGAGGACAGCGTGTGTTCATCTTCGCCCCTCCCAAGTCAGCGCAGGGGTGGTAGCGGTGAGCTGAGCCTAAAAAATAATTGGGCATTTCAAATTGGGGAGAAAATAATAAAAACTAATTGGCAACGACTAAATTATTAAAAAAAAAAAAAAAAGTGTTAAAGGAGAGACTTTATGCTAAGGAAGCTGTAAAATGTTATACAATTTAAATTAGGCTACAGTGGATGCCAGAAGGAAGGCCATGTGACATGTAGTGAAACATCATTTTTTTATACTGCTCCGTCGTTTAGCAGGGCAGTCGGGTGGGATAATCCTATTGTTCTACCTCATTGAATTGAGTTGGAGAGAGAGTTCACTTGTAGTATAATTAAGCAATAGTTTGTTTTTAAGCATAGAGTACGTAGGGTTACCATATAACTCCACCTACACTAGGACAGTTTGAGACAGGCTTTTCAACTCACACCCAGTGCACTCTGGTAGCCCTGCTGTGACAGGTATCTGAGACAGGTAACATGTACCAGAATGCATTGCGATGTGAGTTGAAAAGCCCAAACTGTCCTAGTGTACATGGAGTCATATGATAACCCTAAGTGTACGAGAATGCATTTTCTGAATTAAAATATTTTAGAATTTAGAGCATTTACTGACACGTCTCGACTTTTGACCTGGACAGTTACTTTTAAACCGGTATCTTAATTTTTTTTACATTTTTTTTTTATATTTTAGTCATATATATATAGAGTATATTTTTTTTCTTATGCATAAAGCCTCTGAAAAATGGGAAAACAAGCCTGAATCAGTTTTTGTATTTTAAACTCAGAAATTGGAAAATGAAAAAAATTTCGATTTTTGTTTTTATGAAAAACCGAAATAGAAAAACAAGTCGTTTTCTGGTTTTCCGATTTACGATTTAGAATGCAAAAACGATTGGCCGGAATGTACACGGACCGAGATGTAAATATTTTGCGCATGAAACTATTGCTAAAATTGTGTAATTGTTTAAACTATTGCTAGGAAAATTAATTCTCAAAGCTCTTTACTTCAAATTGTTGTTTTGTTTAAAAAAAGGAAAAATACACCCCAAAGAAATCCCAAACCTTAATCAATCAACTTAAACATTTAAACATGTATTTAACTTGTAAACAGTCTCATGTTGTTGTTTTTAATTCATTAAAATTGTAATTCATGTTTTTCTTCCAGAAAAACCAGCTCAATGTCTTTGTTGTTTAAAGTCAACTAATATAGTAAATCAATAATTAATACTTTATCAGAATACTGTAAACTAGATTCTGCTGACAATACGAATTCTTAACAACTCTGACCTCAGGGACCATGAGGCTTGTGTCAAGTTCTAAACAACCCTTTACAAACCAAGAATATGTGATTGCATATAATTAACATAGAAAAGGTCATTTCTGGCCAGAAGTCTGTCAGATACCTGCCTAATGAACAACAACAACAATAATAATAATAATAATGCCTTGCTTTCTCAGACCTAATAACCTTAATCTTGTAAAGACTTTACATTGACTGACGCCACAGGAATTGCACAATGTACAGTGTTCTCATTAGTTTTTGGTGGTAAAACATATCTTTTGAGGAATGAAAATTAGGATACTTTGGCTTTGTTTCTCTGTGAAATACATGTTAGTTGCCACTGAAAAGTGTAAGCCCTTTTTTTGACCTTCTGAAATAGATACGTACTTTTGCCATGGAACAGTTATCACCCAGACATGTTTCGAGAGATGTCACCCCTCAATTATCAATCACTAAATGTCACTGGATGTATGACGGAATCTCTGTGTAAGACTTTTCCAGCTCATCATTTAACCACAGCAAAACAAAGTTATATTTAGGTTGACATTATAACTGCAGCCAAGGTCATTCATAAAGCTACTTTGTGTTCTGTAAAGATGCACCCTTCTATAAATGAATAAATGTAATGTTGAAGGAGCACTACTGCTACCTACTGTATGTATCCTTGTGACATATGTAACTGACAAAAGACGGAAACCTACCTGTACCTACCTGTCAATCCCCAAGCGAATGTCTTAGCCAATGCAAGGGTCATACCTGATTGCACAGGTAGTTATTAACGCTTAAAACCCATCATCTCAACTCCCCTCAAGGGGTTAGCATTATCTGGTACAGGCATTGCTATTACACTCTCCCTCATCTTAAATAAATCAAAAACGAATATGTGTTCAGAACATCTGTACTATTGAATCTAACCTTTTCTCAGTTTATATCAGAGAATATGTTTTGATATTCTGGGTAAAGTCTGGATTTAGGAAAATAATAAATTGATCTAAACAGTAGTGAATGTAATACTGCTGCCATTGAAAGGTGTGGCAACAAGCATCTCTTAACAGGGCATGTACGTTGGATGGATTTGTATCTGTAAAATGGTTTCTATAACAGTAGATGATGTAAAATTCAACCACTGTAGATCTACGGCCCTTGTTTACAGTTTCGATTTAAATCATATTTCTGCTAAGGTTTGCTGTCACTGTGTCTGTTGCCTAGTTACTTGCTATCAGTACAGTTTGAAAAAGAGTCTAAATCTGTCGTACTGCACAATGTGGAGAAATACCACAGTCCCTTATAAATAAAACATTATACAGGAATGCATTTTAATTAAATGCATGTGGCAGAAATACTGTACGTTGCTTCCTGGAATTTTGTGTTAGTTTAAGCACACTCATGAGAATTAACATTTAGAGTATAACTTGCCTCTCAGAAAGCTACTTGATAATTCATAATTATTTGTGGTATAAAAGTATTACCACACAATGTTGCAGGCAGTGATCTCAAATGGGAGGATTTTATTGTAATGACAGAATTAATGGTTATTTTTTTTAATTCATGTTAATAATGGCTGTCAAGAACTGAATTGTATGAATTATCAGGTGCAATGATAAATTAAAGAACATAGATAAAAAAAAGCACATAATGTAACAGAATGTAATTGCAGAACATTTTTAACATATCTACAGTATTATCCACTGAGATATTAAGTACAAAACCCAGACTTTTTTAGACAGCCATTGATCAAAAAAGGAATCCCAGGTAATAAGTTATTGACGTTGGAATAGCTCCAGGAACCAAAAACGTATTTTAACCTTTAAAAAGTCTATAATACCTCTTGTTTTTAAAATAATTCATTACAAAACATTCACATTATTGAAAAAAAAGAATGTATGTGATTTAGGCAGGCTTTTGGATTTAAGAGTATATCTAAAAGGAATTAATGATCATTGCATAACAGAGAATACATAGAGAAAACGGGCACACAGGGGGTAAACAGTGCTGCTTATCTACTGAATACAAATGAGGATCATTTAATGATTCACAGAGACCCAATTTACAAAGCTAGTTATTAAACATGTTTTGTTTTGCTCTGCTCTAGAGTTTTGTTCAAACCAGCAACCACCAACCCAGTGCTAATTGTTTAGTTAATTAAAATTAATATATTTGTATTATTTTATAACATTTTTTTTATCATCCTGCACAATTATATATATTTCGGAGGGATGTGATATCACATGCCCCAGCAGCAAGCAGCACAGTGGAGGATATCATTGATCAAGGTACTATTGCTCTACTCTGCTGGGCAATATTATGAAGAACGTATGCAGCTATTACAATCTTCACACATTTTTCTGAGGAATATTGTAGAGTGCCGCCAGATTTGTGTCGTGCCCTAAAGGGCATTTTGAGGCAACCTCTGCACCTTTCAATGTTGGTGTTGTTACTGGTGTTAGAAGACAAAGAAGGGGATATCCACTGTCTCCCAACAACTAGCCACATTGGAATCCACCCTCCTCTCCAATGACTTTAGCATCACTATTTGACCAGATAAATGCATAATATGTGGCACCCAGCCACTTAGCCACCACATTTCTAATAAAGAGTTTGTGGTTGCATATTATCTGGATGTTCAATGAATGTAATGTAAAAAGATTTAGAATATCTTTCAAATGGTACTTGGCAATAATTCCTTCATCCGAAACCATGTAAAAATATGAGGCACACATCTTCTATTAAAATTCCTATGAGCTGATGCTCTCTGTCGTTCTAAATATTTCTGTTTATGCCTTAAATACACTGCATGCATTACAGCAGCCTTGTTTCTGAAGGTTCAAAACAGGAAATGACAGTGAGATCAACCAGTCGTATTTACACATACCAAGTAAGTTGGTGTCGATAGAATATGACAAGTAATCCGATCAGGTGGTGTTATAAAGAAACGCTACTTCCATCGTATATTCTGCTCCCGACATCGTACTTGCCCAATGCAATATCGTAAGTGCATATAGAAACGAGCCACAGGTCTGGTTGTAAACTAAATCACAACTGAATGAGGCACAATGTGTGCGCCATTTCTTTACAGAAGCTCCATGCAGCTGAGCTCACAACATCAGATAAAGGGAACGATTAACTTTAATATTGAAAGCGTTGCATAAATGAACAGCATTTCTTAGCAGACACCCTTATCCAGGTCGACTTACAATTGTTACAAGATATCACATTATTTTTACATACAATTACCCATTTATACAGTTGGGTTTTTACTGGAGCAATCTAGGTAAAGTACCTTGCTCAAGGGTACAGCAGCAGTGTCCCCCAGGGACTGAACCCACAACCCTCCAGTCAAGAGTCCATAGCCCTAACCACTACTCCATTCTGCTGCCCATTGTTAGTTGAGTACCATAACAGTTGTGTTACTATTCTCCACAATTGCTTGAATTGCTTAAAAATAGGGCCCTATGAAAAATGATATAGTGTATTGGATATATCGTAGATCACTGTGAGATCCACTTAAGATGAACACACCAGCATATATTTCTTTTTTGCTCATGGCTTTGATGGAATCTGAATCATATTCTGTATCCTCTGCAATACTATTTTTCCACATCGATAACAAAAATTGCAATGCTTTTTAAGCAAGCCTGCCTTTGGGAGGCTACTCCTTTGTCTCCATGTCCTTGTAATACTCTGCCATTCTTACCCGTGCCAAATTGAGAGCTGAAGGCTTGGCTGACACGACTGTATGGATCCAAGGTTCATCACGAACCTTTGCTGATACCCTGTATCAAATGGAAATTGAAAGCTCTTTTCAGCACTCTGACTGGGTATCAGACTAATCACAATACAAAGAGCTTTTATAAATAAGATAGGCAGTATGCACCCACCTCCTGACAGTCATGTTCTCATTTCACTGTAAACTACACATACAGACAGAATACACAGATTTAAATAAATACATACATAAATAAATACATACATACATAAAAGTTTATCAGAGGGACAAGAAGTCATTGACACTTATTTTTGTCCTCCTTTGACCTACCCTTTCAGACCCTTGAATTCCTTATCATGTAGGATAAATGTGGGTATTGCAATACAATAACATTTGTATAAATCACTTTAGGATTTACATCCGATTTTAAACTTGTGAGCTGCAGCTAGATGTGTTTTTTTTTTTTTTTTTTTTTTTTAGTTGTCAGCTGTCAATGCTCCATCATTTCTTCAGTTAATTCAGTTTAATCAAAAGACCTTTGCTTGTGCCGGGGATGGCAACTGCTAAGAACACTAATGGTAATTAAAGGCCACAGAGATGAAGTGAAATCCTCAAAAAAGGGAGATGACAGAGAGGAGTGTGTGCAGTGTTATTACCACAGCAGTGTAACTCTACACTTAACAGTACATGACTGTCGTGCTACTACGTTTATTTCCTATAAAAAAAAAATAAAAAAAAACACATTTGCTGAACTTTTGAATAAAATAGTTGTGGAACCAACATAATCTCTGGAGTCCACTGCAGTAAGCTGTAAGCATATTGTAGAATCACACTGGGTTTATTAAGTAGGGTATATTATTATTATTATTATTATTATTATTTATTTATTAGCAGACGCCCTTATCCAGGGCGACTTACATATATCTGGGAAGATATTTAATTTATCTGTAACAAAGAATCACATTAGTGTGTATTAATTCAATATCATTAATCGCAGTCATAAATACAATTTAAACTCGTAAAATGTAGTTTACAAGTGAGTTAATCACTACACTAATCCGCTATGGATTCTGATACACAAGGTTTTACATGGTAATTGATTTTTAATATTTAATGAATACTTTTATAAAGCTTAAGAAAAGCACCATTAAGAAGCCTAACTCTCTTCTGAGCCTTTCTGCAAGAGAGATCCCCAACAAAGCAAGTTCATTTTATATTGTAGCATCAGAGTGGGTCATAATATCATTCTGTGTATGAAATTAACAGAATTGAAATATATAGAGGGGGGTCCTAAGCCATTCTCTGTGTCTACTTGGTTTCTGGCCACAGACTCCCCCACTGACAAGGAATGCATTAAAAAAAAAGTTGTAAACTAAATACTGGACAAGTGGCTTATCTCCACCATTGCTGAATAAATCCTTTGGCATCCTTTGGCACTGGCAGTATCTTGCAGAGGCAAGCCAGACAGTTTTGGGTGCTTTGACACCTCGGGCAGAAAACAGTCCATCTCATACATCCAGCCGAAACCGCAGACCAATTGAGAACAAGGGGCTGTCTCAGAACGAGAACAACCAATGCAAAACACCCCATGTGGACTCGGGCAGCCAAAAATAAACCAACTAACCAATCACAGGGTTGAAGAAAGAATCACAAAAGTAGCCGCGCGACTTTCAAAGGACGTGCTTCCCACACTAAGAAAGCTCCAGGCAGGAAACGGAGCGCGCTGTCCACACAAGAGAAAGAATGCTCCCAACATGAGACCTAAGGCTCCACACAGAGAACCAACTTTGACAATCAGGAGAAGTGCTTCTGAGGGAAAGTGGTGAGGTCTGAAATTAAATGAAAGCTAAACTGCTCTGAAGAAAGTTTCTGAAGTCATGGGAGCATAAGTACTCAAATTCACGGAAGGCAAGGAAGAACCAATGTCTGAAGGCTAAAATCAGCTTTGAAGAGAGCCCAGGCTCTTTGCCCTACGAGAGACTGAAACAGTAAACGGGACACTGCCTTGATCTGAAAGTGGGTCTTGGTTTCCATGTCGCTCCACAAAACAAACGGAAGCATAGCCAGCAGCTGGACCCAAGGTGACGTACTAACCATACAGAAGAATTGCAACGAGAACACTTCTATGAACTACATAACTTTCTAATTGCAATGCATTATCTGAACTGAGTTACGTCTGATCAACTGAACTATTTCCAGTTTGAAAACTGCCAACAACAAAGCTGATCTCCATTTGAAATTAACTATTTGTTTATTGTGAACCGACGAAATACAATGCGTACTTCAAGCGAAGTACCTTCATCTTTCATTTGAACTTCAGATCCAGAGAGAGAGCTGCAGTGTTCATCAACAAAGCAGATTGACTTCTTTGTTGAAAATCGATAAGTATTCAACATATTAAATACTTTATGACTCGAGAAATTAACTGTAGAAAATGCTATCAAGTTAGTGGATAAATTGTTCTAGGAATAGAATATAACTTCCTGTTTTAGAGTGTGTAAGAAATGTATTTTGTTGTTGAAATGTGCAACTTAAAGGAGTTGCCCCATTTCTGAGTTAATTTGAATATATAGTCAGTTGTTGATAACATATTAGTTTGATAGATCACGTCTAAACTAAAAATTAACACGGTAAAACTAATTTGCTAAATTAGGTGCTGGAATGTTGTATTCCGTTCTGAATGGGAAGTTGAATTCATTCTTGTACATTTTGATATGAAACATGATCGATTACAATGAGAAACGGGTATTGAAAATACTAATGCAAAGTAGACACTTTGTGTGATCAGCCATAATTAATATTTGTATTTGACCATGTATGGCATATGCTAATAATGTTATGGTCGTTGTAATCGTTTGACTATGAAATCAGTGAACTGCATACCATTCACGCATATCTGTAACCAATAGCCTTTACCTTTCTGTAATATTAGATTAGTTGTGCACCCCTTTTTATTAGTTTTATATTTCTGACATGTTGTGCGAATGTCGGTTATTGTCAAGGGAATCCGAGTTCTACATGATCCAGAACTTAAATATGGTGCGTCTCATTTCTTACATTTTGACTTCCCTGAGTGGGCGACTAGAGACTAATTTATATTGAAATAAATTGTATACCTAATTCACTACAATATGATGACAGAGGTTGTCTGTTAATGTGACTATGAAATCTTTATAGCTGACTTTACTACTTAACATATTTTAAATCTAAATAAAAATAACAGATTGTCAATGCCACGAAAAAAGTCAGATGTTCTAAAACTTTTAATGTCTCAAATAAGTCAAAGGAGTCTGAGTGATGAATTATTTTGATTCTTGCATTAAGTATTGATAATACTTTGTGACAGCCAAGGCTGCTAGTTTTTGGTTTTTGCTTGAGGTCACACAGTGATTAAAAAGAAAAATGGTGGTAGAGAGTGAAGTGCAATAGAAGACACATTTGACAATAATGTCAAGCTAATTGGGAGTTGCCATGAGGCAACTTGGGCTAAAGCTGAGGGTCAGTCTGTCACATGTAGGTTTATAAGTTCAATACGTCTAACGGGTAGCATTACAATGCAATCTTGTCATTATTCATAATCTCAGTGTTCGGTTACAGGACACAGGACTATCAGGAGCTATGAATATAAAATTCAGCTTTTAACAGAAATATGTGTTGTTGAGGGTTATCAAAATTCTAAGCATCTTAACTCATCTGGACTATAACACAACATTTTCTGTTATAAATGAATGTGTTGTGGGATTAGTTAACACAGTGATTCAGATTTTAAAGATATCTTGTTACTAATTATTGTCAAGCAAGTTAAAATTGTATTTGTATTGTTTCATTTTATTTAAAGAATGACCGAGTCCTGTGTAATTGGCAAGCTCACATTCAAATTATAGTACAGAGGAATAGTTGAGACAATAAATGAATACCAAATACAAGTATCAGAAGCAAAAACAAAGTGCAACACACGGATACGTGACTGTAATTGATTGCATTTTATATAGACAAATAGCGTCAGAAAAAAAACCAAACATTTTTTGACTTTTTTTATATCACTCAACGGATTCTCTTACATCTCTGGAAATCAATTTATAGATCATTGGTTAATATATACATTTGTGATTGCCACACTCTTCTTTAAATTGCAATGCATCAAAACTCCACATGACACGTTTTTCTTTGTTACTTTGAAACTGAATGGGTTTTTAATATCAATAAGTCATCGCTATTGAAACACATTTTTAATGTGTATATGATTATTACACAAGATAAGGAAGGGGGTGTATTGAATTGATCTAAATGGAGCCAGATCTAAATTCCCACCCTTTCATTTATATATTTATACAGTCAAATACTATTTATAACAGAATGTTCTATATTAAACACTGTTAAGAAGTATTAAGAAAATAACTAGCATTTATTCTGTCTGAGACTAAGCCACCAGGGGTTTAGAGATGCATCAAACATGTTGAATACGGGTGCCATTGAGGTAAATATGTTATTTTGTCAGAAAAACAAGATACAATTTACTCTCCTTCAAAAACACTGAAGAAAAAAATCACCACTTCACAGTATAGGCTTACCATATATCAATATATTAATATAGTAATGTTTATATTTTTAAAAAATATTATATTTACTATGGAAACTAAAACAGTATTTAATATTTTTTTAGTATAATAAAAAAAAAACAGTTTTGGTTTATAAACATTATCATTTAGAACTGGGTTAGCTAGGTTAAAACTTTTAACACCATTCTTGATCAGCTGAACCTCTGTGGGGACTTCCGGCTTGTTGGTAGGTGGCCTTGTTGTATATTATGCAATACAATTACTTGGAGCTGACTATAATACAGTGCAGCGAAGTAAGGTAATCAGGAAAATTGCCCATGTCCAGCTAAGCATCTAACAATTTTGAAACTGAATAGATATGCATTCAGCTACAACTGCCTGTGGGCAAGACTGAAAAATAGTAGAAGACCTACTAATTATTTTGTTTTTTAATAGAAACGGAAATGCATTTTGACCGACAATCAGTACTTTAAACAGTCCAATTGTAATGGCATATTGTTGGTGATTTTATAGTAAGTAGCTACATGATGTTGTTTTTTTTTTTTATCTTGCTACATTGATTTGAGCAGACAAGTTTTCTAGTACATAAAACACATTTAAATTTGACAATCTAATCTCTAATAGTTTGTACAATACCACTTTGATATTTACTACCTGATATAATGCATATAATATTCTATACAATAAATGCCCATTGCACCCAGAAGGAGACACACAATATGAAATACACCAGCTAGAAGAATAATTCTGACTGGCTTCACTTTTACAAGCTAAGGCACAGCAATGATAGTGTTTCAGTTGCTAAATAATTTGATGGTCCAGTTGTTATATTAATGATTGGAATGACATTGGGACTCTTGTTTACATCGTCTTTATCAATCTAATGATTTTTCCTGATTTGTTCAGCCACTGTAATTTCACTTGTACATACCCTGGGCATTTCAGTGATGATAATTAAGACACTATTTCTCCTGTCTCATAATAGGCTAATAAAAACCATCCATTTATCTTGTAAAGAAATAACAACAATGTATTAATCTTATTTGCATTTTTGTCACCAGTGTGCTAGCTAATGTTCAAATCATATTTGTTTCGGTGCTGCTGGCTGAATCACATGTGTTTTTGAGCTGTACAGAATACATGTATGTACTGTACACAGGATGGGACAAATCACTTTGTATGCTGGTGGCCATCTGGCCACTAGCTTTCAAAATATGGTGGCCAAGTGAACTTTTATGGTGGCCAACATTTTCAAACGGGGACAATATGAGGAGACATGTATATGTTGCACACACATTGCTTTTGCATGCTTTGTTTTCATGTAATGGGTTTTTGAAAATTATTTTTAAATTGTAAGAGGGGAACTATATACAATCGATGTGCCAGAGAACCAATGCCATGCAATTCCAGGGAACTTTATGCATTAAATGCCAGGGAACTATATACATTAAATTCCAGAGAACTCTTTACATTAAATGTCAGGGAACTATTTCTGTGTGCATAAAATAACAGTGAGTGACATATATACATAAAATGCCAGGAAATAGAACTATATTAATCAAATGCCAGGGAAGACAACTATATAAAAAATCCAGGGAAGTGAACACATTTCTTTTTTTTCAGTTACTGGCTAAAATACTAACACTCTGTTAGCTCCTCCTCCTCATCTTCAGTTACATTCTCATTTTCATGGAGTTGGCCAGATGTAGATTTTCCAAATCCAAATGCAAATAGATTTGACTGTTGCTTCAGTTTTGTTTCGTAAGGCAGCACAGACACCTCAACATTGCTTTCATCCCTTTTTGTTGGGGAGAGGGGAATCTACTTGCTTATAAAGTTTTTTAGTTTCTTAATTTTCTTTAAACTGCAAACCCGCAGAATCAATTCAGAATGATCATGTCCTCTTTTCTACCCTAACTTCTGGCTGGTGCACGTTACTATGGAAACAAGAAAAGGGGTCTGGTTCCATGAAAGGATTGGCTCTGCGAGATCAACAGGGCAGTGCAGATTCTGACAGTTAAGCAAAAAGTCTTTATTTTGGAACCAAAATTCTGTTGTATATCCTGTAAATGCTTAGCCGCCAACTTGGCGACTTTATGGTAAAATCTAATTGTCATATTAAAATTTGGTGACCGGGCAACCTGATTTGAACCACTCTGACTGTACATTATATGAATTAAAATTACGATAACAAGTGCAGTAAAAGACAACTATTGACAACTGTATTGACAACTATTTACCCACACAACTCCAAATCTGACCTGTATCATTATCACATGAAACCTGGAGCCGAAAAGAAAAATAATTAATGAATGTGAGATTTTGGCTCTCCAATCAAATCTGAGCACAACTTACTATTGAAAGAGCATAATATTTTATACAGTTGATTTTAGACATAAAAAAACAGACAAATACAAGCTACAGAAATACAATTTACAGGATTATGGCTGCCATTTTAACTTTTGGTGGCCATCTTGGATTTAGTACAACATTCAAGGTGACCCCAGGGAAAATTTTCGTTGATAATAAGTATAGGATGAATAAACCACTGATAAAACTTACTGGAATAGCCCTTACCCACACAGAATTCAGAAAGTGGGTGATTAATCGTAACTAAAAGTAATATGGATATGTGTGTAACTTCTGTCACTCTTTTCAATGTTTCATTATTATGAGTGTTTGTACAAATGTCTGTAATTTCTTGTGTTGATCTGGTTAAGCATTGCTCTCTTTCCCATAACTCTGAGTCACATTACAATACAGATTTACTCTCAGATAGCGCTCTTCTTGCCAAGGCCTCACACAGTGGCTTCACAATTAAAATTAAAATTTAGATGACTAAACTGATGATAACCCTTGTCACAGTTAACTCAGGATGGAGAATCTACAATGTGGATGATTTAAATTGCAAATAACCAGACGATTGAATAATGAATTTGGCCGGAGACCTTGTCCATGGGTGCTCAACAGCTACCTGCAATGCTGGCCGACTAGCGAAAACACGAACAATATCATGTAGTCTAGTGCCGCAGATAGGAAGTGGCATGTAGGGCCACCTTCCCCCAAAAGACAAAGCTGCCAAACCATGACTGGTTAAAATGGCGCACTGCCACCTACCCCCAAAAGATGGCAAAAGGATGAATGAACAGTAAGCTGCTAAGCTGCTAAGACAGGGGTCCACCCCCCCTCCCGAGCATGAACTGCATGAAGAGCCCAGCCTCTCCAGCCTGCCACACACCCTGCAGGAACTAAATACGAACTGCTAGGCACTCAGGTAAGGAAAAAAAACCCTACTCGCTGGTAGGAGGAAACCTTAGGGAATCCATGGCTGAGGATAGCCCTTCCTCCAGGCTCTAAAGATGACTGTCTCCCTGTTTAGCCTCGCCATGCGTGACTGAGAGGCCAAACAAAAGAAGCAACATGAATGCAAGCCACACACAGTTTTTATGGAGCTTGGAGATGATGTGTTGATTAGTGGGCGGATTCTCCTTCTAGAAACACAACCGCTTCCCATAAAACTATTAAGCATGTGAATATTTGAAAAAACAGCATAAATAATATTACTATATATATATAATCCATTATTAATATTAAACCCCTACTTTAGCTTGCCATTTTTGGCAGATGTACAGTACACATATTTAGAATACTTGAGAAAACAGAACCCAATTCGCAAAGAATTCCATGTTCCCTCAATAATTATCTTAGTGCTTACGGTATTCTCTGACATGAATTTGGAGCTGCAATGTTATCTTGATTCCATGTATACATAGCTTTAATCGATGTGAAGAGAAAGAAAAAGGCATGAAATATGCCCTTAGATAGTCTCCCCCATTTTCTCTTGTTTAAAGTTTAAATACTTGTATGTTTTGTGTCTTCTCATGAACTTAAAAGTGATCAAAAGGACCACCATCTGGTTTCGTGAGGGAAGTATTTTTTACCTGACAGTCAGGTTTTTGTGAACTAGGAAAATGTGTTATGTGTTGCGTGTTAATGTTGTATAGGTATTGGTGCACAGGATATAAATGGGTCTGTGTAGCACGAGAGATTTAAAATATATAGTTTAATCACTTCACGTGCAGATAAAGTATGTGAGCATGGGATTGCACAAATTAGTTCACGTGCTGGGATTCAAGTGAATAATTAATTGAATCCCAGCACAACAGTATATATAGATGCACGTTTTACTCACTCCGGGGTTGTCTGGTCGATGAGTGGAGAACGGGTGTGGAGAGAGAAGGAGAAAATAAAACATAAGCAAAAATAACAAATGCTAGTCATGCGAGAGGACTCACACGATACTTGTTTAGTGTTCGTCCACTGTCTGTTTTGTTTGTCTATTTATTTTGGCGTCAAGTGCCGTGTTCTGTTTTGTTCAAACATTTTATTTTCTGTGTGTGTAATAAAACACTGAGTGCCGCAGTGTCTCAGTTTCACTCACCAGTACTGCCTGTCTGTGTGTTTTCTTTCTGGCTTGACGTCACCCCCACAACCAGCCTGTTCACAGTTGTCCATTTACTTCCATAAGTCAAGATGAGCAGAGGGCTAATTTTAGAAGCAAGGTGCTTTAACAAGAGAACTGAACAATACATTAAATGGATTAATTAATTTCTGCTGTCAGGTCCAAGGACTGTCAGTAGATGCATCCATCCTGAGAAGCCACTTATCAGCAGAATAAACTGCAAAAACTACTAAATTATGTTTACAATATTGTGGATAATACAGTCAGGTTGTAGATGGTAAATATTTTACAAGAAGACATATATTAGTTGTTTATATGACGTATAGTAATAGAAGATTATGATACTAAAATTGAACTGCAAATAATATACTTTAGGTATGTTTGATGATCAATTACAATTTAAATATGCATGTAATGTAGCATAATGATATTTGGAAAGTTAATTAAGTACAAGCTCATCTAGTCTAAGAGCATTTTCTTAAAGTATATTAGATTTATAGTACCTGAAACTGATATCCAATGCCGTACTTTTCACTTATTTACAAGCTTACTTGCAGATTTATTTATGTATTTGTATTAGTGTGCAGCCACTATTGAGGCCAGTTTCCTAGTTATACACAGCCACTATCTAAATATTTGCAATGACATCAGTTTGAGAATCATAATCAATATACAAGTAGAGCCTTGCTACCCGACCAAACCTGACGGGACCCGAATATGAGTGTCGGATTCGGGTCGGGTCAGGTGTAGCTTGTATATTTTAGTTCGGGCTCGGGTAAGTGTGTTATCAGTGAGTGGATTATGCCATTTTTAATTTTAAGTGAGGATTTTTTTTATTCTTCCTTTGTGTGCAAGTGCTTCCTAAAACTCATTTCCTGCTTCCTTTTTTACCTGTATAAAAAAATCTTGCGAAAGTGAAGTGCTGCTGTGAGTGGTGAGGACTTCTAGAGTGCATGTCAGTTAATTAAAAATATTGAGGCTGATTGAGTAAAACAAAACCAAAAAGCCATCAACAGGAGAATGTGTAGCAGTGGAATGTTCCATTGCTGGAAAGGCTACGTCTAAATCCACGTCTAATTTGGAAAAATTACAGCATTGTTGTATTCAGTGATAATAAAAGTCCATGTGGCTTTGTACAATGCAAATCTTGCAAAATGTTACTGAAATATGGCAACAAAAAGACAGGAAATTCATCTCTGCAACAGCACACTGAAAATGGATGTATTCGTCCTGTAGCAGGGCCAAGTCAGTCATACATGACTTCTTTTATCCAAAATGATAATGCAAAATATCTTAATGTGTGGCTAATTATGGTAACAAAGTTTTGAAGAAGCCTGTTGTCTTTTAAATCATGCCGTGTTGGATTATTAGGAAAGGAAGTAAATGAGATATGATTAATTGAAAGTGATTTTTTTCTTTATTTATTTACATTTTAACTGGAAATCAGAAATAGACTCTACACAGAAGATGCTTAGTTTCAATAGCGTATGTTTGGAATTATGATATTTGTGGAGATGGTCGGGTCGGGTCGGGTATGCAAATATTTCAATTAAAATGACAGACACACTATCGGATACAACTCAAAAGTTTTATTCAAGCACATCATGGTCTGGCTCTTAGCTTGCTTCCAAGACATTGAGGCCTGGATGTCTGCCAGTTTTCTTTAGCTCAACACTAACAAATCTGAACTTCTTTTAGTAGGTTCAAAATCTCAACTCAAGAATCTCAATACTGCTGCCTGGAACCTCGGAAACTGTCTGCTGCTGCCGCCTTCCCCACTGTACGAAGCCTTGGTGTATTTCTGGATAATAACCTCTCCTTTGATGCCCAAATCTCCTCAGTAGTCAAATCCTCCTTCTACCACCTCCAAAACATCTCAAAGGTCCATCCATACCTTTCCCTCCTGGATGCAGAGATACTCTGTCATGCATTCGTCTCCTCTCGCCTCGACTACTGTAACTCTCTCTATAGTGGTCTTCTGTCACGTGCCATAAACCAGTTGCAGCTGGTTGAAAATGTCTTACCAGATGTAAAAAACATGATCACATTACGCCCTGTCTTGCCCAGCTGCACTGGCTACCTGTAAAGTTCAGGATTACTTTCAAAATTCTCTTGCTTGTCTACAAGGCCCTTCATCACACAGGTCCAGAGAATCTCTCCAATCTCCTGACCCGCTATGTCCCTGCATGCAAGCTGAGCTCTTCTGACTCTGGCTTGCTTGTTATACCCAAGCAAAAGTGCATCGCACTCGGAGAGCGCTCTTTTAGCTTCATGGCCCTGACTCTCTGGAACTCTTTCCCAGCTTTAGTGCGTGTAGCTCCCACAGTCGCTTGCTTCAAATCGACTCTCAAGACCCACTTGTTCTCTCTTGCTTTCAGTGTTCTTTAAGCCTGATATCTGTTATTAGCTTTTGTCTAAATTGCTATTTCAGGTTTTTTACTCCATCATATTCGTATGATTCTGTATGACACACACATCCACAATGTTTAGAATTCACATCCTAGCCCTGTATTTAATGTATTATGCCGGTATTTAATGTATTTTCATTGTTTTTTTACTGTTTGTATTTAATGTACTATGCCCTGTATTTCACTGTATTTAAGGTATTATGCATTGTTCCTCACTATCTTGTAAAGTGCTTTGTGATGATGGTCCACTATATAAAAAAAATATTGATTGATTGATCATATCAAACATCTGCACAGCCAAAACATTTAAAATGTCTTTAAATGAACAATTAAACATGAGGGTTTATTTTCTAACTTACCACATATAAAGCACTACTTCAATAAATGAAAAGATATAATAAAATAAACATTTCAAAAGAAACTAGCATGTACCCAGGTATATGTACATACAAAACTGTAAAAACAAAATTATTTTAAATTAATGTAACATATGTTTTCTCTTGCATTTCATTTGGTGCAGCACAGAATCCAGGTTGAGCTGCTGTAGCCTGCTGCTTTGCAATTCTCTGATGGAAATGTTTCTGCCAAAGTGCTGTGGCTAGCTTCAAGATGAAATCTCTCCTACTGATATTTTCCCCAGTGCATTCATTCCTAGTACACAGTGAGAGAATTGATGGCTGCCAGGTCTAGTAGAGATAACAACAGGCTTGTATATAAAATAGAATATTGTAGATTGTATTCAAAATAAAAACATGTATTGTAAAAGGCAATCAAAATGACTGCTCTGGGGGTTCCTTGTGGGCGGGATTATAACTATTTTAATTTTGTGATCCTGCCTTTCAAACGCCATCAGGGTATTTAATACTTGTATTTAGGAAAAGTCAAGAACGGACGACCGTGTATCTTTCACACACGCTGAGTAATTTAAATTGTGACTGTCGTGGCGGTTCTAGTGTTAAAGGTCCCACACAGCCAACCAACATGAAAACTGAAAATTGATTGAAATAAAAAAAGGGTATTAAAAACCCTTTAAAAAATGTGATTTGATGGTGGACAACAGTTATTTGTTTTTTTTAGGTTGTATACTACTGTATTTGCAATGACTTTCTCAAATGTAACTTTTTGGAAGTTCAGTCCATTAGTAAATAATAGAACTGCCGAGATTTTGGACTAGATACAACCGCCGCACCGGCAAAATGCTTCGATATGAAAAACAAACAATCGGATACAACTTAATATTTTTATTTATGAACATCATACATAACATTATCATAGCAGAAACACTGTATTTATATTGTAAATTAAACTTTTTTCTTATTTTTTTTCAAAAAGAGCACATATACATAAACATGAAAAACTGTAATAAAATAAACTTTACGCAATAAACTTCAGTGTAAACAGGTGTAGAAAGCTGTATGCACATATAAAATTATAAAACATAAATAACTAGTTATAAAAATAGCATAAAACAAAAATATAACATAACTTATGCAAAGTGAAAGCGCTTTGAGTGAAACAGAGTTCAAAGGCTGTCTGTCTGTTCAAAGTTCTAGTACAGCTTTCCAAGTACAATCTACGCAGAAAACACGTTTTTCAACTGTACCAGAGCGTTTGCCACAGACTTGCCTTTTCACAACGGGCGCAGACATCAAAAGTTATGTTTTTATTGCATTTAGGAACCTGGCATTGTCTTTTATTCCATGTGCCAGTGGACGCAGCGCTGGCTGAAGGGTGAGGGGCAATTGCCAGCCGGCTTTCGTGTCTCTTATCAAAATGTTTCTGCCGTAGCTCCAGGGCTAGCTGCAAAATGAAGTCCCTCTGAGTGATTGTGTTGCCGGTGCACTCCTTGTACAAAACCAAAGCGTTGATGGCTGCCAGGTCCAAAACATTATAAAAAACAGATACAGGCCACCTGCGAGTACCACCTTGACAGAATACAGCCGTGCCATTTGATCCGGTATACCCACACAGTACTTCGTTGTGTTGTAAAATGCAACAGTCTCTGGCTTTCGTTTAGCATCAGTTCCGATGGTCACTGATCTGTGCAGAGCTTAGAATACGCACATTTTTTTTTTTTTTGCACCGTCACACTCAGGGTGGCACAGTCATTCTTCCTGAGAAATGTAGTGCAAATAATAATAATATATGATGTGTAGAATGACTTTCATCAGTGTTTCAAGCACTCAACAGGATTATAATACATTATTTCACAATGACGGCTATATTGTATTGATTTCAATATGCCGCATAAACTGTGGGTCTGGTGGTTGAAGATGCAAGTGCTTATAACTTACTCATTTTTACGATTCTGTAGCTGAAACACCATATGGTTATTTAATTCAAATATTTAGTAACACTTAAGAACGGACACGCACGAGATATTCACATACGCAGAGATATTTAAATTTGAATTGCAAAAGCCGTTCAAAAAAGCGGCTATGGCAGTGCTAGTGTTAAAAAGCTCAGCATATAGAAAAAAATGCATTAATTTACCAGCCTTGTGTGGCAGTATCATCTGCAGTCATTTGATTAACCTGCAGTGTATTCTGAAGAAGCAGACCTAGGCAAACATACCTGCTTTGGCTCGATTTCAGGTTAGTATTGAGCCAATTAAATTTGATTAGCTCTGGCAGCCAGGAAGATGGCTTCTGTTTGCTACTGGTATGTCAAACTGAAGTACTGTTTGTTTTCCCTTTCCATCTGTGGTAAAGTGTCTCAGCAGGCTGAACTGCTTGCAGTGTCTCAATGGGATAGTTTGTAGTGCTCACAGTGCCTATCATCTTTGAGACATTTGGTATGTTGCAAATAGCAAATGGACATTTGTTAATTGTTGGTAATAACTAAATACAATTGTTGATCCGATATAGTGCTTGACATTGAATCCTGTCTTACATGTTCCAGCCATTTGCTATATTAATTTATACATAAAAAAAAAACATTTGTCAAAAAAATCTTTCAAAGACCTGAAAGAACTTCATAAGAACATGCTTTCATTGCAAACCTCCACGATTTAAGAGGGAACACAAAATCGACTATGCAATACAATTATTATTGTTATTATTATTATTATTATTATTATTATACTTATTATTATTATTATTATTATTATTATTATTATTATTATTATTATTATTATTATTATTATTGTTTAGTTTTTCCTTAATATACCCATTATATGATTATGGCTCTGTAAAATAAAAAATAAATAGATAAGGTGTCTTTCAGTGCTGCCTAGCACTTCATACTGAATCCACAGGAGTCAAATTTCATACCTAAAGACGCAGGGCGTGCAGATGCGCCTGTGGCAGAAAGCATTTCAATCCCTCTTCTGCAACCTCAGCATTTCTTTTTTATTTTATCTATCTTTCTAAAATAGGATTAAGATTCCCTATTTCTTGCTGCTCAGCTGTGTAAAGATGAAGCATGTTGCTGTGGAAAGGTTTAACTCTTGGTGGTCTTTCATAGCAGAGGTCCCTAGTCAGTAAATTAACAAAATGCATTTTTTTTCACTTTTAACTTCCATCTCTCTATTTTTTGTGACAAATGTATGTGTACTTTGAAAAGCACAAAAGGGGTTTTGTAATTAAATTTGCAAATACCAGACTTAATTTAGTGCCCTGGTGTGACTACTTTGCCAAAACGTTATATGAAAAGAAATGTCATAAACTTTGTGTGACTGCTGGTTGGCTATGTTGGTACCTACCAGTACAGAAGCAAGGCCAAAGAAAATACAAATACAAGCCATTCCAGACTGATTTACAGGTTTTGCTCTTCTTCTTTTCCATGCCAATACAGTATAGGAGTACAGATATATAGGGTTGATGCTTTTATGGTTTGATTTAACCCTATTTCTATCTGGGTCATCTTATGCGATAAATTGTAAGGTTGCAACATTTTGTTTTTACCAGCTATTGCCAACATTATTATTATTATTATTATTATTATTATTATTATTATTATTATTATTATTATTTAGTCATTTAACAGATGCTTATATCCAAAGGGACTTACTGAGACTTGAGGGTGAACTATGCATCACAACTGCTGCTGCTGCTGCTTCTGCTGCAGAGTCAATGAAAGCTTGTTTCTCTAAATGAGCTGAAGTAATAATTCTCTTTGTTCAATTTATACAAAATATTCCAGAATTGGTATCCATAGTTTAGAGGAATAACTCATTTGTTTAGTTCAGTCACATCACTCTGCTTCATGTTAATTCCCATTACCTTGGTTTCAGATTGTATCACAGTATTTAACTACTTTAGCCTTCAGCTTAAAGTATTGTTGCCGTGGTTTCTTTGGGGGCTTTGTTTTCTTATTTCAAGTGTACCATCTGGAATTCACACATGTAGGCAACTCTAGGATAGAACAGTATGATCTAACATTTCTATGTCAGGCTTGGATTAGTTTTAATATGCAAATTAAAGATTAGCACACAGGCAAGGTTTGTTTGCTTGCAGCATCTTTAACAGTAAAGGATGCAAATCAGTGTTGCTTTAAGTGCAATCAATAATGATCAAACAACAGATTCAAATAGTATGCTTTTTTAAATTATGTAATTGAATTTCTAGGTTAATCACTAGTGACATAAAATACTTGAGTTATGAATGAAAAACTGTAATTTAATCACCAAACATCCTTGAATTTTATTCTAGCCACTAAAGCTATTGGTCAGTTTTAGTCAAGAGGAGGGTTAGTACAAATTAGGCGGTGGGAAAGTAATAAGATCAGAGCATGGGATGAAAGGTTTGAATCGGGTCATGTTGCGCTACACTCACCACCAGACGAATTAAAATTACCTTCACGGCATCTAAGCAATACTTTGTCACAAAGGATGCATGAAATGTCATTTCATAATTTGCAATAATAGTTACATTTCCATGCTCATTAAATGCAAATAAAAACACTTATACAAATGTAATCCACGAATATAGTAATTGGAACCTTTAATTATATCAAAGTAATTAGTAATTGCCTAGGGAAGTGTAAACATGGCAATAGAAATTATTTTTGCTCATAACACTTAACCTTAGAATGCTTTTTTAGCTTAATGTAAACAATATTAAACAATATAGCATATGCAAATTATTAAGCACTGTATATGTTACAAATGAATGCCATATCCAGATTAAGCTTATTATTCATTTTACAGTAATTTACATCAGTGAAGAAATGCAAATCACTTAATACTTTCAATCTAAACATACACATAATTTGTATAATGCACACTGCATGTGTACCCTGTCAGAAACATCATTGTAAACTATATAGTAGAGATGTGCAGAGGACCCATTACAAGTACTATTAAATGTTATACTTCTACAGGTATGCCTACTTAGTAGACATTACCAAAAAAGTGTGCAGGACTGAAACTGGAATGCCTTCAAATGCATTTATGGTACTAATTTTAATGTAGAAACGAACCAAACAGTGCTTTTAGGTTTATTTAAAAAAAAAAAAAAAAAAAAAAAAGCATTTGGATCATGAAGAACTAACTTCTTTATTGTTCAATAAAGATGTGCAACAAATAACAAGTAAAAGGCTCATTTTACTCATGTAGTCTTCATACTCAGCCAAATTGCCATACTCACAGCAGACTTGATGCTTTGATCCGTGTACTCGGCACACACCTACTATATTGAATATTATTAATCAATTATACTGTGGATCCTGTATATCACACAGTCATTCTCAGAAAAATATGAAAAGGGTGCATGTTTAGTATAGACATGATGAGATATGAACTCATCTGTCTTTTTTGTTTTTTCTAAGCAACATTGAATTGGGACTATGTCAGCCCCAGTTAGAATGCACTGATAAAGACTCAGAATATTTGTCTACTTTTATTACTAAGTTTCAATTTAGTTCTATTGAGAATTTCTAGCTGCCAGAATCAGTATCTCCAAATTGCTTTGTAGGAGATAACCCCAAAAGAGTCCACAGGCAAATGACTCAGAGAAAGGTACAGTATCAAGCATATTTGTTTCTACACAGGTGATCTTTGAACTGTTTAATCAGTTTTTAGATTGTAAACTGAACTGATAACGGGCAACAAATCTGATGTTGGAACGGTTAAGAAGAAAAAAAATCCACATTTAGATGCATTTGAACTTGTCCTGTTTTTAATTTTATATTAGATTCCCACATTATCACCACTAAAAATGTATTTACCTATAATATAAAGACCACCTAATGCAGCCAAATGACCATGAGCAATGCAAGTGGGAAGTGTACACATACAGTATATGCTCTTAACTTTTCACCTGCTCTCAGTTACTTTAACTGGATTGCCAAATGAGTTTAATTTTAATGACCAATGTAATAATTATTACCTTCCACGGTGCTAAGTGAAACTCTTTCAGCAGGGATGTCCACGGTCCCTTTTTAGCAGGGATATTCAAATTCTCAAAGTAAAATAATGCCCCTAGCACTGGCCATGCATGAGATGAAAACTGTAAAAGGCTCCTAATCTTGTTTAAATATTTTACATCTGTTTTGTACTAAATATCCAAAGCAAATTAAAGAAATATTGCTACATATTTACTGTAATCCACCTCCTTCAGTCTAAATAGCTTTTAAATGTGTGCATTGCCTCCAAGGCAGTATTCTTTTAATGAAAAGGGTCTATACTGCAAATACAATGTCCCTCTTTTTTCTGCAGGTCTCTTTTAAGGTGCATTAATTATTTATGTTTTGTTTTTTTCCACATTCCAATGGGGTACATGAATATGTGAACGCACATTTGCAGGTGTATTTTAGGAAACTGCTTGTGACATATAACTCTGTCGACAGCCTATATGACCATTTGAAAGTGTGCACCATTTCTGTTAAGCTTTTTCTAGTATAGCATCTCCTTATTCTATTTTGGGTGTGCCACGTAACAAGTATCTGTAGCAGTTAATTTTTGTAAGTAAATCTCCCCTTGGTCTGGGTAGCAGGAGAGGCTGTTTCACACATGAGAGAGAGCAGGTCCTTGGAGATAACACAGAAGCTAAATTGGATGGTTAGTGGATGAATAACATCAGCCACTCTTTGTTCATTTTATTTGAGTGTGGAGAATAAGTCCAGTTCTTAATTCCACCTATAGAGCTCATCTCTTACATTACACCCCTAAAGGTTGAAGTGCTCTCTCTCTCCTTCTTCATGTGCTGACTGTCTGATTGCATACAGTCATTCAAAAGGGCGGAGCTAAAATACATAAATACTTAAAAAGGAAGCGTCCTGCTACTGCAGAATTAATTACAAGGGATGTGAGTTTGTAGTTTTGTTGAACATGTCCCTTTTGAACAAGACTGAAATGCCTGATTTAGAGGGCCTGTGCACATTCTTACCTTATTATCTAAGCTGGTGGTTAAAGCTTCTACATTTGCTGAGTGTCCCGTACTATACAATTCTTTAGGTAAGTCATTTCAAATGCTCTGGCACGTCATACACTTTCAACTCAGAAATAAGGTGAAGCCTCCAAACAATGTTTCAGCAGTTTGCCTCCACCCCATTTACATGCAGGTTAGTAAGTTGGTTAACACAGTTTAATAGAGCCTGCCCTCCTTTAATGCAAAAATGTGGATGTGTATACTTTAATAGTGACTTTGTATCCAATGCCTTTCAAAAATCTAAAAAAATGTATGCTGCTAATTAGAGCCTCAATTGAGCTTGAAATTATTGTATCATTTTCTCTGAGGTATATAGGAAAAGTTAGATATCGGGTTCACCAAAAGAACCTTTGTTAGAATAATTTATTGCTGCAAGATGAAAAGGTTTGGTTACCAAGGTAACCAAGCACCGCAGCTGATGCTCAGAGTCAAATACAATATTCTCTCACTCAATTCTTTGAGGAAATTGGTTTAGTTTCTGGGTTATAATAAGGTGTATGTGTGATGGAATTACTGTATTTTTGAATCTCAGCCATAAATATAGATCCACTCCAACAAGGTATTCAATCAGAAATGTTTTTTCAAGATAATACAACAATTGCAAGTATTTAACACCAGGTTCCTGTTTACATTAAACTTGTAAATGCATTAAAGTGTGCCCAAAAATGACAGCTGTGAGGTAAGCATATGATATGTGGGTTGAAGCATCTTATTTTCATTTTGTAGTATTTCACACTCTACATTAAAGACATATATGTCTTACAAACTATGAAAACGGTTCTATTACAGTAAAGGGGGGTTAAAAGTACAGCTTTCAACTAGGATTAAACCAGCGTGATAAGTCAGTGCTGCCCAGTGGTGGAATTTCAAATGATATCTTAAGCTACAGTGGCTCTCAAAAGTATTCACCCCCCTTATTGTGTTACAACATGGAATCAAAATGGATTTAATTAGGTGTTTTTGCCACTGATCAACACAAAAAAAGTCCATAATGTCAAAGTGAAAAATAAAATCTAAAATTTTTTTCTAAATGAATTACAAATACAAAACAGAAAATAATTGATTGCATAAGTATTCACCCCCTTGAGTCAATATTTGGTAGAGGCACCTTTGGCAGCAATTACAGCCATGAGTCTATTTGGATAAGTCTCTACCAGCTTTGCACATCTGGACACTGCAATTTCTGCCCATTCTTATTTGCAAAATTGCTCAAGCTCCGTCAAGTTGGATGGGGACCTTTGGTGAACAGCAATTTTCAACTCTTTCCACATATTCTCAATTGGATTGAGGTCCGAGCTTTGACTGGGCCACTCCAGGACATTGACCTTTTTGTTTTTAAGCCACTCGTGTGGCTTTGGCTGTATGTTTGGGGTCATTGTCCTGCTGGAAGATGAATCTTCTCCCAAGTCCCAGGTCTCTTGCAGACTTCAGTAGGTTTTCCTCCAGGATTTCTCTGTACTTTGCTGCATCCATTTTGCCCTCTATCTCCACAAGCTTTCCAGGCCCTGACGCAGAGAAGCATGCCACCACCATGCTTCACGTAGGGATGGTGTTCTCAGGATGATGTGCGGTGTTGGGCTTGCGCCAAACATAGCGCTTAGCGTTGAGGCCAAAGCTCTATTTTGGTCTCATCAGACCATAGAATCTTCTTCCACTTGGTCTCAGAGTCTCCCACATGCCTTCTGGCAAACTCTAGCTGAGATTTGATGCAAGTTTTTTACAACAATGGCTTTCTTTTTGCCACTCTCCCATAAAGGCCAGTTTTGTGAAGCACCCAGGCTATTGTTGCCGTATGCACAGTGTCTCCCAGCTCAGCCATGGAAGACTGTAACTCCTTTAGAGTTGCCATAGGCCTCGGGGGCCTCCCTAACTAGTGCCCTTCTTGCCCAGATACTCCGTTTTTGAGGACGGTCTGTTCTAGACAGATTCACAGTTGTGCCATATTCTCTCCATTTCTTAATAATGGACTTTACTGTACTCCAGGGGATATTCAATGCCTTGGAAATGTTCTTATATCCTACCCCTGATTGGTGCTTTTGAAGAACCTTATTCCGGATTTGCTTTGAATGTTCCTTCGTCTTCATGATGTAGTTTTTGATGTACTAACCAACTGTGGGACCTCCCAGAGACAGGTGTATTTAACCTGAAATCATGTGAAACACCTTAATTGCACACAGGTGGACTCCATTCAACTAATGTGACTTCTAAAGACAATTGGTTGCACCAGAGCTTATTTAGGTGTGTCATAGCAAAGGGGGTGAATACTTATGCAATCAATTATTTTCTCTTTTATATTTGTAATTAATTTAGAACAATTTGTAGATTTTATTTTTCACTTTGACATTATGGACTTTTTTGTGTTGATCAGTGGGAAAAACTCCTAATTAAATCCATTTTGATTCCATGTTGTAACACAATAAAATGTGGAAAAGTCCAAGGGGGGTGAATACTTTTGAGAGCCACTGTATATTCACACAATTTGACCACAATTAACATTAACATACGTTACTATGAGTACTTGATTGTGGTGCTGCAGGATCGTTCAGAGACAGCGTTGACAGAGCTGACATTCTACCGAGGTCAAACTTAGGTTTCAAGCTATTTCTGGCAGTATTTATGACTGCTTGGTATTTACTATTCAACCTCCAAATCTATGTTACATGGCAAACCAACAGAGAAAAGTAAGGAATCTTTTGTAGCAGAATTTTTACATGAGCAATAGCATTGATGATGCAAAAAAACAACCTCGGACACAACCTCGGTGTCCTCATAGCTAGTTATGGCCATGTTCAGAAATGTTGTCTATGGTACAGTACTTGTAATGGTCAATTTATAAAAGTGACACATGGAACTTAAAAGGAGAACAGTAACTCCAGCCTGTGTTGGTGGCATGTATCTTAGAAAATGAATACTTGTTTGCCTGGATCATTATGGCCTTAATCATTACCCATGCAAAGTTGTAACCTGTTGACGATCTGAAAAAAACACAAGAACCTGAAGCTTTTTGTGCCTGGTCACACTCTGGACTAAGGTAATAACATATCTAAGGAAAAAATAAGAAAGGTGCATCAGGTTATGTTTGCATTTGCCCATGGTAATGACCTAAAAAATCTTGTTGTCATAGGCACAGCCTTTATGCAATTGATATGCTTTAACCGTGATGTGGGTATCCAACAGTATTGTAACGACCCTGCGACTGTATTGTCCAGGACTCTGTGTTTGTCTTGTTTGTTTGTTTGTTTGTTATGTCTTGTTTGGTGTTATGTGTATTGTAAGGGAGCAGGGAACTCTGTTAGAGAGTGTGTGTGCGTGTGTGCATATGGTGTATGTATAGGGGGTGGGGGTGGGCTCCCCTGAGGCTATAAGTGGGAGGGGCGTGAGCCTCGAGGAGGAGAACGCGCTCAGACTTCGAAGCAAGTGGTTGCTGTGAGACTGTGAGGGACAGAGAGAGAGGCACGAGAGCTGTGAAGCAGTGAAAGAACCCAGATCGAGTCTGGAGAGCAGAGAGCGAGAGTGCATGAGAAGAAAGGAGAGTGCATGTGAGGGGAAGAGGGCAGCAGGAGCGAGGGAGAACCCCGGCCCCAAACAGGGATTCGCTGTTCTATCAGTCTTACTTCACTGAACAACGCAAACAACAGTATGTTAAATATATATGATTATATATATATATATATATATATATATATATATATATATATATATATATATAGATAGATAGATAGATAGATATATAGATATATACTGTAGGTGATAGAGCTGATAAAGGTAACCAACAAAGATATGATTCATAGTCTGCATGGCAAACTTTTTCCCAGATAACACATAAGATAATCATGCAGTATAATTGATGGATAAATCGTAATTTCTATTAAACACATAGAGCTAGATTCTCAGAGCTATTAACACCAAATCGTCACAGTTAAATGCACCCAGTAAAATTACTTAACCAGAAATACATTACTTATTTAATGTATGGGCCTTGGAGTAGTCTAAAGTTGTTTAGTTTTAAAATTTTAATTGGTGTTTTTTTTTTTCTTTTCATTCAGACAAAAATTGTGCTAATTCCAATTTAGAGTAAATAGCTTTGAGAATATAGTCCTTAGTAGAGTAAATTGAGTTCCACTCATTGATTTCTTAACAAAGTTACTCTGCCTGGCAGATACTGAGATGTTTCTTAATGTAGCATCAGGAAATGCAGATAACAAGCAATCATACCATTGTGAGATAAACAGTTTAACTTTGGCTTGGATGCCAGTGGTTTGCTTTGAAAAACATAATTGTGATGTATAATTTCAAAACAGTCATAGAGTGGTAGAATATCACTACATATTGTGTAAGCCATTATCAAAAGTTGAACCAAGAAAGACATTTTAGTTACCAATGGAGATGGTATTCTTAATTTTACAAGAATACCAGTCAAACCTTTGTTAGTAAGATTGAATGCATGGACTGGTTCTGCTCATCTGTTTGCAGCTACTATACAATTTGTTGACAAACAATAGATAGATACCTCTGTCTTCTGGCCATTCTTTCAAATCCAGCAAAGTATAACATCATACAGATAACAGAACTTCCAAATGTGATCTAGGGCATTGTTCACATTAATATCAAAATACAGTATTACGAGAGCACAGCTGTTACCCTTAAAACTCATACAAACGCAAGTTGTTCAAAATATCCTGCAAGCTTAACCTTATTGAAAGATAAGGGAAACTCTGTTAAAATTCAAGCTGTGTTGCTTTACATAATTCTTTTGTGGATCTCTTTCATGTTTTGTCTTTATTATTATTATTATTATTATTATTATTTATTTCTTAGCAGACGCCCTTATCCAGGGCGACTTACAATCGTAAGCAAATACATTTCAAGTGTTACAATACAAGTAATACAATAAGAGCAAGAAATACAATAACTTTTGTTCAAGTGTGACAAACCACAATTCAATAATACAGCAGATAATAGTGGTAGTTACATCAGGATATGATTAAATAGTGATAGTTACATCAGGATATGATTAAATACAAAATACTACAGGTTAAACACTTGGCAGATTACAGTATTCTGAAGTACAGGATTAAATGCAGTAAAATAGGGGCAGATAAGAGCAAAATAAAGCACATTTAAATGAAGGGTGATAGTGTCCCAGGATACAAACAGAGGAGTTCTACAGGTGCTGTTTGAAGAGGTGAGTCTTAAGGAGGCGCCGGAATGTGGTCAGGGACTGGGCAGTCCTGACATCTGTAGGAAGGTCATTCCACCACTGCGGAGCAAGGGTGGAGAAGGAGCGGGCTCTGGAGGCAGGGGAGCGTAGCGGAGGTAGAGCCAGTCTTCTAGTGCAGGCGGAGCGGAGAGGTCGAGTGGGGGTGTAGGGAGAGATGAGGGTCTGGAGGTAGCTGGGTGCAGTCTGGTCAAGGCATCTGTAGGCTAGTACAAGAGTCTTGAACTGGATGCGAGCGGTGATCGGGAGCCAGTGGAGCGAGCGGAGTAGTGGAGTAGCGTGGGCGAAGCGAGGTAGAGAGAACACCAGGCGGGCAACAGAGTTCTGGATGAGCTGGAGCGGACGGGTGGCGGACACAGGGAGGCCAGCCAGGAGGGAGTTGCAGTAGTCTAGGCGGGAGAGTACCAGGGTCTGGACCAGGAGCTGGGTAGCGTAGTTGGTGAGGAAGGGTCGGATTCTTCGGATGTTGCTCAGGAAGAATCGGCAAGTGCGTGCCAGAGTGGAGATGTGCTGGGAATAAGAGAGGCAGGGGTCCAGGGTGACTCCAAGTTTCTTAGCGGAGGAAGAGGGAGAGAGTGTGGTAGATTCCTTCTGTTAATTGCTATCACCTAGTCCAGCTACAGCTTTTGAATGTATCTTTTATACTCTATTAATACGTGGTGTCCTAAGGGCTTAGGCCTTACCTGTGTTCACTGTTATTGTTTTTTTAATTTACATGTAACAAAAAGCCTTCCCTTAAGCAAACAGCATATTTAGTCATAAAACATACACTGGTTCATACAGTTTTTAAAAAGAAGTGTGTGTAATAAACATAGTAAGCCAGTACAGTGATAGTATTAGAATGTGATTCAACAAAAATGTTGCTATCATTAAGTATTTATTAAAGCGATAATTACACCTTGTGTTGGGTCATGCTGGAGTTTTGAGTTTGTGACCCCACAGTATGAATATTTAAGAAACATCACTGTTTCTCTTTTTACATCTACCAACCAAGTTCTAAAGTTGTACACTAATTTAGTTTTGATAAATGCATTCCTCTGCGAAAACATAAAAGTATTTGCAGCAAATTGTAAAATAAATGATGTTCTCCATATGTGCTGCTGTTTGGTAAAAGCATAAAATAATATTGTATATTTCATGGAAGTTTGACACCTACACTAACCAGCAGATTAGCAAAACATTGCTTATGTATTAAGACCCTGAAATAGTAAGACAGCAGAATTGATTATTTATGCTTTATATAACAATGGTGTCTTGCTACAGAATTCATGGGCAAATGCAGTAAGACCAAATGTATTGTACATAAAAACAAAAAAGCAGAGCAAACTCTCAACCATAAATTCATATTAAAAGTGCACCCATTTTTTAAAGGTATCTTTAAAGTGCCAGAAATGTCTACATTAAATCTGATCTGAAGGCTTTGTTAAAATCCACACAATCTATACAAGATCTGTGATTAAAAAAGCAGACCAGACAGGTGGCATGGAACGTTGGATGGAAACAGTCTTTTGAAGCAGGGATTCGATTTTACTCAAATAACCTTCTCTACAGATAACCTTCTCTGTGAGAAAGTTATCTAACACGGAACATGTTTGCTCCATGACACAAGCTCCCTTAGAAACATATTAGTGTATTGTAACTGTAGCATCAGATAAAGGATAACAGGTTTCAGAGACTTTCCTTTCTGTCAGGACTATGGTCACTGGCTAACCCCTCCCTCCCCAGCATAAAATGCCAGAGTGCGGACTATAGCTAATTAGTACTAAATGTTTTAGAGAACCATTTTACACACAACAAATAACACAGTATGTGTATTTTTCATGTTATTTTATCGTTTTTCTTACTCTACGTGTGTAAGGGAGGATGCATTTTACTCTGGCTGTCTACTTCGCTGCTTCTCTGCAAAAATTATGACTGCTTTGACAGTGGCAGGACTTTTTCATAGTGTGAGTAGATTGATTTGAGAATCAAATTTTGTGGCGTTTCGAGGAGTTTGTTTTGTGGAGAACTTATTTTGGATTGAAATTGACATTATAGAAAACTGTAGAAGTTTTTGTTGGAGGTATTTGTGGTTTTGATTGTAGAAACACCAAGTGAGCCACAATCAATTTCAACTAACGACAATCTATTTTTGGCTTCTAAATTACTTTTTAAATGTCACGAGTGAATATTACAAGAATAAATAAGGCAGTATAGTAATTAAGTCTTCAGAATCCAACTCAAGCTTTCACCTTACACTGGCATGCATAAAGAGTTTTAAAGGCACAGATTGGGCAGACAATCAAGAACAGATGGATTAGCATTTGTATTACTCTAACAAGATAATGTAAGGAAGCTTAATTTACCAAAGGTCTGACGCTGTGTTAGGGAGATTTGGAATGAAAGCATTCCCTTTGACTTTTTTCTGTTTATTCAAATTTATGATGGCTCAGTAAGTAGTATATTCAAACTGGTAAAAGGTATATGTGTATATTGTATTGCTTTGTAACCCAAATTTAGAAAAGTGTTTGCTTAACATGACTAATCACACCAGTGTGTGGTCTGAAATAATTATGCTCATAGATTTATTAACAGCCATTGTGTTGGTTTTGGGGTTTTGGGGGAATCTTTGTTATTACAATCTGCAGCAGTGCCAGTTTTATAAGCTTTATATCAACGTAACAAGGTGTTAAGAAGTTATAAGCCTCACACAAGTAAACATCCAAAGTATAAAAACAATATGTACGCTCTGCATGCTGTTTAAAAAGTACCACATTGATAGTTTAATGAATAACTCAATCAAACCTAGTATGGTACTGCAAAAATAATACAAAATAAATATGAAAACCTAAGTGGAGGTTATTTTTAAAATGATTTTTAATGTTTGACTTTGAAACATGCCTCCCCCACCACCCTAAAGGGAAAACATCCTTACAGAGGTGACCATTGCTAAAGTTCCCCCCCTGAGCCCCTGCAAGGCTTTAGTTGCTGAATTACAAGTGTGTTTAAAAAAAATGAATGTCTTGGTCACATAGTAGTTGCGGGAGAATGTTTTGTTCAAGTAGTGATGTAATGGTAAGCAGGGTTCAAGACAAAGCTTAGCAATTAAAATTCAAAACAACATTGAGCGAACAAACAAGGCTGTTCAAATTGTTATCTGGTTAAAACAGAATGCAGACAAGTACGGAATAATCTAGTAAACAACTGTCAAAAAATTATATTGCACACTGCGCAGCTGAAAATGATTGGGAGACCATGTACTTTTAACATGTGTTGTGTTGGTCTACATTAATTAACATTTATCTCCCTTCAGTTTCAGTAAATAGTACAACTTACTCTTCAGCTTTGTGATTTAAAACTGTGATGCAGTATTCATTCATTCAGAAAACATCTTACACAAATCATATCTGTCATGCTGTACAAGTATATCAAACAAGTACACCTGTGTGATGCCTTGTGTGACACAGTAGGGGGAGGATGTGTGCAGAGCAGAGGTTCTGCACATGGGTGCATGTGTGTTTGGGTGTGTGGGTGCCTGTGTGTTTTGAGGTTGTGTTTAATTGTTTAATTGAGTGATTAAGGTATGATTGGTAAAGTGTGGAAAGTGGCCAGGTGGTAATTGAATGTTTGATTGTCATTACCCCCGGGTCGCACCCTACAAAAGGAACAAAGGAATGCATGTTTGGGGAGAGTTGTGTAGGAGAGTCAGCAGCGGAGAAGGTGTGTGTGCTGTGAGTATAAAGTGAGTAAGTGTAGCTGCAAGGATAGCTGTTCTTGGGTGTTGTACTTGTGCTGTGTGTGTGTTTAGGAATGTTTTTGTTCAAACTGTTATTTTGTTCCTGTGTTTTGTTTGTTTTGTGTTGATTAAAAGTGTGCAGAAAGCGCTGAACTACAGTTTCTGTGTATGGGTTGCTATTTCTGCCGTTGGCCAGCCTTGACCGCCAGTCATGTTACCACATATGGTAGTAGTGGTGAGATAGCGCCCCCTATTGATCCAGCTGGGAACTGAAGAAAAAAAACTAAACCAAATACAGTATAGAGTCAATTATCTGATCTTTGATCAACCGTACTATCTAATCAACCAAATGCACCTGTAATCACGTGATGAATTACGTGTGGTTTATTACGCAGACAGCTTCTGCTGATAAAACGGCTATGAGGACCAGCAGACTGATGCAAATAAGTTACAGAATTATTCCTACCATAATTCTGAATACATTAAGTTCTGTAATGTGTCAAAGTTGTACAGAATTGTATTCTTTGATTTTCAAAGTTTGGTATATGGTATGTTTATTACAGTATTTCATTACCTTAACCTGTAACTGTAGTTTTACTGTGTAGAATTACTGTTTAATGTGGTAGAATAGGTTACTAGCTATATATCATCACTAGGTACTTGTGTACTATGTACTTGTGTATGTTAACTATATTCTATACTTTATTAACCTGGTCCGACATTGCAATTATTCCCATCCGGTCCAATGTCGGACCTTGTCCGACATCATCAAAAAGATGCAAAAAACGGGTTTCTAGTCGTTTTTTCTCTGGAAAAAGCCGAGAAAACCATTCAATGGCTGAGTGGGAGCGACAGGAGCCGAGACAAGCCGAAAAAAAAGTGCGTATCTCATGAATAGTCATACTTGCCCCTGGCATCAGATAACGGCGGCCATAAGGAAACAAGCTGGCTGCTACTGTATCAGCGCTTAGAGAATATCATGGACATTTGCAGAGCTTTTTTCAGATGTTATAGTAATAAAATAATGACTTGGATCGCATTATTGAGGCGTTTGGTGATAAAACGAGTGATCAGGAAATGATTGATCGGTATGTCCGACTATTATTATTATTATTATTATTTATTTCTTAGCATATGTGAAAGCTATAGCGAACGAAAGGGTGGGGCGGGGCTGGAGATGCCTAGTGAGTGCTTTGTTGATATGCAGGGCCTTTTAAACCCGTTTGACTGTGGAAAAAAAATACTTTTAAACAGCGCGTCTAAAATTAACTGCGCGTGTGAAAATAAATTGGACCTGATGTGCCTGACACGCACTTAATAAATGGACTGCAAGGGGTTAAAGGTACAGTAATTGTTATTAATACCTGTTTGATTATCCATACAAATCAATTGCGCAAACTAGTATCGGTCCCAATTAGTTTGGATAATTGACTCTCTAATGTATATTACATAACTCTGTTAAAGCCATGGAAAGATAGAGAGCCGACATATATGGCAACTGAAACTGGGACAGCACGTGATAAATCACCCATTCCTGACATACACATTGGCTCTACTCTAGATAATTCTGAGTGCCAAGAAGTGTTTCATATGCTCCGTAGACATACAGACATATTTTCAGTGTTACCAGGAAGAACGCATAAAATTGAGACCAGAAGCATAAGTCAGGGCTGAAGTGAAAAAAATGCTTCAATCAGCGGTTATAGAGGAGTCGTCAAGTGAGTGGACAAGTCCCATAGTTCTGGTCGCAAAACCAAATGGAACCTGGAGGTTTTGCAATGACTTCAGAAAGTTAAACAAAGTTTCTAAATTCAATGCCTACCCGATGCCTCGGGTAGATTAACTCATTGAGAAACTGGGGTAAGCTAGGTACTTGTCCAGTCTTGACTTGACTAAAGGGTACTGGCAAATTTCTCTAACTAAAAATGTAAAGAAAAAAACTGCTATTGTGACCCCGGATGGATTGTACCAAAATATGGTAATGTCATTTGGCTTACATGGTGCCCTAGCTACATTCCAGTGGTTAATAGATACATTACTGAGTCCTCATGTAGAATATGCATCAACCTATTTGGATGATATAGTGATATGAAGTGAAAACTGGAAAACTAGAAGCTTTACTGGATAGCCTTAGAAAATCTGGGTTAACGGCAAACCCTGAAAAATGTCATCTTGGATTAACAGAGGTCAGGTAATTGGGGAACGTAGGCAATGGTATGGTCAAGCCACAGCTTAATAGCATTAAGAATTGGCCTCGTCCAATTCTGTGCTATTATAGCAACAATAGCAGTACCCCTCACTGAACTAACCAGAGCTAAGGGACAAAACATGGTTAAATGGAAAGATAAGGCAGAAATGGCATTTCGCACGCTAGGATGTATTTTGTGTAGTGACCCAGTGTTAATCCTTTGCGGTCCTATGTCGGACCCTGTCCGACATCATCAAAAAGCCTTCAAGCACAGGTCTCTAATAGTTTTTTCTCTGGAAAAAGCAGAGAAAACCTTTCAATGGCCAGTGAGACCGATAGGAGCTGAATAAGCCGAAAAAAAAAAAAGGCGGCATATATGAGCAATACACATAGCACCTGCACCACAGAGGTAACACTGAAATTTGAAGAACTTTTTGAGATGTTATAGTAATAAAATAATGACTTGGATCACATTATTGAGGAGTTTGGTGATAAAACGAGTGATCAGGAGATGATTTATCAGTATGCACGACTATGAAGAGGTATGTTAAAAATACAGTGAATAAGGGGTGGGGTGGGGCTGAAGATGCAGTACTGAGTGTCCTGTTGATATGCAGTGCCTTTTAAACCTGTTTTACTGTGAAAAAAATACTTTTAAACAGCACGCTCCGGCGTAGGTCTTGGAGCAGTGTTGTCACAATTTGTGGGTGGAGAAGAACACTCGGTACTGTACCTTAGTCGTAAATTACTTCCTAGCAAACATAAATATGCCATTGTGGAAAAAGCATGTCTTGCAGTAAAGTGGGCAATTGGAGCTCTAAGGCAGTGGTTCTCAAACTTTTTGGATCTCACCCCCCTTTCTCTTGTCTGTGGTTCTTTCACCAAGAAAAGGTGGAAGAATTGTGAGGAAGGTTAATAACAATCCGAGATTGACTGCCGAAGACAATCAAAGTGAATTGGTATGAGTTGAAGAAGGTTGTGCACAAGAGAAATCCTCAGAATTTGAATGAACGGGAAGAATTTTGCATTGAAGAATGGTCAAAAATCACTAAAAAATCATGCCAAAAGCTCATTGACAAATATCCTAATTTTTTATTGAGGTTATTGTTGCTAAAGGTGCATCAACTAGCTATTAATTTTCCTTGTCGGGTATGAATACTTTTGAATTAGCATTTTTGGAGTTTTGCAAAAATATTGCTGAAATAAATAACTGTCTATAATCTATTTCTTATAACTTTTTTTTTTCCTCATCCACAAAAGCAAAACTTTTGCTACAAAGATTTTTCCTACAATTCTTTGTTTTCGAGAATTTTTGAGAAATTATAAATTTCCATTGGGGTATGTAAACTTTTGACTACAACTGTATGCTGGTTTAAAAAAAAAATCCAACATGTCTCTGGCTTCTCTGTATGTCACTGCTGTTGTTTTTTTTCCCTTTTGCATGAACCAGCCACCAATCCATTGTAATAAGAGCAAACTTAACACTGCAAATCACAGTTTACCAACGCTTACTAACATGAACACCACATAGTAAGCTGATAAACAACAAACATTACCAGATGGCAGCGGACTTCATCCAAAAATATGCAAGCTTAAAAGGCACCAGTCAGATGAACAGCGCCATCTACAAACTTTGACATGCCAGGAGGCGTCAGGAGAAAGATTTGTTTTAAGTTAGTATATACGGTCTGAATAATGGGAAATTTTGGCTGGTGTTAGCAGATTTGCTACCTCACCTAGCATGTTCACTTGATGTTTTCACTTAACTCGTTATAACACAATGTCACTACAGCACCATGGAGAACAAGAAAGAAGGCCTTCTAAAAATCAATTACAGTATTTATCGTTCTTATATGGTGTTCTTTATCATTTTTAATTTTAAAGTACCGGTAAACTTTTAAGATAAGCATTTGCTATCTCTCAGTTTTAAACGTAGCTATGGTTCACAACATAACACAGTGGAATGATCAAAGTATCATGCAGTAATTGTAGGGCAGTATTGCCACGTGTGAAAACTTTAACAATAAAGTCGAAACGAAAATGCATTAATTTGCTTCTAAATAATTAATATTTTTTTATACGGTGCAGAACTAATTTATTTTAACATGTTGTTTTGTTTCTGGACTTTGCAATACCTGCACGACAGCAGGGCAGCAGTGTGGAGTAGTGGTTAGGGCTCTGGACTCTTGACCGGAGGGTCGTGGGTTCAATCCCTGGTAGGGGACACTGCAGCTATACCCTTGAGCAAGGTACTTTACCTAGATTGCTCCAGTAAAAACCCAACTGTATAAATGGGTAATTGTATGTAAAAATAATGTGATATCTTGTAACCATTGTAAGTCGCCCTGGATAAGGGCGTCTGCTAAGAAATAAATAATAATAATAATATAATAATAATACGATGGGTGTCTCAGTAATAGTCGTATCTACAACGTGTCACGTTTTCACTTTTCACGTTCTCTTTTATTATATTATTTGCTCTGCACACACTCTTAACTCAGGGGAGACGTTAAGGAGGACAGAGATGTTTAAAACTCCTAGTGGTTTATGTTCGAGCACTGGACGAGCGGTGTGTCCTTAAAACCTTTTTATTTAATCAAGAAAATCACTCAGACTCATTTATTCAAAGTTTCACGAATCAGAGCAACATCAGCGCTCCTTCGTTTTATTAAAATGCCTTTAATATTGGTTTAGTAGTTTGCGCATACTACCAAAACCCGAAAACATGTAACAATAATTAGCAATCCTAAGTTTATTACAAGCTTCAGCATTTAATACTTCAATAACATAATACAATTATATGTATTCAGTGCAGCCCTCAGGCTGGTTAAGCACAAAGCCTACAAGCACCCACTGCTATGTTTTAGCACATTCAATATAACACTCTTAATACCAAAACATAGTTTCAAAACCTCATAGCAATATAACCAATAAATGCGAGATACAATAATACCATTAATATGCTTACCTCCTATTATAAGGAAGAGTAGCGTGAACAAAAGAGAAGGACTGTTCTGTAGAGATCTGCAAAGGATGGACCACACATAGCTCTGCCAAGCTTGATTGTGGTGGTCTCAGTGTGATCGGCCCAGGGTTTTTATACAATTTTCGTCCCATTGAAAGCAATGGGAAACCCCAATTAGATCCAGTCATCAATCTATATTGACAGTCCTTATCTCTTGGCAAACAGTAATCTCTAAAGAATTCAACCAACTCCTCAGACTCAATTAAAGTCATATGCCAACAAATCAACACTAGCCCATGTTCTCATCCACTCATTCTTGGCCCCCCTCCTTCATCTGAAAAGTTAGGTGAAGCAGAGTTCACAAAATCCCTGCAACCTTGATTCACTACTTAATATGGGTGCATTATAAAAAGGAGTGGTGTTTTAAATATATGCAACACCAATATAAGAAAAGTGGTGTTTTTTGAATATATGCAACACCAATAGTTATATCATAATATAGCAGTTATAGTTATAATGATTATAATTGATTACATGAACTTGGCTTTCAAAAATATATTCCCTCATGTCATCTCACTCTCAAATTAATTTCATTCTTTCCTTACAGGTGTGTGTTTAGCAGGTATTATAGGGAACTTCCATCTTATATCTTTTTAATGTAGAGTTTTCTCCTTATGGAAAACCTAACTATTTTACTGAGCTGTAAAGCTGTAATGTTTTTCTCCTATGGGCCCCTGGTAGCTTGAACTTAATTGACATCCAGATGACCCTGTATGTTTCAGCTATATTCATACTGGCTAAAACCAGCTTGCTGGAGACACCTCTTTTCTTGCCAAGTTTAATAGTGATTAATGTTCCCTAGAACTTTCCTTACACCTGTATCTTACATGCTTGTTCCGCCCGGCAACTAACTATCTTAGGTGCTAAGACCATCCGTTCTAACTCCCTATTTTTGCAGTCCGGCCCGATACTATAAGCCTTCTGATAAAAAAATTCCGGCTTCTTCCCACCAAAGAGGCCTTCCAGCAGCTAATATTAATTTCTCCAAGGGCAGGCTGATAGAGAGTTCAGGAAGACAGGTCACATAGAGTTTACTCTCCTAAAACCGATCTCCTGCTTTTATTCTTCATTATTTATTCAATCCTTTTATTTTGTATTTTAAACACAACATCTTTTTATGCTGCGTCTTTTAACTTCAGAGTCAAACTAGTACATTACTTCTTATAGCGTATGGCTGCTAACCTTATTACTTTCTGCTAGCAGCAGTATATCCGCAATATTACAATAGGATTTTATTCAATTTTTCTGCTCTCTAGTTGTGGTGTATCTTCTGACAATGCTTATTTTCTTAAGTTAGAGTCTGCTTTTACTCTAGGTTGTTCTTACTCACCTACTTATTTTAAAACTGAATTACAAGCAGAAACCTACTCAAAGCGAGGTCTTTTAATCCTTTTCTGTTTTTCTCTTTCCCTTAAGAATACTCCTAACTCCTTTTCCCTTTATATTCAGAAGTTATAATTCTTGAATGTAAGCACACAGTAATTCTTTTCATTGAATTAGGACTCCGTTTTTAACTATGCTCATCTTGATAGAAAACAGCTTCAGGTATGCTATCATATTAAGCAAAGTGAATCATATGATCTTATACATAAAAATTGTTCATAGTATTTCATACTAACAATAATTATCACTACCTATGATTATATGTTACCACAGCAATCTATACCATTTAAAACAAGCATATTAACATACATCTATTAGTACAGCATTATTCTGTAGTCAAGCTGAAAAGTCTTAACAGAGATTTCAGCACTAAATTCTGGGAATCGTGCCAATTTTAATAAGAGACTGCTCAAGGCCGGCCAGTGTATCAAGTTGTACCAGATTCTGTTTTTCGGTCTTACAGAGAGAGCACTTTACAGTATTTGTTACAGACTAAAGATTATTCAAACATTACAAATGGTTACAGCACATATCATCTCATTAATACATTTCATTTTTAAATCATCCAGTCCGTGTCCAATGTTTCAGCTCGTTCCCAGCAGGACTCCACTTCTGTCTTGGGTTCAGCTCGGGTCGGCTCTGCAAACACCACAATACCTATTTTGCTCTACATTATTAGTGGGCAGACTTAATACAACTGAATCTGAATCAATCGAGGAGCCGTGAACTCTAGCCACTGAAATTCTCCATGCAAAGGAATCCAATTTCTTACTACACATAATAACTGGTTCGAGGTCACTCGTGACAGATCCCCCTTCAGGTTCCTCGAGAGACTCAGATTCAAACCCCGGCTCCTGCTCCTCATAAAGAACACGAACAGAGGAAAGCCAAGGTGCAGTATAACAACATTGTTCACATGTTTTTTTTTTAAATTCTCATTATTCTTGTTATATTAAATATTTCAAACAGTTTCCAGAATCCCTGCTGCTTTATGAAATGGATGTTTGTCATTCCCTGCTCATAAATATATGTCTGTCTATACAGTAGGGTCTGCTGGAAAAGTATTTAAATATCATCCTATGTAAATGAATCCCTATAAATCACCGGGACATAAGGAACCTGTTCAGCAATTTCCAATGCTTATGCTATGGGTTCTTGCTTATTTATTTTATTTTATATTATAATTTTTAAATGTATTTTTATTATTATTATTATTCTCTTAGAAATCAGCTCGTAACAGAGAAAAAAGCGCTTGCTTCTCCTTCAATGACCTGTTTCATCGTTAGATTATTTATTCACAAGGTCTCTATTGAAATATGAGTGCAAGGTTTTCTTTGTCTTATTACAAGCAGATATATCTGTTAAAATGAATATATCACCCAGACTTAAAGAATAAACTTCCACATTTCTTGATGTTATTTTATCAACTGATGTTACAAAAACCCATAGTTGTTAATCAATTATATATAATCACTAAAACCAAGACAGGCTAAAAGTTATTTTTTCAAACGTATAACATTTCATTGCTTGCAATAGCATACCTATTAACTTCTTCCACTATACCTGCACCTAAAGAGTTAAAGTGGCTCTCAGCTGACTTGCTTATCAGTGTTGTCATGGTTTCCAAGCAAGGTTCACTCCTTTCAGTTCTGGTTAAAGACTTACAAAAGTTAGTATATATTTAAGACACAAAGACCAAGCTTCTTATCTTTTCCATTTGTCAAAAACACCCAGAGCACATCAAAACTGAATTTAAGAAAGTGTTAAAAGAAAAAAATATTCATTGTACTTTTTTTTTCAATAGTTCTGCAATACAAAAGCTGCCTTCTGTGTTTCAAAAGCAAAGTGTATATTAACACACTTTCTCAATAAACAGTCATAAGCATTTTGTACTTTCCAAACTGCTCTCTTAAATCCCTATCATTCTCATTGCATGGTTTTGCTTTACCTGTCAAGTCAAGACAACAATTCTGTTACATTCCTTTTGCAAAAACAAAACATAAAAGCTTTAGTTTTATTTTAACGATGTAACCAGTAAAATAATCACATTTATAATATAAAAGTTTTTACTTTCATTACTGTTCAAATGTATTATTACTAATTATTTACTTTTAAGTTTTATTCTTATTTTTGTTTTTCCAATTCATGTAATAAAATAAGACGAAACCATGCTAGGCTTTACTTATAACCATTACAGAATTACTAGTAAACTGCAATAACATTTTTCTTTTTAAATTGTTATAAACAGAATTACATTTATTTAATGTATACTCTAGAGTTAAATAGTATACTGTATACTTTCTTTTCCTTAATCATTGTCAAATGAATAAAGTCTTTGATTTTGCATGCAGTCTGTAATTCAAATATGTATTTGTGATTCTTAAAAACTCATTCATGAAAATATTTAATGACATATTTCCAGGTGCAATTCTTACTTTGTTCCTTTTGGTTTCTGAATGTGTTGTAGGCAGGGCAAACATCTTCTGCAGATCTCCACAGTTTCAGCATGCAGTTCAGTCCACCATTAATCTCGCAACTGATGCAAAGTTCCCTTAAGTGCACTATGCAAGGCACCTGCTCCTTGATGAGCTGCCAGTACTATGGCTTGTCGACTTGCTTTAGGGGGTACTATCCTTTTGCTTGTTTTAAACAGTCGGTATAGAATTCCCTTGTTCCAACTGGTATCTGTCCCCGTCCAGGGGGAACTCAGACAACAGCTGGCTATCAGCTAGCAAATTGATCAGTTTTGCTGCTGATGCTGATGACCTTGTACTGCTCCTTGCGCCAATTCATCAGCGCGATTATTTCCCACTATAGTTACTTCTTTCCCCTTCTGGTGACCTGCTATATGCTGAACACTGATCCTATTGCTCCTCAATGTTTCAATCTCTTTCCATATATTGGCATGCGCTATGGGCTTACCCTTATGGTCAGAGTAACCATTCTCTTTCCATGTTAGAGAGTGAATATTGAATTCTTGGGTGCAGTAACTTGAGTCTGTAATCAATAATATGGTCTCACTGGGCGTCCCCAAACTTTGAGCCATTTGTAATCCCTTCAATAGGGCTTTAGCTTCTGCTACTTAAGCGGATCGACCTGATACCACTTCAGAGTGGTGTTACGTTTCCTCATAAATTCCATTCCGATTTCTTCCGACGGATATCCCTATTCCACAAACTGGAATGGATCCATCTGAGAAGATTAACCAGTCAGGCACAAACGGCTGTCCTGCTGGGGCAGTTCATTCCTCCCATTTTTCAAACGAGGGAAGGTGAAGGAATTTACTTCTGAGGTTAGAGGCTAGCTCGGAGACGGTAGTGAAGATTATTCTAGGGTCTGCTAGCAAAGTGACCCATCTATCCCACCGTAATTTAAGCGCTTTCGTGTTTATCAGTGATCCCTTTGTTAGGGTAGCTAGACCTGGGGTATCACTGAAAACTTCAATAAGATCATCCTGAGCTAGGTTGAATAAGGACGGTGCTACTCTAGCAAGAGCGGTTAGCATCCTTTTTTCATAACAAAACTGCTGTTCTGTGAGGTGAAATTGAAACCCCAATTCTTTATTGGCATTTCATCCCCTTTATTTTTCACCCCTACTGCAGCTTGTTCACCAATATGGAAGTAGGCTTCCAAGGACTTACCACTGACTCGAGTGGTAATATCCTGCGCTTCTTG
This sequence comes from Acipenser ruthenus, assembly GCF_902713425.1. Taxonomy (NCBI): domain Eukaryota; kingdom Metazoa; phylum Chordata; class Actinopteri; order Acipenseriformes; family Acipenseridae; genus Acipenser; species Acipenser ruthenus. The sequence continues at coordinate 34,384,971 of NC_081197.1, forward strand.
TATTAACGTCTTAAGCTGCGTTAGCCTAAGTTCGTCTTCTTCTGTCCACGAGACCCCTATTCCCTCAGCGTTACCGTGGGAAATCTTTCGATACAACGGGGCTGCCAGGACTGAGTATCCTGTTACAGTGTTTCTCGCATAATTAAACAACCCCATCACGGCTTGGAGTTGCTTTATTGTTTTTGGGGAAGAAATACTGCTAACTTTTTCTTTAAAGGCTGTACTCAGCTTCATACCCTGATGCTTAATCTAATTTAATTTAATTCTAATTTATTTATTTATTTATTTATTTTATTTAAATGTATTAAATTATTTAATGTAATATAATTATTTGTTTCTGTATCATTATCTTTATTAATTCCAATATTTCAAATAATCTTCCACCTTCTCTATCATAATCTCAACTGCTTCTGCTGCTAATGGGTTAAAAATCGAACGTCTGCTATGTCTTTCACTCTATGTTATTTTAGGTCTGCTCTCTGTGCATTCCCGATCTCTGGGCTCTCCAAGACCCCCTCCTTATACTCACAAGCTGGTGCAGTCTGTGAGCTCTCTCTCTCTCTCCCTGCAGCAGGTTACCGCCCCTCTGGGTGAACTAAACATTCCTCACTTGCATTACAAGCAGAGGCTGTATCAAGGCTGCTAACACTGCTTCACTTAATTTTTTAACTGAATTCAGCATTCCTTCTCTAGGACTACATGAATCATAGCAAATGAAATGCATGTAACAAACTGGTTGCAGTTACATCCATTCCTCACTTCTAACTTTACCTTTTTTTTTTTAAATCCAATCGTAACTTTCTTCCTGAATTATTAAACCGCTTGCTTCAGACAGGGCTCTAACCACACCTCCTCCATGCAAGAGGTTTTCATTATTATTTATTTCTTGGCAGACATTAGCTGTAACAGCCAATAAATTATACATTGGTTGTCTAACGTATTCAGCGCTCTAAGTTTTTCAGAGTTTGTTACTTTCTGTGCTCGTATCCCTTTAGGACCTGATGATCGCAAGTCACATGAATTAGTGGGTGGAGCCGGTGCTCTCCTCTCTGCTAGTTGCAGCTTCCCAAGGCAGATTTACTGAGTGTTCTCTACTTGCAGCTGCTTCAGCTGACTTACTTCTCGGTTCACACAGTTTATTTTTCTTTCTTTCTCTAGATCGTGGTTTGAAAAAAGTAACAGCTTTTTTCCACACAGGTGTGGTTTTGTTAGCAGTTTCTTCCCCCATTTCTATTTCAGAGAAGGAAGATGGAGACTCCATCCTTTCACCTTCTTCTATATCCGAAGCGCTTTCTGAACTATCATCAGCATTCATCTCTCTATCTATTATTTGAGACAATGTGTTGACAACTGCGTGAGCCCCTTCTTCCAATTGGTTATTTATCTCAAGGAATTCTTCTTCAAAAGTTTTGGCATATGCCATGTAGAGTAGCCCGTTTTTCTATTTATAATAGCCCGTTCAACGCCCTCTTTTGCTAGACTTTATTTTACCGGAAGATTTGTGCACAAGTGAGGTTGCCGCATCTGGGGTTGCGTCACAACGTCGGGTTTCCGGAGTTTAAATGCCCATACGCAATTTACCTTACAAAATTGCGTGATGGAATTAAAATGTTTAAACTATTTTAGTAACGCGTTTCAAAATGTTAAACAATTTTAATTTTTATTGGTCGATCGTATTTATTAGTGTTTTCTAGATTAGGTTTATTTTGTGGACCGTTTATTTCGCTCGCCCCACGGTCGGGCGCCAACTGTCACGTTTTCACTTTTCACGTTCTCTTTTATTATATTATTTGCTCTGCACACACTCTTAACTCAGGGGAGACGTTAAGGAGGACAGAGATGTTTAAAACTCCTAGTGGTTTATGTTCGAGCACTGGACGAGCGGTGTGTCCTTAAAACCTTTTTATTTAATCAAGAAAATCACTCAGACTCATTTATTCAAAGTTTCACGAATCAGAGCAACATCAGCGCTCCTTCGTTTTATTAAAATGCCTTTAATATTGGTTTAGTAGTTTGCGCATACTACCAAAACCCGAAAACATGTAACAATAATTAGCAATCCTAAGTTTATTACAAGCTTCAGCATTTAATACTTCAATAACATAATACAATTATATGTATTCAGTGCAGCCCTCAGGCTGGTTAAGCACAAAGCCTACAAGCACCCACTGCTATGTTTTAGCACATTCAATATAACACTCTTAATACCAAAACATAGTTTCAAAACCTCATAGCAATATAACCAATAAATGCGAGATACAATAATACCATTAATATGCTTACCTCCTATTATAAGGAAGAGTAGCGTGAACAAAAGAGAAGGACTGTTCTGTAGAGATCTGCAAAGGATGGACCACACATAGCTCTGCCAAGCTTGATTGTGGTGGTCTCAGTGTGATCGGCCCAGGGTTTTTATACAATTTTCGTCCCATTGAAAGCAATGGGAAACCCCAATTAGATCCAGTCATCAATCTATATTGACAGTCCTTATCTCTTGGCAAACAGTAATCTCTAAAGAATTCAACCAACTCCTCAGACTCAATTAAAGTCATATGCCAACAAATCAACACTAGCCCATGTTCTCATCCACTCATTCTTGGCCCCCCTCCTTCATCTGAAAAGTTAGGTGAAGCAGAGTTCACAAAATCCCTGCAACCTTGATTCACTACTTAATATGGGTGCATTATAAAAAGGAGTGGTGTTTTAAATATATGCAACACCAATATAAGAAAAGTGGTGTTTTTTGAATATATGCAACACCAATAGTTATATCATAATATAGCAGTTATAGTTATAATGATTATAATTGATTACATGAACTTGGCTTTCAAAAATATATTCCCTCATGTCATCTCACTCTCAAATTAATTTCATTCTTTCCTTACAGGTGTGTGTTTAGCAGGTATTATAGGGAACTTCCATCTTATATCTTTTTAATGTAGAGTTTTCTCCTTATGGAAAACCTAACTATTTTACTGAGCTGTAAAGCTGTAATGTTTTTCTCCTATGGGCCCCTGGTAGCTTGAACTTAATTGACATCCAGATGACCCTGTATGTTTCAGCTATATTCATACTGGCTAAAACCAGCTTGCTGGAGACACCTCTTTTCTTGCCAAGTTTAATAGTGATTAATGTTCCCTAGAACTTTCCTTACACCTGTATCTTACATGCTTGTTCCGCCCGGCAACTAACTATCTTAGGTGCTAAGACCATCCGTTCTAACTCCCTATTTTTGCAGTCCGGCCCGATACTATAAGCCTTCTGATAAAAAAATTCCGGCTTCTTCCCACCAAAGAGGCCTTCCAGCAGCTAATATTAATTTCTCCAAGGGCAGGCTGATAGAGAGTTCAGGAAGACAGGTCACATAGAGTTTACTCTCCTAAAACCGATCTCCTGCTTTTATTCTTCATTATTTATTCAATCCTTTTATTTTGTATTTTAAACACAACATCTTTTTATGCTGCGTCTTTTAACTTCAGAGTCAAACTAGTACATTACTTCTTATAGCGTATGGCTGCTAACCTTATTACTTTCTGCTAGCAGCAGTATATCCGCAATATTACAATAGGATTTTATTCAATTTTTCTGCTCTCTAGTTGTGGTGTATCTTCTGACAATGCTTATTTTCTTAAGTTAGAGTCTGCTTTTACTCTAGGTTGTTCTTACTCACCTACTTATTTTAAAACTGAATTACAAGCAGAAACCTACTCAAAGCGAGGTCTTTTAATCCTTTTCTGTTTTTCTCTTTCCCTTAAGAATACTCCTAACTCCTTTTCCCTTTATATTCAGAAGTTATAATTCTTGAATGTAAGCACACAGTAATTCTTTTCATTGAATTAGGACTCCGTTTTTAACTATGCTCATCTTGATAGAAAACAGCTTCAGGTATGCTATCATATTAAGCAAAGTGAATCATATGATCTTATACATAAAAATTGTTCATAGTATTTCATACTAACAATAATTATCACTACCTATGATTATATGTTACCACAGCAATCTATACCATTTAAAACAAGCATATTAACATACATCTATTAGTACAGCATTATTCTGTAGTCAAGCTGAAAAGTCTTAACAGAGATTTCAGCACTAAATTCTGGGAATCGTGCCAATTTTAATAAGAGACTGCTCAAGGCCGGCCAGTGTATCAAGTTGTACCAGATTCTGTTTTTCGGTCTTACAGAGAGAGCACTTTACAGTATTTGTTACAGACTAAAGATTATTCAAACATTACAAATGGTTACAGCACATATCATCTCATTAATACATTTCATTTTTAAATCATCCAGTCCGTGTCCAATGTTTCAGCTCGTTCCCAGCAGGACTCCACTTCTGTCTTGGGTTCAGCTCGGGTCGGCTCTGCAAACACCACAATACCTATTTTGCTCTACATTATTAGTGGGCAGACTTAATACAACTGAATCTGAATCAATCGAGGAGCCGTGAACTCTAGCCACTGAAATTCTCCATGCAAAGGAATCCAATTTCTTACTACACATAATAACTGGTTCGAGGTCACTCGTGACAAACGTATCGACAATAGCAAGTCTGACACAAACAATTTTGGCTGTTAATTAAACCTTTGTAGAAAAATAACACAAAAATGCTTAACATAAAAAGAACAGTCCTACTACACTAACAGGTGCTGTTTACACTGCCTCTGGGTTTCTGATTACGTCATCAATTCCAGATTCCAATCCATTTTTGGAAATGTCTGATCTACTTTTAATGTTTTCAAGCAAATTGGCTTCACCACTGACATTCTCATATCCACCTTGACATCTGACACATTCTTTCCCTTGTCCAGCGCTTCTTTAACCTGTTCTGTATACCAGCCTGCCAGAGGGTGGGATCACTATGGGCACTGTATGCAACACTCTGATTGCTGGAAATATTATTGGCGATCCAGTCAAAACCGGCAATAAAGGCAAAATAAATGATCTGCTGTTATATGGTTTAGGTTAAGATGTACACTGTAATTTAAAAAACAAACAAACATTACAGCCCCCCCCCCCAGTTGGAGAACTACTGCTCTGTGGTACTATTTGTTGGGCAGGGAGTTTACACATGTCACAGACTATGCACTCCTCAAGTGGCTAAAAGTCAACAAAGAAAAGAACTCCAGGGTAGCACGGTGGCTTCTAACTTTACAGCCATACCGAGTTAATATAGAACACTGTAGGGGCTATAAAAATGGAAATGGAAACAGTCTATCTAAAGTACATTGTTTTTCAAAATCTTACGCTCTAACCCATGGGTTTGAGCTGAGGGAAGGGGCGTGTGGTAAAGTCTGTGGCACTATAATAAATAACGTGTATGTGAGCCTAAGAATGAAATGGGCTTTGTATCCAGAAAAGCTTTAAAAATGACAGTGCCGAAAGCATGGTATGTTATAATTGCCCATTAGAGGTCATTGTTTAACCTGCCTGCAAGATGCAAATGATTAACAATGTCAAGGTTTAAATCAGGTGTGTTCAATTGTTTTAATTGAACACAAATCCTCTCATTTAGATGCCCTATTTCAGAGGCTCTGTGTGTTTGCCTCGGGGTGAAAGCACGTAGGAAGCAGACGCAACTGAGACAGATGAAGAGAAAATAACAAGTGAAAAATCTTCTTGTCATTATACGACTGTGTGAGTAAAGCAAGCTCAGCTCACTCAGTGTGAGTCAGACTTATTTGGAGTCCTGTGTCTACTACAATTGTATATCTGTTCTGCTGTTTGTGTTGGATAAACAGCTTAGCCGTTCCAACTATTAGTTAGGGAATCTGTGTATAGTTAGCACTCCCAAGAGGAGTTAGGTGTTTGTTTGGTTATTTTGTTTTGTTTCATCATAATGTTGTAAAACAATAAACAACACATCTTTGTTTTGGGAAACAAACATCAAGTCTCCAGTATATTCTTACATCCTGCAACAAACAAAACACAGGAACAAAATACCAGTTCTACACTAACTCACTTTTTACTCACAGCACACACACCTTCTCCACTCCTAACTCTCCTACACAAACCTTCCCAAACATTAATTCCTTTGTTCCTTTTATAGGGTGTGACCCACGGTAATGACAATCAAACATTCAATTACCACCTGGCCAAATTCCACACTTTACCAATCATACCTTAATCACTCAATTAAACACAATCTCAACACCACACATCCAAACACACGTGCACCCATGTGCAGAGGCTCTGCTGTGCACACATCCTCCCCCTACTGTGTCTCACTTGCTTTACTACTGACATGCAATAGGACTGTTTTTATTATATTAGTGAACCTTTTGAATTGATTCTTACTATCTGGCCTTTTCATTTTTTTCACAAAGATTGTGCATATAGCACACTAAAATATTTTTAGTAAAAGGGAAAGCCATGGTGTGAACATAACGTAACTGCACAGTGCCGTTGATATTTTGATTGCCTGTTTGTCTGTGCACAATGGAAGAAACCCAGAGAGTGCATAATATGTAGAAGTACGGTTAACCAGCTATTTACATTTCAAAAGAAAAGTACTGTGTCAAGTAGCTGTGGGAAGTTAAATAACAAAGCACTGAAGAAAATGTATTGAACTGCATAAAGGAATGCTAAAAAAGTATAGTTACTTCAGCTTTTCTGTTGGTACAGAAAAAGGAAAGAAATACATGCGAGCAGTTCCTATTACTTGATTTTTACGAATTCTTAAAAATAATGAGTAATGAGTAATGTTATGGTTTTGAATGACATTTTTGGTAAAGCCAACCATGTCTTCATCCAACCGTTACAGTATACTACTGTTTAAACATGCATTTCCAATATCCAGGACATGAATTATAATGGTGGTATAATGACATCTAAGTTATCGTAAAAAATCACTACATTCTGGGTCATTATATAGACAATGGGACCATCAGTTGTGTGAATGCTGCTTTTAGGGGAGGGGAGTGTAGTAGAAAAAAAAAAAGCATATACCTTTTAGCCATGATTCTTCCCAAATAATCTTACCTGTACCCGTAAAAAAGCATATACCTTTTAGCCATGATTCTTCCCACAAAATTTTCATAGCAGTACAGCATGTTTAGCATAACATGCTGGGTAAACTCTACAGTACAGAGAATTACAAAGGGAGCCCCCTTTTCATTTTACATTTATAGCCACTAGCACACAGCCTCCTCCAGGCTCCTCCAATGGTTACCATACTACTTATCTGATAATATGGGATGTATCCAACAGAATGTTCAAGAACACCTTGCTATGCAAATAGATAAACACAACCCAAGCATCTCCTGGCCCAAGCACATGAAACCAATTTCAACTGTCAGTGGAATCTTATGCATAACAATTGTACCTCCATTCCCACCTTTTGCTGTTCCTTATATAAAACAAGCTACAGCAGTTAATACATTTCCTGAAACATAACTGTAAAACGTGTTCTATATAAGCTTCATCTTATTGTGTGTGCAAGGTCACCCTTATCTATATTAACTGTGCCTGCATTTAGATACATCAGCTAACCACAATTTGTGTCAGCATTCAAATGAGTATTGTGACAGAGACAGAACGAAATTTATTGGATATTTCAAACTTTTTTAACAAATAAAAAACTGAAAAATTGGGCGTGCAAAATTATTCAGCCCCCTTAAGTTAATACTTTGTAGCGCCACCTTTTGCTGCGATTACAGCTGTAAGTTGCTTGGGGTATGTCTCTATCAGTTTTGCACATCGAGAGACTGAAATTTTTGCCCATTCCTCCTTGCAAAACAGCTCGAGCTCAGTGAGGTTGGATGGAGAGCATTTGTGAACAGCAGTTTTCAGTTCTTTCCACAGATTCTCGATTGGATTCAGGTCTGGACTTTGACTTGGCCATTCTAACACCTGGATATGTTTATTTGTGAACCATTCCATTGTAGATTTTGCTTTATGTTTTGGATCATTGTCTTGTTGGAAGACAAATCTCCGTCCCAGTCTCAGGTCTTTTGCAGACTCCATCAGGTTTTCTTCCAGAATGGTCCTGTATTTGGCTCCATCCATCTTCCCATCAATTTTAACCATCTTCCCTGTCCCTGCTGAAGAAAAGCAGGCCCAAACCATGATGCTGCCACCACCATGTTTGACAGTGGGGATGGTGTGTTCAGGGTGATGAGCTGTGTTGCTTTTACGCCAAACATAACGTTTTGCATTGTTGCCAAAAAGTTCGATTTTGCTTTCATCTGACCAGAGCACCTTCTTCCACATGTTTGGTGTGTCTCCCAGGTGGCTTGTGGCAAACTGTAAACGACACTTTTTATGGATATCTTTAAGAAATGGCTTTCTTCTTGCCACTCTTCCATAAAGGCCAGATTTGTGCAGTATACGACTGATTGTTGTCCTATGGACAGAGTCTCCCACCTCAGCTGTAGATCTCTGCAGTTCATCCAGAGTGATCATGGGCCTCTTGGCTGCATCTCTGATCAGTCTTCTCCTTGTATGAGCTGAAAGTTTAGAGGGACGGCCAGGTCTTGGTAGATTTGCAGTGGTCTGATACTCCTTCCATTTCAATATTATCGCTTGCACAGTGCTCCTTGGGATGTTTAAAGCTTGGGAAATCTTTTTGTATCCAAATCCGGCTTTAAACTTCTCCACAACAGTATCTCGGACCTGCCTGGTGTGTTCCTTGTTCTTCATGATGCTCTCTGCGCTTTAAACGGACCTCTGAGACTATCACAGTGCAGGTGCATTTATATGGAGACTTGATTACACACAGGTGGATTCTATTTATCATCATTAGTCATTTAGGTCAACATTGGATCATTCAGAGATCCTCACTGAACTTCTGGAGAGAGTTTGCTGCACTGAAAGTAAAGGGGCTGAATAATTTTGCACGCCCAATTTTTCAGTTTTTTATTTGTTAAAAAAGTTTGAAATATCTAATAAATTTCGTTCCACTTCATGATTGTGTCCCACTTGTTGTTGATTCTTCACAAAAAATTACAGTTTCATTTCTTTATGTTTGAAGCCTGAAATGTGGCAAAAGGTCGCAAAGTTCAAGGGGGCCGAATACTTTCGCAAGGCACTGTATCTCTAAATCATTTAGAGATCTCTCTAAATAGCTTCCTGTTCATTTGAAGATATCTGCAAATCATTTAGAGATATCTTCAAATAACTTCCTGTTCATTTGAAGATATCTTTAAATAGACAGGAAGTCCATTGAAGACATAGAGCATTTTCACGGAAGTCATTTCCAGATATCTCGAAATAGCTTCCTGTTCATTTGAAGATATCTTAAAATGTTTGAGATATCTCTAAATGATCAGGAAGTTATTTTGAGATATCTCTAAATGATTTAGAGATATCTCTAAATGAACAGGAAGTTATTTGAAAATATCTTCAAATGATTTAGAGATACCTTTAAATGAACAGAACATTATTTAGAGATAACTCTAAATGATTTGAAGATATCTCAGTGTGGAGTAGTGGTTAGAGCTCTGGACTCTTGACCGGAGGGTTGTGGGTTCAATCCCCAGTGGGGGACACTGCTGTTGTACCCTTGAGCAAGGTACTTTAGCTAGATTGCTCCAGTAAAAACGCAACTGTATAAAATGGGTAATTGTATGTAAAAATAATGTGATATCTGTATAATGTGAAATGATGTATAATGTGATATCTTGTAACAATTGTAAGTCGCCCTGGATAAGGGCGTCTGCTAAGAAATAAATCATAATAAATCATAACTCCCTGTTCTGAAAAGTATTTCAAGATATCTCAAAAACATTTAGAGATATCTTAAAATTATTTAAAGATATCTAAAAATGCATTTTAGATATCTCATTTAAAGCTCAATTTACAGATATCAGCAAATCATTTTGAGCTATCTCTAAATGTATTTTAGATATCTTAAAATGATTTAGAGATATCTTTAAATATTTGAAGCTATCTGGAAATATTTAGAGATATCTTCAAATATTTAGAGATATCTATAAATGAATTTGAGATATCTCTAACTGATAATTTGGCTTGCCGTGCTTCAATGCAGTGTGGTATGGACATTGAAGTGGGTGAAAAAATGACATTTTGTCAATTATGACTGTGCTTCAACATAAGAACATAAGAAAAGTTTGAGAACGAAAAAAGGCCATGCAGCCCATCAAGGCCTGTCCCTTGTTAGCACATCATTTGTCCCTACTGTGGAAATGTAATACCACACCTGACTCTGCAGGAAAACAGCAGCAAGGGCATCAACTTTTGCAGGTGCAACAGGTATAAAGATTAATTAAACAGATTAAAATGTGAAGGCCTCTTGGGAGTGAATAATGTTCATAGAATTGCAAAACTGGAGATAATTATCTTTAAGCCTTCAAAAGAAGTGGCTGTCCAGCAAGGGGGTGACCATGGAAATATTTTTTTAAAGATATAACAAGCTTTAGCTTATATTCTGCCTGTCAGAGTAGACAAGTTGATTCAGCAAACTAAAAAAGTTATTTGGCCATTTCTCAATGATTAGTGCCTGTATTTTCCTTTAGGAAGTTGGTGTTTAAATCTGCAGCAAAGTTTGTCTCCAGAAAATCCCATAGAGTCATCACTTATCTTTAAGTATTTATGCACACTTTGATAAGGAAGCAGCTGCCAACCGATTGCTTACTATCAGCCATCTATTGAAGTCTGTAAGATCTTACCCATCATGATAGAAACTGATAAGTGAAATGCACTATACAAAATTAATGTTAGGAGTACCATTAACTTAAAGAAAAGCTACATGTGGATACAAAAGCAGACTATTGTCAGGCTTTAAAATTAATTACCATCTTAACTTCAGTCTTGTTTGGAAAGGAATATGAGTGGGCATACAGCGTTTAAAGAACTGTAAAATCCCCATGAGGCTGAGTAGCAGGGAGAGGGTGAAGCTGTTCGCAGCAGGAAGAGCAGATGTTTTGGGAATTGCAAGTAAACTTGGTTGGCACATGTAATAATCTAGCTGCACCAGGCTTAAACCAGAGCAAATGTTCCTGGAGCTGTAGATAGATGCTTTCATGCAATACCTGCTAGTTAGTGTGCACGGCAAAATGAATACTGTTGAAGACAATGGTTAGCTATAGCACAGACCAACTGAGAAGCCAGTTGAAATTCTCAAGAACCTTTTCAATCAGTAAACAAAGTTTAAACACCAGTTTAAATAGATGTAGAATGTGTACCTGAACGTAATACAGAAATGTTTATAAAGGCTTAGGAACTCTTTGATATTCTGCTCATTTGTGAAGTCACTTTTAAAACTAAACTGGTGTTTATATAGGTGCAGAATAGTTAGCTGACCTCTGTGCCTAAAAGAGTCCGACAAAAAGTTGCACAGCGGCCAGCTCATTAAAAAGGGTAAGAAAGGCAAGACACAATTGGGTGATTCACATTGTAGTAGATTCTGAAGTCTCTGTAGTGTTAGCTCACTTTTAAATTAATGTATTTTAGAAGAGGAATTAATGCTCCAGTGAGCAAGGGCCTCGGGCAAGGAATGTAGCTGGCATGGGAGTTTAAAGAGACAGATCAAATGACAAATCACCAACAGTGCTTGAAGTGAGCATCTCTTTGGGTTAATTTCTATTAAAAAAAGAGTTTGGATGTTTTACATTTCTTTCCAAGGATTTAGTTTTGAGAAGGCAATAGCCAGTTTGTTGTAAAAAGCAAGCTTGTGTATGAATAATACATCAACATAATTAATATTGGTCATAAATAGACTTGTTACTATTCAATTTAATTTTTTTGCCAAATCGACGATTAATATCGACGTTTATTTTTGAAAGAATTTACCAGGTTTTTTTTCGATCTTTATTTTTCAATTCAATCAGACCATGGGTGAAATCAACCTTTATGACTTTTTATGCCATTGAGAAACGTCTCATTTAGAGAAACCCCTTTATCATATTCAACATGCAACGAAACCATGGTTACCAACATTCTAATTGAAATAACATTTGGTCACAGCGATGCTATACCTTGTAAAGCTAAAGTTCCTACACAAATTAAAAAATTGTCTCAAATAAACCGTAGAAAATGCAGCATATAAAATGTATTACATGTACTTTTATAACATACATTTACAAGTAGAAATAATATGCACAGAACAAAACATTAGATAGTTGAACAGAACTAACTTGCACTTATTATTCTGAGCTCCGTCCCTCCAGTCACTGGAAGGCAAGGCAGACGGGCCCGCTTCGTCCTGCTGCGGAGACTTCATCCATCGATCAGGGTTTGTGCACAATATTCATTAAGTGTTTTCCTCTTGCGCACCATTTTCAAATCAAACTAGTAACTGTCACTGTATATACCTATAATAGCAAAAGCTTACCCGTACCTTAACCCGCTAATTTCAAAGTAGGCGCTTTGAATAACAGTCGCTGTAGCTGGCAAATTAAAGTGCACAGTCGGTCTTTGATTGACAGTCATTTAAACGAATGAGACTATTCTAGCGCTGCTTCAGCCAACGAGATCTGAAACGACTGACAGTGAAACTACACTAGTCTATAAGGGACCACTGAGTTGACTGACAGCGACCCCTAGCCATTCAGAGCAGAACGGAGACGGGACAGACAGCAAGTATAAAAACTACACGACCAGACTAGAGATGGTTTCTTCATTATTATTTTTGGTAAGAAAAAAAAAATAGCAAGTGGTTTTACCGACATTTATCCTATATAAATTTATTTCAGTCAAACTCATATTTTTGGGGAATTCAACGTTTAACAAGCTTTACTGATTAAAATCGAAAAGTAGCAAGCCCAGTCATAAAGTAAAGTGAATATAAATTTGAATTAAATTTACTGTTTCAGCAGTTCACATTAATATTAGTTCAGCTTAAGCCTGTATTTCACAAACAAATGTGTTAAAATAATTTTTAAATGCAAGTTTTTTTTTTCTTTCTTTCTTATGCCTGCAAATAAAATTCAAAGCCTCTTGTATTTTTCCCTGGTGGCACTTATTTTTGCTGATGCAGCCAGAATGAACTCACAGGTATTACTGGTTTCCCCAGAGGCCTTGCCCAGTAAGGGGAATGAATTACTTAGAAAGCTTTATTATACCATCAGTCCATTATAGTTATTCACTGTCCTGTAAGTTAACAATGCTGGAAAATAATAAGTTGCTACTGTACCTGATAGTATTGAGGTTTTGAATTTGAAGTACAGTACGAAGGTTTCTAAGCTTAGCCACATGCTGTTAGGATTTCTAGTTTCTGAATGCTGGAATTAAACAAAATCTGGGAAGGCATCCATTGCCTCCATGTTTTTACTGTGTTGGTGGTTCTAATTGATGGCCACTTGAGCACTGTCCACATAGAGAAATGGAGAGGTAACCCCTCATAGGCTTAAGCCACCAGGGTCAGCTTCCAGGAAAATAACCACTCACCATTAAGTTGCATTAGCTACACATTGTCCATCACATCTATAATAACCACTTCTCAGGCCTGGGCATGTGTATCAAACAAGACAGGATCTCAATTTAAGGAGCTTGTCCCAAGGAATACATCTCTTAACAGCAGAATTTCGACAGAACACCATTGCAACGTACAGTAAAAGTTGTATGTCGTATGTCCACATTATTCTTTAGGGATAGGGAGTCCACTCACTGGGTTAGAAGTGGGATATATGACAGAAGTCACACCTGGCTGTACTGTAATCCAACCTACATAAGCAGTGGTTAGTAGAACTATAATAATTGTAAGGCAAGCAGTCTAGCAAACAACAAAGATAATGCTTTCATCAGTCTGACTACTTGACTACTATACATTACTTTTACAGTAGAACGTATGTAAGTGATGACAGGGTGTTTTTTGTGATATAAAGGTTATTATACTTGTGGTGCTATTTTGTGGTGTTTGCAATTATTCTGGGTGGGTCCGGGTGTCTATAGATCCCATATTGAGTTATTGTCGTTTCTCTCTAACTCTGCATTTACCTGTCTTTGAACTGCTTTGATTTTGTCTGGAGAATCCTGTGAGCCAGGACTGAACAGCCTACCTTATTCCAATGCGACTCTGCTAGCCCCACATTCTCTATACATATTTAAACAGAAAAAATATTTGGGGTTCACGCAGTTGAAAGGTAACATTGTCACATGATTTAAATGGAATGCAAGGTTGCTTGTTCCAGCCCTTTCCCAAAAACTCAAAGCCAGGTGAAGGCAGATTTTGAGAAACATGGTGGAACTCAATAAAGAAGCACCCAAATGCTATTTTAACCCATTAAATAGCTAGGGAAATGTTTTAAAAACGTGATTAAAATGACATTAAAATCTTTCCTGACCCTAAATTCTAAAGAGTGTGAGCTTCCCTTAATCAGCATCCTGTTTCTGCCTAGGGGTAGGTTTATGTGGGAGTCATTTTTGGGGACATGTGAACGAGTGGTTGCCGTGCGCAGGTGTGGTGACGTCACGGAACAGGAACACAAAACCAAAACAAGGAATGGCGGTGCAAAACTGAAACGCTACGGTGTTCAGCACTTCATAAAAATATAAACAAAACAAATCATGAACACAAATAATATGATCAGGCTGGGCAGTAGCCTTCACTGACCCTAGATTACTTGCTTTTAGTTTCGTTTCTCTCCTCTCACTCTCCCGTTCCTCCTCCGAACACCCTCACCCTGAGCGCAGACAGCTCCAGGCTTTTATATTCTGGCCGAGGGGTTAACTAGCTATTAATTAATTATCTTATTACCCCTCGGCCATAGTCTGCACGAGTTTAATAAGGATGCGTGACTGTAAGCTAGTTAAATAATCAGTAGCTGATAAGTCACACATCCTCACAAGGTTTTAATAATCAAAAACACAAAACAATAACAAATAATGGTGGCGGCTTTCGGCGTCATATAAACATAATAATATAAATAAATAACAAACAAAGGGGTGGGACACTCCGCCACAGGACAACATACATTTGAAAGCCATAAACTTTAGGTAGTTGCTAAGTGCCTATGTTACTGTGTTGCTAGTTCCCAAAACAGAGCTAAAGCCTGACCCAAATGTGAGGCAATCATGCTAAGTGCTGAAAAAAACAACACATTAGGAAAGTAGGGCTACATCATTTATTTCTATTTCAAAGATTCAGAGCTTGTTTTGAGGTCATCATTGCTGCTTTATTAAGCCATCCGTCACCTTTTCCCATCTGCAGTGTTCCTAAAATTGATTTTGTGCCTACCCCTGTATATGTCATTTCAGTAGCTATTTGTATTAGATTATTAGATTGATTGAAGAAAATATTTTACTGCTTCTGTGTAGTCAAATAGACTGGGATGGTTATGTCTGACCTGTGTTCAGACAAAGATCCATAGCTTTCATGGTACTGTGGTTTATTGGTTAAGGATATAGATACAAAACCCTGTTTAGTCTGCAGAAATATCTGGTCTTCGAAATGGCCATTGGTAATCTCAAATCTCGATGAACACAAGATTGTGTTAAGTTTTAAGAGATGTATTTTTATATTTAATTTTAAAATCGCACAATATTGCGAAAGGCGCATAGAGCTTATTATCAGTAATCATTTGTCATTGAGTTTTGAGCCGTTGACCCTCATATTGCATTTTGTTTTTCTCCAGTGCCAAAGGCATACATTTTGCATTAGGTTTTGACATGTCATGGATCATTTTGTTCAACTCAACATCCTCTGCTCAAATGTTAAAATGATAATATGTATCATGTGAACATATAACAGTTGTAATGATTATTCTGTCCTTTTTTTTATATATTATCATACACAAATCCATAAATAGCTGTGTTTTTAAGTACATTTAAATGTAAATACCTCTCTCTTGAACCTGTTATAATCATTGTTTTTGTATTAGTTTATTTTTTATTTTTTATTTAGTGATGTTAATAAAGGGGGTGGGGGTAATAAATCATCCCAGGAGTCAAAGAGCAGGCATATTTAGAGCTGATGTTTACACCATAAAGAAAAAAATATAGAGATACATGTAATGGTTTAGTCTAACGCAAGGATTACGTGATGTTATAGGTGCTGTTTGTAGTATGCAGGAGTCATATAGAAACCATGTTCCACAGCAGAGCTAATTGATTCAGTTGTAAAATGTTTACGATTATGTATTAAAAAAGCTACATTTCCATTTCCTCATCACCTCAGTTAATATTGTATCCACATATAAACAGAATTTGTTTCAAAACACTCAGCAGTAATAGGTAAAGTAGTCCAAGATTTGAGTCAATCAGGGCCAGTAAAACCAGACAATAGTCAAATTCACCACCTTTTTAAAGTTTGTCTTGATGACAAAGATTACAGCTGACATTGGCTACAACCCAGCTTGGGTTAAAATCTAGCATTTGTCTATTTACTGTAATGCATGCTTTGTCCTCAAAGTCACTTCACCTTACTTACTCTTGTTATCCTTTCACTGTTTGTTAGTAGGAGAAGATAGAATATCCCATCATGAGTTCACTGGAAAGCAATTTCTCTTCATCAAGAAACCCTTTTAACTGGGAAGATGTCCTTCCTATTGGTAATGTGATTATTCCTCCAGAGGGAAGCGTTCTTCTTTAAAGGGCAGCCTGTGAACCCAACAGGGAATAAAACTATTCTCTGTAAAATGGCAGGTGTATTAAGTTAAGGCGTGAAAACAGACAAGAGACGCAAACCCCATGCATACTGATAACATTGGGAGGCAATTCTTTTGAAACAACGCTGTATTTCTTGAATGGCGGCTGAGAAGCGGCAGTGCTGTTTTCTAGCCTCGTCCATTTTGTGTCTCGGTTTCTGGTCCGCATTCACGCGATGTGCCAAACAGAGTTGTATTTTTGTTTTGGGGATTTTTTTTTCCTAAAAAATAAAATAAAATAAAAATGAAATACTGTTCCTGTCTTCAAACCTGCTATAGTTGTTTTAGTGTGCCGCGCCTTGTACCTCCGGCTCGGCAGCTTATAGCACATTAACCCAGTGCATAGCATTTTGGGCATTTTTCAGTGGTACATAGCACTCCTGTGCATAGTACCCCGTACATCCAGCGGTACTCCATGCACGGTGTGCCTCGGTGCCCTGTGCATTACCCAGTGCATAGCACTCCCGTGCATAGCTCCGGTACACATAACACTCCCGTGCATCCCCATGCACTTCCTCAGTGTCCCCGTGCCCGGTACACCTCGGTACTTTGTACTCCCGTACATAACATCAGTGTCTTACCCTGTGCTCGGTACAGGTGCATAGCACTCCCGTGCAGAGCACCCCGCACATTTATCCATCTGTACACACCTTCACCACCATGTCGTTCAACGATTGTGTGAGATGTGGAGCCAGCTTCCCTCCAGAGGATGGTTACAATTTGTGCGTCCAATGCCTGGGGGAGCGCTGGCAGATCCCACCTTTTGTGCTGCGTGTGTGAGGTTTCAGAAGATGTCTAGGGCTAAGAGGGCAGACAGTGCTGAAGGTCGTTCCATCTCCTCTTG
Source organism: Acipenser ruthenus (assembly GCF_902713425.1). Taxonomy (NCBI): domain Eukaryota; kingdom Metazoa; phylum Chordata; class Actinopteri; order Acipenseriformes; family Acipenseridae; genus Acipenser; species Acipenser ruthenus. The sequence continues at coordinate 34,402,358 of NC_081197.1, forward strand.
CTCTCTGTGGCCTTTGCTGACACTCCCAAAGAGCCCCTCGCATGAGCCATCGGCAAGCCGCAGTGCTCAGTCTGTGTCTCGCTCTCCAGAGCGCAAGACTAAGAAAGCGAAGAAGTGCAGGCACTTGCCCAATGCAGATGTGGAAGAGATGCTGCAGCGGTCTCACCATGCGAGGGAGTCGTCAAAGCAGCTCCGCGACCCACACATACCCAGCACCAGGGGCAACAGCAAAGCTGCACCACAGACCATTGTGCGCACTGTCCCGGTGGCTGCTCCACCTGGGCCAAGCAGACAGTACCCCCGCAACTGACCCTCGGCAGCAGGGACCTTCTCAGTCAGGCTCAGGGCCATCTGTGGCACCCGGACCCCGGGTCACTCCAGCTGTGGGTCTGGCCCCTGAACAAGAGCGTCTGAGTGCCCTCGGACTCTCAGACTCCGTTATAGCCACACTACAGAATGCTAGAGCCTCTTCAACAAGGTCTCAGTATTCTTATAAATGGAGGATTTCCCAGGAGTGGTGCTTGGTGAGAGACTTTGACCCCGACTTTGTGTGTTATGGGTAGCATACTCAAGGTCAGGCACTTTCCAAGCAGCGATTGTCGCATTGGATAGTGGATACGATCCAGCTGGCTTATGAGCTGACTAACCTACCCTCTCCAAGTGATGTTACAGCTCACTCCACTAGAGGGACTATGACGTCTTGGGCAGTGTTTCATGGGGTATCCCTACCTGACATATGTAACACTGCGGCATGGACCACACCGCACACGTTTATAAAGTTTTACCGACTGAATATGGCTACTTCAGCGGCGCGTTCTGTCCTTGATGCAGCTTGCCATCTTGCGCAGCAGCTTTCCAGTTAGGCTCGCGCAAGGGCAAGGCTGCTTTGGCTCACTGCGACAGCTTGGGTATACATTTCCCAACTCGTAATAGCTGACACTTCGAGATTGAAAGGGAACGTTAGGTTACTTACCATAACCCTGGTTCCCTGAAAAAGAAATGTCAACCATTAAATTTGCGAGGTCGCTAGCTCGCCTTCATTGCCATACGGAATGAAATGGCGAAGGTTGCTGTGTGAAGTAGCGTCTTGTTCCAGAATGCAACTGACACGTGGTCACACCGGGCCTATCAGGCAGCTTTTTAAATATGTGCTCAGGTCATGTGACATGAGGGTCTTTGCTCAACTCGTAATGGTTGACATTTATTTTTCAGGGAACCAGGGTTATGGTAAGTAACCTAACGTATATTGCTTTGCAGCCTTTGTCAAGTGACTGAGGTGGAGTAGTATACTTCTTGTTTTACTCTCTAACTAAATCAATGAATTAAACAGTACCACTAGTTATTATTATGTGTATTATATTACTTCTAGTATGCTATGGTACCGACCCATGGTTTCCCATTATAAACTGCCTTGTAATCCAGCCATGTAATGCTTATTCAGAATGTATTACCATATTTCCAGCACTGCCTCTGTTTTTGACTTACCTTTGCTCAGTTTATTTGAATTTAACTCCACAAGTGTACTGTCAGATATTGCTGGCATTTTGTTTTACTGTCATTTTAAAAAACTGTATTGCTTTAGTACTGTAATCTATTAAAGATGGCTTGTATCACCTATTGTAAGGAGAGTAATCGAAAAGGATGGGGTGTCAGGTTACTAAAGCATGCGACTTTCACTCTTGTGGTTTGTGATCTCTTGGAATCCCCCACTCGTGTTTCACTGGTTTCACTACAAGTTGTCTTCTCTTTTGTTATTTGATAATAGTACTAGTAATGTTGCTGTAGTATTTGGTATCCAGTTCAAGTGTTTTATAAACATTATATACTTCTGTGACAAAGTGGCTGAGTGGGAACAGGTGCAGAAGTGATGCAGTGCAGTAATTAAGCAGACAGAGCCTTGTAATCCAGTTTGGAAAGTGCGCTTTATTTTTATCCAGGTCTGGTGACCAATAAACAATAATCCCCTGGCAATACACAGCAGTGTGTACTGCACGGGGTAGACAATAAAGGGCTTCTAGACCCTAAACAATAAACAATATGTATCTGCCCCACAATAATACCGACATGGTCACCAGTCCTGGTTGCATGCAGTAGTGCTCGTGGTGGGTGATACAGTTTATTTTGTGACAGTAGTGCAGTGTTGTTCCGGCTAGTGCTGGCCCTAGGCGACAGCTCCGGAATCGTGTTAGCCATCTAGTGATTTACAAACAAGATGAATTACACAAAGACAAACAAACAAAACACTCACGATAATGAAACAGTGGTTACAGGGTCTCTCACAGTCCTTCTCAGTTCATAAACACAAACCAAAACGAAGGAACAGATTGCGATTCTCTGCCCCCTTTTATGCCATCACACATGACCCCTTGGTAAACGAGTGCAACCGCCTCTCCAGTCAGCGGCTGCCATGTCATTTCCCTTTCGGGTAAATGCGTTCTTGCAACGGAGTCTCGCCTTCATGCAGACCTGGCTGAATTCCCGACCCTGGGAAAGAACTGTCAGATCAGCCCGTCCAAAGACCTCTGTTCTTGCTGCTTAGTGCCCTCACAGGTCTGGAGGGAGATTTACAACCAAGAATCATTGTATTTCTGTCACAACTTCCCATAAACATGGAAACTGAATTTGATTACAATTAAGAATTTTTAGTCTTTGACACTGAAAAGAGCTGAATGTTCTAGTTAACTCTAACATAAGCTGTATTGATGTTGCCTTGGTTACATGCTTAAGTAAAGGAAGGTCCTTACTTATATTGCTGAGAGCCTATCTATAATTTGCAGCAAAGCATTTCCACTGGTTACTGTTAAATGTTATTTCATATATATGTTATTATATCTGCTCAAAGATTTTCCTAAAATGTTTCCCAGGGATTGTTTATAGATATTACACGAATAAATATATTATTTATTTAGTCCATCGTGTGGTGTTCAATGACATTTGCAGATTGCCTCTATAAACGTAAATGTTAAAGGGTAAAATCAATTGCAAGTACAGTAGATATCCGATTTATTTTAAGTTATCCATAACTACTTTCTAGATAACAAATATTTTTAATAAAAACCTACAGTAAATGCTATTAAAGTAGATAAATAACAAGTGTATTGCTAAAATACTGATATTTTGTGTAACCTAGACCTATGGTACCTCATATTCCATTATGAGCATTTTTCCTAAGGCAAGATTGAACTGTATATTTAACAATCTAGTAGCGTTAAGAAAATCTGTTCTCGATAAATTCAAAGTGTTTAATATTACTTGGTCCTGGGAAAACTAGGACAGGTGGCAGCTCTACCCTGGAGAAGCAAGCACACATGTTTACATAGTGAATATTATTCCCTTATTTAAACAGTAATCCTTTTCCATATATTCACATAAGGATGGTCGTAAACCACCCGCTTGTCCTCCTCTTGTCAGTTATGCATATATCCTCAATCAAATAACTACTGTACTCCATCAAATGTTTATGGAGTATCCTCTGTTTCTCTCTGACACAAAATAACACTTAGCCTAATTCTTCTGAAATAAACTCAGCTTGCCAAGGTGAGTGGAATTTAACTTAGGTCTTCCATTTTTAAAGATATAAACTGTGTGGGAGCATTGTGCTCACAATTTCACCTCTTCACCTTTACGCTATAACAGATTAGACAGAAACGACCAGCTTGGACCAATCTTTCTGCGTGAAGATTGCTGCCCTCGGTCAATTACATAATGTTAACTGGGGCTGAAGCATTGAGTTCTGTGCTCAGATCCCAAAGCAAATGAACTGGAATGTGAAGATTGTGTTAGCCTTTCTCACACCAGTCTTTAAAAAGATTTAGCAAAGATCAGATCCCATGTCAACAGTCCGATGAAACAAATGCTATTATTATACCAATGAACCATGTTTTATTTTAAAACACACATTCTGAAAAAGCACTGAGCTATAGAAGTGAATATCCGGGCAAATGAATGACATTTACTGTATGCCAGTTTAATTCATATCTATTTTACTGCTGTGTGATAAAGATTTTTTTTTTTAAATGAAAGGTTGTTATCTTGGTATTTAAAATAATATAACTGAAAAGTCTATTTGCACTTTCAAATTGTTGTGGCATTTGTGGTGAGTTCATCCATGTAAATGAAACTACAATTTTCTGGGTTTTAGTTTAACAATTACAATAATGGTCTCTATGGGGTCTATTCATAAAGGGTTAACGCCTGTTGAAATGTACATGATCGGATTCTGTCCGTAGCCGCTTATTTAATGGCAGTTGCTATTCATAAGAGATCATTCATATGCATTGTTAAGCCCCAACAATTTTCATCTATGCAGGCATATTTGTAACAAATTGAGAGAAAGGTCAACGATTACCTCAACAGCATAAAGTTTTAATCGGTCCTGTGCGTCAACCTGCTATTCATAAGACTGAACGACAACAAAATGCTGTCGATAACTAGGAGTTATTGAACGCTTTCTACATTCAAGTCTAAACGCGACAGTCTCGGCGACTATTTTTTTTTTTTACTATTTTATTACTACACTTGCTCTGTTATACAGTGTGACATACCCGTGATTATCACTGCCTATTTTGAAAAAAAAAAATAAAAAAATTTTGTTGCTTTATATCAGGGCTGCCCAATCCTGGTCCTGGAGGGCCGGTGTCCTCCTGGCTTTTGTTCCAACTGCCCCCTAAATTACTTAATTGGACCAATCAAGCACTTATTAGAAGTTTAATTGGTCCAATTAAGCAATTTAGTGTACAGTTGGAACAAAAACCAGGAGGGACACCGGCCCTCCAGGACCAGGATTGGGCACCCCTGCTTTATATGAAGGAAAATGTTTAAGAAAAATATATACTAACACATTCTCTGGCATACTCATTTTGAAACAGCGTTGTGAAGCGGAGAGCAAGTGAGAGACTGAGAATAGACAGTTATTTTATTATTATTTCTTTGCCGTGATCCGCGGCTGACAGAGGTCCTTTTCTTTTTATTTCTTTTACCTGTGTTCACAATAAACAGTTTGGATGAATACTGCCTGTGTGAACCTGTTTATTTTCAATATACAGTATATCAGTGCTGCTGATGCAGTCCGTGGGAAATTTGGGCTTGCTTGGTATTGCAAAAAACACTGATCGAGCCTCAGTGTTCGAAAGGGATTTTTATTTTTTTCGTGCACAACAAAACGATCCATTTTGTGTACAGTGTGCAATATGACATGAAACCTTCACTGATTCATAAACATAAACTTGCCCCTGATTGATTCCCTGCTTTAAGCAGGGTTTATTATTATTATTATTATTATTATTATTATTATTATTATTATTATTATTATTATAATAATACTAGAATTACAGCATTATTCAAACGTCCTCCTACAGTGCTTTTTGTTTAGTTTTTTTTTTTGGTCCTGCAGTTAAGGATGGAAATCTTATGTGTGTGTATGGAAATGTGTTTACCAGCGTTGCCAAACAAAACGAAAATACAAAGTATTTATTTAAGTTTTGCAAACTGCCCATGACTGGCAGCTGCAGACTCGGGTTTCGGTAGTAGGCTACTGTCGGTGGATTCCGTTTTTCTTTTTGCAACAACTACAACGCCGCCCAGGGAACATTAATAATGCTGATGATGTCATCAAAAAGAGGCGGATGTTCGTTCTTGAACGACTGTATGCCCATTCATAAAGTGCTTTGCGAGAGTCGCACGTTTGCTCAGATCATTTTATAAATAGCAATATGGACGACTTTTGTTAGTTTTAAACAAAATTCGTTTTATTATGGCAGTCGGCAAGTACTTTTATGAATAAGGCCCTATGAATCCAAATGTGGGAATTACATTTAGTAATAATAATAATAATAATAATAATAATAATAATAATAATAATAACAGAAAACAAATCTATTTATTTACTGCCTTCAGTTTTTCTTTATGTTTACCTAAATGACATATCATTATCAAACATATATGTTGGACCTTGGCTAATTTAAAATATGAAAAACCACAAATGCATCTTTGCTGTTTTTGTCTTGCATATGCAGCCACTATATTGTGTTTTTCTATAACATATCTGCCTCTCCATATGTGTCAGCGGACTCTTAACACTCTGATATGTAGCTGTTGGTAATACAAGCTGTTTTTCTGTCCTGTTTAGCTTGTCTTTTATCCCTTCTCCTCTGGCACATCCGACCCATGAGGGCTCGGTATGGTACGGGTACGGGTACGGGTACAGGTAGTCCACCAATGGCTATTTGTTGAGCCGAGAAAGAACCAAACCGTGAAACTCTAACCTCACAAGACATCTGAATCCGGCCGTGAGCCGAGCCGAGCCAGGGCCAGGGTTAAGGATTTTCGTCATTACGTTGCGTCAGTCAGTGCACTCCACAAAAACAAACAACAAACAAGCAAGTGTAATGAGAGAAAAGTACAGGCGCTAGTTTCTCTGTGGGCAGATAGAAGTGGTCAGGAAGATCTGCAGTCGTGCGTCAGAAATAACAAAGTTCATGCCCGAATTTCTGATGATTTGAAGCAAATGGGCATAAACCGTGGATACGGTACACTTAACTCACACACTCAAAAACAGAAAATGCTACCTCATTTCTCATCCTTGGCCTTTATTATATTAATATAAAGAAAAAAAAGGAAAAGAAAAAAAAATTCTAAACTTAGTTACAAAAATATAGTAAAACAAAATACAGCTGTACCATACATACAGCTACAGCTCTCTTTGCACTCGGCCAGTTTCTTTCTTTTTTTAAGCACCCAAACAAAAAACAAATTTAGAAAAAAAAGACGACTATCCTTAAAACAGGATATCTTTGGCAAATCATATTTTTACAACCTTTTTTTCACCCTTTCAACAGAACAAATTGAACTTTATTAAGTCGATATAATCAGTAAAATTTGTGGATTATAAAGAAATTCCTAAATATTTTTCAAAATATAGCCATACAAGATACATACAATACAAGATACAGCTGTACTATTCATTTTTGAACACCATTTGTTTGGGCATCTTTTGGCAAACCGAGTAAATTAATAACAATAATTAATAACAACTGTCTTTCGTTGCGTGTGACGTCAGTAGCACGGCTCGGCTCTGCAGTGGAAAAACAACCCAGGCTCTCCTTAACAGCGCCACGAGGGCTCAGTACAGCCTCGGCACTACTCGGTTGTACAGTGGAAAAGAGGTATTTCAGCCCTGCTAGCACAGGTCCTAATTACACCCCTCTGAGATGCTCTATTGAGTACCCTCCACATCTTCTCATTAGTTTGTAAGTGTACAGGAGAGTGTAGTACTTCATTCAGATCTCTCACCCATGAAGGGAATATGGAGTTCACACAACAGCTTATAACTTTATACTTATTGGTACATTTGAATGGCCTTCAAAAGGTGTTACGCTTGAGTAATCATGAATGCAATAATTTTCTAAGGGTCCATTTAGATATTCCTATTTTATGTTATAAAGCATTAGTTATTGTTTTTTTTTAAAATACAGACATCAATTCCACAATCTTTTTCTCACTGATTTATGTTTGTCTAGTTGCCTGTTAACTTACCTTCTAATTTGGTAGGATCTGTTTTAACATTTTTAAATAATGAAAGATAGAAACTGAAAAAAAGTTCAGTTTACTATGAAATACTTTACTATGAAAATCTTGCAGGGAAGCTGACACACTGAAACTGATAATGTCAGATACATTTTAGTATAGATTATTGTAACACAAAGTATTTGAGGCTTGGTATGCCCTAAGATACATGGCATTGATAGAAGGGCAGGGGAAACATAGTCGCTCACTTTAACCTACTCTGTGTAATGCCAATATGTAATTGCTTTATTATGTGTTATTTACTATTGGAACATCAGTATATTTACATTATCTCAAATTGTAAGAGCAGTAACATTTCTATAGCAGCCGTCGCTGCAGCTGTGCTGAGGGGAAGGACAAGGGATGGGGGTTATCTCAAAAAGAGAGGCCAAAGATAGGACAGCCATTGGAAACGGAACAGCTTTTACATCCCAAAGGGGTGGTCTCACCAGGGCAGACGTTGAGCAGAACCATGGAACAATGATGTATAAACTTTAACAATGTCTTTCGTGAAAATGCCAAATTTATTGTTTAAAAAAAATAAATAAGAAAATACCAGTTTTAAAAGCTTTATTTAGTGTCAGTAGGAGGCTGTATGGTCCAGTGGTTAAAGAAAAGGGCTTGTAACCAGGAGGTCCCCGGTTCAAATCCCACCTCAGCCACTGACTCATTGTGTGACCCTGAGCAAGTCACTTAACCTCCTTGTGCTCCATCTTTCAGGTGAGATGCACTTGTAAGTGACTCTGCAGCTGATGCATAGTTCACACACCCTAGTCTCTGTAAGTCGCCTTGGATAGAGGCGTCTGCTAAATAAACAAATAATAAAAAAAGCTACAGCCTGAGGAAGAGTGCCAAAGGAAAGGGAAAAGAAGATGAATTTTCATATTGGTATTGCAGTCTAGTTTTAAAAAGGTAGATGCATATAAATGCAATCTCTTATTTATAATAGATCCCTGGATACATTGTGGGTATCTCCCTCAATTTTCTTCATCATTGCTCCTATCCATGGAATGTTATAAACTACATTAACGGAAGCTTGCCTTGAGCACAGAACTAGGTATGAACTCTCCTTCACCAATTACAGAGGTGGTTTTTTGTGCTGTCTTAGTTTTCACCCTGTATCTGCATGTCTTTCATGTCCTTTTGAGAATGAGAAAACATCTATGACTGTATAAACCATGAACTTTGAAAACAATACATGGGCATTGGGAATAAACTGATTTCCTCATCATAGTCCAGGCTTCCTAATGCCACTGAAAATGTTAAATATTTCATAAAGCATCATTTAGTGTGTTAAAAGAGCTTTCGGATGATGCAGAACATGTTAACTTTAGAAAAGAACTGCATGATGATCGGGCGGCAGTGTGGAGTAGTGGTTAGGGATCTGGACTCTTGACCGGAGGGTCGTGGGTTCAATCCCAGGTGGGGGACACTGCTGCTGTACCCTTGAGCAAGGTACCAAGATTGCGCCGTAAATACCCAACTGTATAAATGGGGAATTGTATAAAAACATAATGTGATACCTTGTAACAATTGTAAGTCGCCCTGGATAAGTGCGTCTGCTAAGAAATAAATAATAATAATAATAATGATTTTGTTTAAAACAAAAAAACAAAAAAAGAATTATGGAAGGGTATTGACCAAAATGACTGTGATGCCTGGGCCTGCTCAAGTCTGACCCTAGATGTTAGTGTTCAGAATTGTCGAATTGACTACAAAAGATGGATTAAGTAAGGTCATTTTTTGGCACAATATAAAATATGGAGTCTGGGTTAACCAGTGAGATCAGGATATGTAAATTCAAGCTTGTCAAACACAATTTACAGACCTTCAGCAGCTTGAATACAATGGAGCTTCATCAAATCCCAACAGAGTCAACCTAATAGATAGGGACAAAAAATTATTTTAAAAATGATGTGATTATAAATGGTAATGGTAATACATAGTTAGACTTATTTTTGGGAACCTATTAGTGTCATCTCTTAGCACCTATCGTTTAATCTTTTTTTTATATACAGTGTTCCCTCACTATAGCGCGGGTCTCGGGGGACACACAATATGAGTGTTGTAACCAAAGAGCGTTATTAATGGGGGAGGGGGTGGGGGGCGCAACACACATCTGACTAAAATACAAAATAAAATAACATCTTCTCTATAATGCACATAAAGTGAAGCAAAAATGTAAGGGCCCTTTCATACCTAGTTCGTTTATGAAGATCCGATTTAAAATTCACTTTGCAAACTAACTAAAATGTTCAATTTTGCTTCGATTGGTTTGACACCGGAAGATCTCAAATTAACTGCATTTTACCTCCAAGCGAGTTCAAGTTCACCTTCTCGACTGTAATCGCACCAGAATGCCTTTGTTTTCACACTGCAATTTTTTAAGTGAATCTGATTGTCTGGATTTGTGCACGTGACCAAAATGATATCTTCCTGTTAATGTCCAGACGGATGTTCATTACTAAACATGGAGGGTTCTGCCCGTGCAAGGCTTGCCATATTAGTACTATGCACATACATTTTGTTTATTCAACATCTGCTCGTAGAATGTTAGCAAGAAAGCCGAATAATAAATATTGTTGAGCAACACCAACGTTTTTGTGCTGCATTATGTGCAAGGAGGAGACATTTTCAAAGGTAAATTTTCAATTTTTGTCGGCTGTTGCATTGCAAGTGGCATTATCCCAACATCGGTGAGTTGTAAGCAGTCCCTATCAATCCCTGTTTATCAGCCTTTCTCATTAAGGTGACCATATGGCTCCGGGTTCAGCGGGACAGTTTGGGATAGTTCAGGATTTTCAACTCAAAACCCAATGCATTCTGGTAAGCATATGCATATACAGTGCCCTGGCAGAATAAATTGAGCATTAGAAACAATGTTATTCTCTGATGTATTTAGTCTAATAAATATTGTGTATTAAACAATACTTATTTAGCAATGCTATGTTTTTGAAGTTTCTTGAACACTCATTCATGCCAGCGAGTACTGTAAAGATTGCAGGTAAATTATTTGAGTTAAGACAGGGGGTGCCAATACTTCAAACTCATATCATTACTAAATAAGTACAGTTTAATAAACAGTATTTATTAAACTAAATAAATAATACATTAACATTGTTTGAAATGAAGGGTTCCAAAACTTTCTTATGCATTACATCACCACCAGTAGGTTCGGTTTCTGTTGCATTGTGAATTCTAATGCTATTGCTTTCACACTGGCCGACTTTGAGGGGGAAACACATTACAGTTCCCCCTCAATCGAGCTGATACCACCCTTTTCAGGTGAATCCTAGTCCTCTTCTTTGGTGCGCACTCTGATGCGAAACTAATATTTTTGACGTTTCACACCTGCACAAACGAACCGACCTTAGGTGTTAACTGAACTCTAGTGTGAATTATCCTCTCGAAATGAACGAGGTGTGAGAGGCACCTAACTTAACCATAAAGCACCATGTAATCAAAGCTATATTTTTTACAAATTTTTTTTTTTTAAAAAATGGTAACATTCCCACTATATATAGCCTGGCTAAACAGCAGTCGGGAGTTCAGTTCGAAACGACAGACAAGCAAACCAAGTGCGAGAAGGAGAGCGTGTCGGGAGAGGGGAGGAGGGAATGGGCTCGCCCCAGGTTTGGCTGCCAGAGCGGGGCTGAAGTGAAGCTGAAGCGCTTCATCTCCTGGAGAAAGCCGCAGCTCCTGTCGTAGCAAAAAAGGAAATACATTAGGAATGATAACCACGTAATAGGCCTAATATTTATTTAGTTATAAAACAAATGCTGAATAAGATGTCTGTGTTCTAAAATACCAGCACAACTTTTCTTCAGTTCAGATACTGTACCAAAAGGGAGAGACAGAAATGGAAGTTAGACTGAGAAGTTGGTTATAGTTTGAACAACACCGGTATTGTATTTACTGTAGAAATTATTGCATGAATCACCAGTATAGGGAATTCGGGGACATGTTGTAGGAGTGTTATATCTGAGTAACGTCATAACCGAGAGCCTTATAGCGAGGGAGTACTGTGTATACGTTTTTAGTTCAGGAAAGCATAAACATATATATATTTAAAACCTTTTGTAAGTCAGACTCATTGTTGTAATTCTGAACCTAATTAATGTCCTGGTATCACTTAAAAAAAGGAACTCATCTATTCTCTTCTTTATACTTATACCAGGAAAAATTACCCACATTTTATCAAAAGCTTGAGCAGTTTTAATTGAAGGCTTTTAATCATTAAATTATCATCTTGTATAATTGATTAGAAAGTGCTTAGTGGAAGGAATATTTATACAAGCCTGGATATCTTGAAACTAAAATCAATACTTCTGTCAGGATGCGATATGTTTTTCAGCATTTAAAATTCGGAAATTTCTAAATGATGAGAATTAGCGATATTCCTAGTTCACGATAAGAATTATATTACATATTGCAAATCAATAGCATGTACATAGCTTTAAAAGCCATGGACCCATGTTGTATTACCTGCCTTTTTTTGTTGTTGTTATTTTGTAACTTGAATTGATGATTCATTTTTGTATTTAATACTACTGGTATATTACAGTCCAGTTAATAAGCAAAAAAATAATAATTAAAAAATAAAGACCGACACTAACCCTTTCCCTTATCTAAAATGGCAGTCACTTTCATTATGTCTCATACCTCCAGAGAGCACTGCAGCTATGCAGAGAATAGTAGATGATGAAGCAGAGAAACTATGTCAGGTAGGCTAAAGTCTTTTTTTTCTCAACATAATGCTTTACCTAAACACATGGGTACTGCAATAAAAATGTTCCACTTCAGAACAGAGCAAGTGTAATCTACAGTTTCTGCTACATTATTTGCCATTTTGAGGATGTCCAAGTAAAACCACGAGCCCTGATAGTACACCACGAACAATTCTTCAATGCACCACAAGCACATTTTAAAAATAAATAGCAATAAAATCTTTAATATATTTTACCTGTCGGATCTTTACTTTCATTTTCAACAAGCTCTGCTTTGACATTGATTCATTTTGAACCACGTTTAAGGCTTCTTCGCAACCGTCTTTCTAGATAGCACTTTGAGATGAATCTGTCAAGTTCAGCAGTATGGTACACCACTGGATTGGAATGCAAGCAAAGACATTCCAAACTAGTCCCTGTAAGAATGTTATTCCACTCAAGTGCTTATTAACTATTTTAAACTTGCTGGAGAGATCTCCTGCTATAACTGGCTGATTGCAGGTGGTAACATACATCATAATTTATTAATGATGACCTGCTGCCCTTCCTTAATGTTTCTGACAAAAAGCATATTACAGACTAATAATTACAAATTAAACTAATATGCAACAGAAATTGGATTGTGGTTCATGCAGGGTTTGATGTAAATGTATTAAGAAATAATTATATTCCAGCAATGCTTTATTGTATTTGGATTTGGGCCAAGAGAATGGTTTGGATGATAAGTAGTTTGTCCTTAAATCTTCTCAATACTGCATAGATTGCTAACTTGAATATCATTTATCATTAAATATTAAGAGTAGGCAATTAGAGAATATCCTAAATATCAATGCAGAAAGTGCTTTGAGAGATAAGCAACTTGCAGCGACACTATTGCTTTACCATGTCTGTTGCTGAATAGTTGCACACAACTTTCACATGGCTTATATAGGTCTAGTGGATCACTTGAGACATCACATGACCACATAAATGTGCATTAATTTTTACTTATTTTTTTGGCCAGAAAGTGTAGTATGGACCTTTTATACATTTAAGTATAGTACATGTAAATGAACTGGCAATATGGCCTAAAATAACAGTAACACCCATTTGTATCAAAAGATGAAATGGCTGAAATCAAAACTGGCTGTGACAGCTTGGTGTTTCAAATGATAATAAAACAGTGGAGAAGTTTCATAGTACTGACTTTGTCCTGTTATATTATTGCTGAGTGATGAGAGAACATTCTTTGTTTGCCAGCTCCAGTGATACATGTAACAACTTCTCTAACACACTGCTCCAATGTGATAACTAACTACCAGTAATAAATGTCATAAGCCCCAAGGCTGCTGTTATACAATCATTTCACCTAACATTTCAAGATAATAGCACACGGGAATGAAATAGTGCACATTCTGGAGTCACTATAAACTGTTATTTAATGTCAGATAAAACCTGCAGAAATGCTGTTCTCCAGGCAGTGGGTGGTGACACGCCAGAGGCTCCAGTCCTCCCCCTCCCCTCTCCCACATTCATTGTTATCTACTTCAGACAATGCTGTAGATCCAGTTCAATCCTTCTCCCTGCTGTTCATGTTGTACCCCATGGCATCACCTACAGTAATCTCTGTATTGGGTCAGAATCAGATTTACTGAGCTATACATTTTCAGTTATCTTTTTTCCCATCAACATGGACAGCACTTTCCAGAAGGCCACAATATTTGGCAAAACATGTATTGTGAGATAATATATATAGGTATTTCTTTACTAACCCAAGCTGTTTTCTTTGAGATATTGCACCAGTCGATCCATTGAGACACAATCTATTGTTTTCAAGGTTCCCTGTATGGACATGCTCTAAAACTGAATTCTTATTTGTAATTGTAACCATTTGGGGCTTTCCCAGTGTACTTGTGTGCACTGAAAATATGCGAGCTGTCCTAATCAGTAAACGCTCATGTCACTGGGATGTTGTAGAGGGGGGCGACATAATTCTGTCACTACTGCATGATCCAACAGTCAGATCATACGTAGAGATCTCTCCCGTGACTGTGTTTCAGACAGGTATTTGTACTGGGATTGGGGAAGATTTCATTAAGTTGGGGGCTAATTTAAAAACACAAGGAGGCATTTTTCACATTTTAATAGGTGCATTTAAAACTCAAGTAATTTTTTATGGTATACATAATCTTTTATTTTACTCTCTAAAACTCCTTTAAAAGCACCTTCCTACACTAAAAGTTGAATGTCTTTGAGTTATGTAATCCCGTTTCATATCACTTTTGGTAATCAGAAAGAAACCAATTTCACAGTTCTAAACCTGAATCCATATTATCTACTGTATGTCCTTGTTTTTATGACAATACAGTTTATGAAGACTAGTGGTCATAATCTGTCAGATGAAAGTCAGTGCTATTACAGTGGTTTTACTTTGTTACGTTATTCAGGGTTTTTTTTTGTTGAGTCGATACTGATTAAGTAAGCAGTAAAATACAAGAAAAGGTTGTATTCCTCCAACCCATGAATTTGGAGGCAAGGTGCTACAGCCAACAACCTAAAAGGTCAGTTGTTTCAGGCTCTAAACTTGGTTTTCATTGTTCTCCTCCACTGCCAAGCTGGCAGTATTTGAATGCCAGGTTACTAGTTTGTAGACGCAGGCTTGCTCTTGCCACTGCTTTTGAAAACAGGTTGTGTTATTACCGTTAGCACTTTGATAGTTGCAATTTTATTCCTGTGTCTTTAATCGTAAATTCATGAAAGTATTCACTCAGGTCTGTCCGAAATGGGAAAATGGGAGAACAGTAAAACATTATATTTTTTTTCAGGTAAGGTCAAATTGTTTATAATTTAAAAAAGAATGCATGTTCCCCATTAAGAAGCATAAACTATGAACTGGGTCTTTAACAGACATTTGGATGAGATGCGTCACTGTAGTTGTAGTGTATTAATGCACACCCTAGGATGCAGCATCTTCTATTGAAATTCCTCACGTTAAATTGGCTCCCACATTTTGCTCTAAATCATACACATCCAATCATATTGCAGCAGCAGGGAGGAAACAATATGCTTCATCAATATGACTGCATATGACATATGTCAATTATATGTGAACACAATCCCGGCAAGAAAGTGCAGGGTCAGCAGCCGCTAAAGACAGAGAAAAAGAAAACAATAAATAAAGAACCTACAAAACTACAGGTGCGAGAGTGAGCCCCCTAGAGCTGTGAAGAATTTCCAAGTATAAATATTGGGACTTTCTTCCTATAAGGCGGGCGTACTCTACCCTACAGTAAATTATATATTATATATAGAATAATACATGGGCTTCAGTGAGTTACAGGATAACAATTTCATCCAGCGTTTCTGTGACGTCATAAATTACAAGACCGAAGGTCGAGTCATTTATAAACTGTCACAGAAACCCGAAATGGAATTGTTTTCCTGTAACTCACTGAAGAGGCCCATCTATTATTTTGTGTAATATGTGGATACCCTTGTGATGCTAATATTAAAAACGACGAGGTTCAGCAGTACAGTTAGTTTTTTTTAAACCTAGTGTTATGCTGTACAGACGTTCTATGTCGTTATCCATTTCTCGGAGATACAAATGCACCAGCTTTACATCTTTTTTTTTTTTTTTTACGTATTCTCATTTTGTTGATGGACATTTCTGTACTGTGGGTGTTGTCGAGTGATTGAAAACAAGACATTTTGTGTTTGAATTGAAAGTGATGGTCTCGAGAAGTCGAATGGGTCAAAGTTCAAGTATATTTTCCTCTAGAGAAATTATCACTTTTTGACGTCACTACTGTGGTATGTCTTTTTTTTTTAGAATGGCTCAGGATGCAAATATAGGAGCACAGGCCAATTCACTGGATCTCAATTTAAGTCACTGGTTTTGTTTTAGTACTTTGGGTTGTGTTTTTTATGTTATTTGTTAAACAAAACAGCCTCAGTCAATTTGGATGTGGGTGAATAAGCAGAGTTTTATTTCTCTCCCCTGCGGTTCTCAGGCCAGACATCAGCAGTACACAGGATCTTCAGTAACAACACAGGAGTTGTTTTTTTTTTAGTATTAACAATTTACAAACATACATCGCAATAACACAGTATTTACATTCATCTCTTTTCATCCACTACATTAAATAATTTCAGTAATAAATGTGTAGCAAACACACAGCAACACAATAATAAACAATACCCACAGTTGATTTTACAAGTATTTTACCAATCGAATCAACAAATATGACAAATAAAACATTAGATTAACATTCGTACATCGACTGTTAGCAAATAAATGTTTTTTCTTTCTTACACTTTACCTCAGTTGATTTAACAAAACTTTACCACTGTTGATTTAACAAATACACCAATAAAGCATTACATCAACATTAATACTTAACTATCAGCAAAGATTAACAATGGGTGGCTAGTATTTCTCTTTAAAATAATCAAATACAAAATATATACTTAGTAGCCGCCACTTGCTGTACATAGCTGACTCTGTTAGGGGGTCGTCTGATTCAAGTTGGGTATCTCCCCTGAGGTTCCAGAGCTTCGCTCAGCACACCATCTGCATTGGGTGGTTCAGCATCTGGAGAGTGGAGTGGTAACTGTACTTGTTTTGATTCCTCAGAACTGATCTTCTGAATTGGAATGAACATGCACTGGGTCAGCAGGTTGTGATGCACCACCCGTTCTTTATGGCTTGTTCAAATGCAAAAGACAGACACTCATGGAGTCTCTGAACATAATTACCATACTCCACAGATCCTTTGTCTGAGGATAATACAAACATCAGATCAACGGGCAGTCTTGGGTGTCTTCCAAACATGTGGAGATGTGGCGCATAACCGGTCGAGTCATGCTGAGTACAGTTATATGCATGAGTCATTGCATCTACATAAGCTTTCCAGTTGGACTTCAAATTTGGAACCAAGGTGCCAAGCATGTTCATCAACGTGTGGTTAAGGCGTGCCATAGTGTCTTGGCCACTGTGCTTGCCTTTTGGTCGTGAGTGGGGTAGGCCTGTGCAAATCTTGAGAAGTGATCGGTCACAACCAGCACACTCCCCTTGATTGTTCCAGTGCTAGGAAATCGATGCAGATTAGTACTAGTATGAACACTGACTAGCGGTGCTCAAACACCTGCAACTGGGGTCTTGCGGAGGCAGCACCTTTCACATCGCTCACACCACTCCTTAGCCTCACTGTACATTATGGGCCACTGTTCTCTCACAGAGCAATGCAAATGTATGTTATGGGACAAAATGACCGAGTCATTGTGTAACCTGGTCTTCACACATAGTCTCCACTTCACTGGTAATACCAACTGTTTCATCAGTCCTCTCTGTCTTGCGGTACACAATCCTGTCTTGAATCATCAATTTTGGCCAGTCTTTCAATAGCACAAGCTTTAGCCTCCTCCCCCCTCTCTGCTTGGCTTGGTTTGCAGCGTGTCATCTGGCTTTCCTCTGGACTCAACCCTCTGCTGGCATACGCAATGACTCTTTCAACTTCCTCTTGCATTTGTGCGAGCACTGCTCCAAGGCCTTCTCCAGACGCGTCAACTTGGAGGATAAACGGTAGGTTGTAGTTGGCGTATCCATGTACAGGGGTGGTTGTGAGTTTCTCCACCAAGGTTTGGAATGACTTTTCACACCTGTCTGTTTGAGACTGTAAAGATATTCATGTACAGTAGAAATTATTTCCATAATACTACATACTACAGTAATACATACGTGTAGTGTGTACTGCACAAACCCACTGAAATAAGTACACCGTTTATGTTGTGTTTTAGGTTACAGTGTAATTTTCATGTATTTACTTCAGACACTGAAACTCAGGTGACATATTCAGCATCTGCATCTTCGTTAAAATGACAAGCCTGTTACATCCTAAAATATGTAAATCCATCCACAGTTTAGCATAATTTAGCCATAATCCCTTCTGGGATTTTGCCTGATGCCATTTTCAAGTTTTAACACTTTTTAAAGGAATTCCTTAGCATTACATTTCTTTACACAACTAATGTGCTCTGCTATAGAGTACATGCTGTATATGCAGCATTCTTTTTGACAAATTATACTTTTCTAAGAATAAAGATCAAAAGTGCATTGCTAATAGGCTTTATAGTCTCCGGTCTGTCTAGAATTAGAATTTGTTGTTGTGGTTGTAGATATACTGTACTGCTCATTCTAGTACTATTGATCTGTGTATATATAAAAATATACAGTGTGTAATGCCTGCTGCAACGAACACTTTAATATGAAGCAGAAATTGAGCAGGAAATCAATCAGCACATCCACCATGACTACTGGAGTGAATGCTTATTAATCATGAATCTCAAAAGCCCAAGCAACAGATCATTACATCTTTTCATATGGACTTAGCACATGGCATGCTTTCCCTAGAACCCCTTCCCTTTGTGTAAAGACCAGGGTTTAGTACACTTCTTCTGCAATTTGCTCTGGCATGAATCTCGCTGTTCTTAGCTACATAATCCTGTTCGTGGCAGTCATGTTCTATTTATTTCCTCAGCTGTCATGTCATAAAAGTAATTATCTATTCATCAAAGTCACTCTGCTCTGCCTCTAATATCATCACGCATGAATATATGCTGAAGGCCTCCTTTTTTAATAATTAAAAAAACAGATGTATTATTTTGGAAATTTAGAACTGCATGCAGAATTAACAGAGCTTCCATCTTCACTTTACAAATCTGTGTGTCATAATTTGCCAGTTGATTAGCTTTGCTATATATAAATACAAAAACAGCAATCTGTTTTGAAGATCAAAACCAGCTGGTTGTTCAATTGTGTCTGGCACATTACTCCTCAGCTCTGCTTTGTTAGCCTGTAATAATAATCACTAGCAGGCTGAAGTATGGTAGACGTATGGTGAATTTGTAAAGTAACCCTAGTTACACATTCCTCAATACAAAGACCAATTTATTGCAAACACTTTGGCCAAAGACCTTGATGTTATTATGGCACTCAGCCATTGTCTTCTCCGTTGAAAGATTCCAGCATTTTGTACCCATTTTCATGCACATTTGTTTGGATTGCTGTGTCGCTTAGCAACAGCTGCATTACTGTGCATTAAAAGTATTTCCCTTCTTTCAGGCTTCTTCGCTCATTCATTTGGTTATCGTATTGCAATATGAAAGCTATCTCCCCTTATTAATAGATCAAGCCATTCAAAAGTAATCACAAAGTTTATGCTCTTCAACTACTATAGTTATTTAGAATTGACACAGAAGAATCTGTTAAAGTACAGAAGGATCTGTTGAAGTAATACAAACAGACAACTGAAACATGGGAATGATATTATTTAGTTTAATCTATCATCCACACTTATTAGGGGTCCCAGTTAAATATTTTCCCAGAAGTGATAATCCCTCTAGCTTCCCATAACAGTTGTCAGTACTTGGTTTGGTGCCCTGTGCTATACAAATTGGAAATACCATATTGTTAGTGTTCTGCATTTTCATTTTTTATCTTTACAAAAAAAAATTCTGGGAATTTTTTTGAGTTTGGAGTAGTGGTTAGGTCTGTGGACTCTTAACCGGAAGGTCGTGGGTTCAATCCCAGGTGGGCGACATTGCTGCTGTACCCTTGAGCAAGGTACTTTACCTAGATTGCTCCAGTAAAAACCCAACTGTATAAATGGGTAATTGTATGTAAAAATAATGTGATATCTTGTAACAATTGTAAGTCGACCTGGATAAGTGCGTCTGCTAAGAAATAAATAATAATAATAATAATAATAATAATAATAATAATAATAATAATAATAATAATAATAATAATAATAATAATATATTAAAATAGAGAAAAAATCAGTAATAAATAGTTTTTAATTGAAACATCTGTAAAAATCGGGGGGAAAAAATGTCAGTATACACACTTGACATGTAGATTATCATGCGTAGCAGTTCTGGTTTCTGATTAAGTTTAATGTCCCTGGCATGTATATTGAAGCAGAATCTGTGCAAGTCGAAGCTACATCCCATGTTAGCTGGTACTTTGCAAACGTTTGGGCAATTGCTGTGCTGACGGAAATAGGATATACAGAAGGTATGAACATGCCATCAGCACAAAACAAGCCAGTTTTTTTTGCATTGCAATCATAAAAAGAAAAGAAAATTGACAGAACAGAACAGTGCAAGCCATCGGGAGATGCGTCAAAAATCACACTGGACATTTTCATCAAAGCATTCCATACGTTTCCCAACTAAATCAACACCATTTTTCTGTCAAATAATTACGATTAAGATTGTCGGCATTGGATAGTGTTTTAGCTGTCGCATGAAGTCACCAACATACCGCTCTGCAATAAACAGTGGCTGTCCAGCAAAGCACAGCGCTCTGACAAACTCATTAACACAGTCATTCTGCATGCTCTCTTTTTATTAAAGCGTGTATAAAAGCCGCATAAATGGATTGCTTGCCTTGTTGCTTATTTTGCAGTATGTCCTTTTATTGTCAGCGTGAACATGTACCTCAATGCAGCAGTATTTGCAACGCTATGCATCCTCTGCCTCATCTGACCCACTTCTGCTATTTTTTATTTTTGTATATTTCGAATATTTCCTTTTAAATATTCATAAACTGATTTACGTTTTCTCCCCATTCCTCATCCTCTAAACATATATTTTTGTGTAAGTATTTCAATTTAGTTTTTGATCAAGCTAGTAGTTACTAAGCCCAGCAATTGCCACAATAATCAGACTTTGATTGGCCAACATAATCAGGTGATAGTGTGTTTGTGAAGTGACAGACAACCACTTTTGAATGTTATTTGATCCTCTGACGTCTAAACGTCTGCTGTATCCTATGATACAGTGTAGGGCTGCTTATTACAATGTCGGAGTCAAAATAAAACAGCACTTTAATCAAAATATTGTGCATTTCCTGAAAATAGTACCTGTAAAATACTGAATAATAGAAAAATCAGTAAATACTGGCGTCACATAAAATCCTGTAATTTTTAGGTAAAATTCTGAATAAACCGGAAATACGGAACACTACATATTGTCTACAAATTTACTGTAAAAGAACAAACAAACAAACACACACACACACACACACACACACACACACACACACAAAACATGAAACCATGGAACAGTTGTATTCCTGTTTTTTGTTTTGTGACAGGATACAGTTCTCATTTTCGGTTCAACTGTGAGGAAACTCGGGCCATATTGACAAAATGCCAAATGCCGTATTCCAGTTGCATTTTTTTTTTTTTTTTACAAAAAAAGGGCTACATTGCAATAAAATTCAAGAAACCAAAGTCATTTTTGCAATTTTTTTCTGAAAGGAAAAAAAAAACACCATTTAAATTCTTACATGAATAAGAAATAACTTAAGACTACACTCCTGTGTTAAAAGTTTCTCCTTTCTGGAAAAAAGTGCTAATGATGATTTGGAGTAAACAGTTTATATCTAGACTTTTAACTTAGGAACTTGTGAGTAGTCTTAAGTTGTTTCTTATTTCTTTTTAGAATGTCGTTTTTTTTTTCCTTTCTGATAACAATTAGAACATAAGAACATGAGAATGTTTACAAACGAGAAGAGGCCATTCAGCCCATCTTGCTCGTTTGGTTGTTAGCAGCTTATTGATCCCAGAATCTCATCAAGCAGCTTCTTGAAGGATCCTAGGGTGAGGTCTTACTAATGCATTGTAAAGTTTTAACATTACTTCCCTTGATTTAAATTCAACACTTCTCACAATATATCCTAGTATCTTGTTAGCCTTTTTTATAGCTTCCCCACATTGTCCAGATGAAGACATATCTGAGTCAACATAAACTCCTACGTCTTTTTCATAGATTCCTTCTTCAATTTCAGTATCTCCCATATGATATTTATAGTGCATATTTTTATTGCCTGCGTGCAGTACTTTACACTTTTCTCTATTAAATGTAATTTGCCATGTGTCTGCCCAGTTCTGAATGCTGTCTAGATCATTTTGAATGACCTTTGCTGCTGCAACAGTGTTTGCCACGCCTTGTATTTTTGTGTCATCTGCAAGTTTAACAAGTTTGCTTACTATACTGGAATCTAAATCATTAATGTAGATTTGGAACAGCAGAGGACCTAATACTGATCCCTGTGGTACACCACTGGTTACCTTGCTCCATTTTGAGGTTTCTCCTCTAATCAGTACTTTCTGTTTTCTACATGTTAACCACTCCCTAATCCACGTGCATGCATTTCCTTCAATCCCTACTGCGTTCAGATTGAGAATTCATCTTTTATGCGGGACTTTGTCAAAAGCTTTCCTTTGGGATTTGGAGTAAATTGCTGTGAGAATTGAGCACAATATATTGATGTTAAAATCAACTTTAAGAGCTCTTACATGCACTTCAGTTGTTTCTTGCCAATTCCTATTACACTAACAGTTTTATTTTCCATAATATAAATATAAATGGTGCATGGTGGTATATGCTTTGTGAAGACCCTTGGTTTGGACATTCTTTAATTATTGACAATGTCTGTCAAACTTACATTTTTACATTGCAAGCTGTATAATAGATGTAGGTCATGGTGATATACTTTTCCATATTAATGATAGCTTTCATTTTGAGATTGCAGCCGTGGCAAGACATAAATGTCACTGACATGCTACTTATAGTCTTCACTTAGCGCCTCTTTGACATAGCAGAAGTACTGCATGAAAAAACGTAGCAGAAGGTTGTCTTTTATCCTTAGTCACTGTTACAGTATATGTGTTTTTCTCATCTTGTATGTCTAATGCTTGTACAAAACATGACTTGGTGTCTTTGTAAGGCTTCTTTGGCCACGATTCCCAACTCCATCTGTTTGTGTGTGTGTGTGTGTGTGTGTGTCCACGTGATTTTTTTCTTTTGCTCATCATTGAGGCTCTGGAAACATCTTCAAGTTATTTTTAGTGAGGCTCTATTTTTTTAGGTTGAAAAGTCCACACAGAAAATGAAGTGGTAATTTTGGAAGCAAGGGTTGTCTGAACTACAGAGTGATTTCAAAATTGTACTTTTCAGTGTTGCTGTGGAAACAGTCCTTACCATTAAAGGATGCCACTTATTGAGAGGGTGTTTCCCATAGAAAATACTGCATTCTGCTGCTTTAATATGTTAATATGGAACCCTAAAACAAATGCATGAATGAACACTTCTCACAGTCCCCCAGTGGGTGAGTAAGAGGATATGTTACAAAGAAACATGGAATAAATACAGGTAATTAAATCCACATGAATTAACAAGGATGCATTCAAAATGAATTACTTCAGAACTCAGTGGAAGCGCATAAGATATTCAGGTGTTATTCCTGTGGTATTCTGCCAGAATTCATTATCAATTTGCGGCCATTATTTTAAAGTGTTACCAAAATATTTAACTTTACTGTGTGATCCTTACACTTCATGTGACTTAATTAGGAAATATACATGCCAAAAATATTCTACCACTGTTCCATTTCAATTAAAACTAAGCAACATAAATTGACACACACCAGGTGATGCTTAATACTGTGCCCATTGAAAAAGTCTTGCTGTTTCTTAATTGGATTAATTGCTATAGTCCTATAATATGTTATGCAACTTGGATAAACAGTCTTCTCCAATCTTCAGCATTTTGAAAATATGAAAAACTAAAATCAAGACTTGGACCCAAGTCCAATCTTTAACACAAAGAGCAGCCTTCAGGATTTGAGGAAACAACATCAGAAACAATTCCATTTCCACCAGCCCTTACTATTAATTCAGTGACACAGTCTGTTAGCGAGCAGTGACATATTGGCATGCCTGACAGTGCAAGGCTCTCTAATCTGGGCACATGCTGACACTGACACTCACCTTCGCTGGGATTGTCTAAAGACAAAGCATGATCCAGATAAGAAGTGTTCATTTAAAAAGGAGAATTTCTTCAAAGTCTAGTTTCTAAAATAAATATAAAGGGGGAGGGTTAGGACTTTTTGTTTTAGATCTCTGGCTCAACAAATTGTACAAACAAATGGTAATGAAAATATAATGTCAGAAGGGTTTATTTAGCACATTATGAAAAGCTTCACGTAGTAAAAATGAATAAATAGTGGGGTAACAGTGAACAGTGGCAGAGTGTTATGTCTCAAATAATGTGACTAAAGGCGAGTTACCTCTCTAGCTCTCTACCACATATTGGTTTTAGAGATTAATATCTGTTTATGTTTTAAATGATAAATCTACTCAATCTGGTATCATGGTATATTTTCTCTTTCAAAAAGTACTTCTAATCACTACTAGATACCCAATATAAAACATTTTCATTCAGTACTTCTGTGTTAAAAAGTAGTATATCTTCTCAGCAGCGGGACTGGCTAACTCCCTGTTTTCATAGTTTACTAATCATTGAGGATTTTCTCAAAGGCTAGGCGAAGATCTCATCTTTGGCTTTTGTACTGTAATTGTGTAAACTGAGCAAACCAGTGTCCAGCTCACCCAAAGGCCCTGATACTAAAAGCATACACATCTGGTTGGACCGTAGGCCTGAAATAAATAATGTATTGATATATTTAGATGTTCTATCAACAGTAATAATAAAAACTGAAATGAAACTGAGCAGGTGAGTAATAAACCACTGCAGACCACAAGCTTCTGATGTCTAGCCACAGGCTCATAACAATTTCCAAGTAGATAAAAACATTTCCAGCATTCGGTCTCAGCATATTTCTGCCTAGCCCTGCAGCATGTTGAAGAGCATTTTAACTGAAGAATCATTACCTTCTTATCAACTTCTCATACTTCTATCAAAACATTTTGAAATATTTTGAAAGTGGTCTCACATGACCCGTTTCGTCTTCGACAGTGAAAACTCTCCTTGTTTTGCCATGGTGGCTTGTTGCAATGGAATATTGTGAATGTAACTCATTTTCATCCTTTATATTTAGCAATGCAAATGTATGCAGTTTGAATGCAGGTGCTTGGAGAAGTCTTAGCGTTTTTGTATAATGCGCTTCTGTCAAGTAGGTAATGAATGCCGTGAAAATACGATTTGATCTTTAGCTGGCATATTTTCTTTCACATTATGTGTGTGAAGTGATAAACCAGCAGTTTATATCCTTTGCTTAACTCATAAAATGCTAGATTGCCATATGTTAAATCTAAACAACAGCTCTATAAAGATAAAGGGATTAATTTTCACAGCACCATATTGTTTGTTCTGTCAAGACACAGGAAATACTGAACTATTTTATTTTTTACCTAAGGTATTTACCAGTTAAATCTCAATGTAATATCTTCTTCATCTGGGTTATATATGGCATTTGTTGTGCCATTAGATTGCAAAGTGAACCATGATTCCCACAATTAAAAACATTGAATAGTTAATTTGCACACAAGAACGGATGTTTTAATTTCTGATGTGAGATATTATTTAAACAAGCTAATTGCTTTCTTAAGCTTTTTTGAATAACATTTTCTGATAATAAAATACATTATAATTAATTCCCAGCTGGAAGAGGGCACTGAAGATATCACTTAGCTGATGTTCTCAATAGTACTGAAAATGTCACCTGTCTTGAAGATACGGCTGCAAAAATAAGGGATGGGACAAAACGTCTTCTGTGACCTGTTAGGTGTCAAAACATTCAATTTAATTGGACTCTATATGAACAAATCCCAGTTGCATTCTGAACTGAATGGTGTAGACATGACGAGAACAAGGATATACTGTATAGCGTGATTCAAGTGTGAATATACTTTAGTACATTGTAGAAACAGATACAGACATGTACCTTATTTTGGTTTTAATGTATGGTTTACGGTCCCTTTAGTGTGTGTAGATATATTAGACTGGAGAGAGAGAGAGAGAGAGAGAGAGAGAGAGAGAGAGAGAGAGAGAGAGAATCTTATCTGCAAATTCATTGTCAGTGAGAAATTGTAGCTGGCCATTGGCAATAAAGGAAACAGTGCTTGACTTCAATTGGCCAATAACCTCGATCAGGCATATGTTGCTTTATGCTGTAAACATGTTGTTTGTTCCATTTCTTTTACAGACTTTGAATGGTATAACAATTTACCTTTCTGAAGCATATAATAGTTTGCTGTTTTACAAATATGCTGCTACTATATATTAGTGTTCACAAAGCTTTATTTTAATAACCTGCAGTTAAAGCTTTATGACTAGTGTCCACAGAGTCTATATTGTACAGTCAAACCAAAAACATTGATATTTGAGGTTTCTCTACAAATATATTTAATCTGAAAATTAAATGAAAGTACGTGTAGCCAGTCAAAGATGGAGCTTAGTGATGAGCAATCAGAATTCAGTGTTTCTACATTCACATGTTAGACAGCAAATGTCATGTGCAGCCACCTACAGCCAATAACATTAGTGATAATATGTCACAAGGCATCCTCAATGTAGTCAATGGTTCAGTGGAAAATTACTGAAGCAGCTACTGTAACTCTTATTTGTTTTAAAAGCTCTGACCAGTCTATAGTCTTAGAAAGGACAGCAGTATTGAAAAAATCCAATACATGATACAATTCCAGTCTGTTGAATTGTAATGATTTAGCATAGCTGAAAGTAACTCCTTTCGCATGAATATCAACAATTACCCTAGAGCGTTACAGGTGCTCGAATCTGCCCTATCTTTCAGAAAAGCGTGTTTGTCTCTGGTGCATCTTTTCCCTGCATTGGATGTCTGGTGAATTTCTATGCCCGGCATCAATCACTTTGATTAGGGTCTCACTCCACAAACCCAGCAGCTTTTCTTCCATGGCAGCTCCATATGTTTGCTGCAGCTGTTCCACTTTATAAACAGAATGTAACTACTTGCAGCTCATAGTTTGCATCCCTGTCAAAAGACAGCAGATCATTGCTTTCTGCTTTTGATTCGACCTCGCATAAAATGGCTTTGAATGTTGCCCACAGCTAGTCCACAGTGGAATGAATAAAATTGCATCCATGTATCTTTTGATAGCTGAGAGATCGGAAGATGCACATTATCCATGTTTATGCCAGGGAAATTGTTTGAAAAGCTGCAGGTCAGAGAAACAGTTTGCTGATGAAAATATCGCTCAGGGGAAATTTTCTTCCATAGGCCTGCTGGTGAAAGGTTCAAAATGTCAGTTGGCAGATTTAGTCTCTTAGTGATACTCTTATATGCATCAGGAATTCAAAAACAAAAAATAAAAGTATGTCAATGTCACTGGATGACTCAGCCCGGCATTACTTACAGGAGATAAAAGCACAGAACAGCTTCTTATATTAAGTATTGTATGAGTTCCCCATGAACAGTACCTTTGGTTTCAGTGTACTATAAAATACTCTATTTAGCTTAGTAAAAGTAACAGTACATAATTTTCAGAAAAAAAAATGATGTTGCCAGTCTTACCTTTTGTATCCACTTCAGGTTCTGAAAATATGGACATGCAGCAAAACATTACAGTATATATACGCCAAAAATAAATAAGAATGGAAATACAAGATTTAGAAATACAGGTGCCGTTAAGAGTATAAATTTAGCGTACAAAACCATGTAGTGCTAAAAGTGATTGTAAATCCAAATGTGATGTTATGAATACATTAGTAAATGAAACGGCCCAGTGCAGGAGGTGCTAGAATTTACAGCTGCAGTGAGATCCAGAAAAAGGATGCAAGCTAAGGCTACCTTAATTACCATAGTGTGGAGAATACCAGAATCAGCTGAAGTCATTATTGCACAATGAGCTTGCTCGACATGCAAGGAAAACATCAGTAGGTAAGTGCATAAAAGGATCAAAGTAAAAGTCAGATCAGCAGGAATAAATAACAAAGTTGAGGATATGATGCAGTGGCAGGTGATGTAATGTATTCTTGTCTGCTTTGGGTAGTGCTGTGGCACAGTTTATTAATGGCACAAACTTGCCATTGGGTTTGTTTGTTCTACTTTGGAAGTCTTACACAAAACTAAAATATGACACAATATTCTCAGCATATATATATATATATATATATATATATATATATATATATATATATATATATATATATATATATATTCAGAAGGCACTGCAAGAGTATGCTCCCCAAGGAAAAGGTTTCAGGGTTCTGTCACAATGTCAGCAGTAAAGTGTCAATTGAGAGGAAGCACATTAGCTTTACAGATAATCATTAAGGAATATTGAGCTTCCTGATTAATTTATCTGAAGTGATGCATAGTGTCAATATGCTACCAACTGAGACTTAGCTGTTTCTTATGTTTCGATATATTGTTCATAATATGAATAGTATACTGGTAGCTGTATAATAATCTTGCAGAAGCTGAAGACATATATAATCTACAAACTTATTTACTTTAACCTGGGTACCAAATATATGTCTGTGACAAGGATGGTGAGTGATGGGTGAAAGAGTGAATGTCCAAACAGTGACTGTGGGCTAAAAACCTATATTTGTAATATTTACACTGGACATAATTACAATAATTCACCCCTCTACCATCAGTGGTATCAGGGTGATAATACAGTCCCAAAATAATAAATAAAAGTACATAACATATAATCCAGCACGAAATTGTGCTTCCTGTTCCCTCCGTGCACCAAACTGTGCTCTGGTTTTAAAGGGGGGTGTGGAGCTGGCTCTGGTGCTGGATGTGCTGTGCTGTGCTGTGCTGTCAGGAAAGTGCAAGGGTTGTGCTGGCTCTGGTGCTGCAGCTCTGCTCTCAGTCCTCTGAAACGAAACTAAACAAAACACAGCGCACTGGCATGTTGCGTCACTGCCAGCGTAAAAAAACGGGCCAAGGGGCAGTGTGAAATTTAAGTTAGAAATGCTGACTAAAGAAATACAAATGATAATACAACATTTCTGCTTGAACACCTTTTATTAAAAGTATTACATCTCTATGGGAGGTTCAGTCACAGGCAGACAGGGCTGGCGGGGAGTTTGTAAGAGCTCAGTGATATTTATCAATAGTGTTCCTATAACATCAATGAACTCACCATGTTCTATATCACTCCCAAAATGAACATTCTGGCACTGACAATAAATGGAAATTTATTTAGCACAGAAAGCATTGTTTTCTGATCAAATGCTTGACAGTGGAATGGAGAAGAGTATTACCGCTTGACATAAAGCATTGTGAAACACTGATGCCTGCCATTCTTTTATTAATATTTGCACACTGCTGCCCTAACTCAAAGCGCTTTTTATAACTAAGTTATAATTATCCAATCTTAATAAATAAGATATCAGTTAAAGCAGACAATTAGCCCTTTTTTGACTGATTTCATACAAATGGATCACAGTTAAAGATGAGTCATTGAAAGAAGTGGATACTCATTTTTCTCCACACACAATCCTTTCTTTTAAACAGTTTTCACCTCCTTCTGGCCACAGCCAAACACACCACCCGACTGTGAACCAAGGAGAGCTTATATACAGCATATACAGTAATGATCACTTTTCACCGAGTTAACTCAATCAGTACAGGTGTTGCCAGTCTCAATTGCCCAGCGCAGTACATGCTGGTAAATGTAGTCTTGAGCCCCTGACATTTTCCTCTGCACCCAGTCAAAAAGGAAAAATACTGCGCTGGTTATATTAAACAAAACAAACAAACTCAAAACACAAACATACTCTAGCATGTGCTCGTCCGTCCGTCCGTCCGTCCGTCCGTCCGTCCGTCTGTCTGTCTGTCTGTCTGTCTGTCTGTCTGTCTGTCTGTCTGTTACATCCTCCTCCCCTTAACAGGTTCTCCCTGTCCCTTTTAAAGGGGCTCTAATTACCCCAATTAGCCCAACTGAAAAAAAACACTTAAACAATAAACAATCAATTAATTAAACAATTACCAAAACAATCAAGCACTCAAGAGTCCTTCACCAAGATGGACTCCTTATAGACAGGAACCTTTACCAAGATGGAGTATATGTCCCTAATCCCAGGGTCCTAATGCCTCCAAATTATGATCCGGGACATACACTTCATCACAATATCTCTCTCTCTCTCTCTCTCTCTCTCTCTCTCTCTCTCTCTCTCTCTCTCTCTCTCTCTCTCTCTCTCTCTCTCTCTCTCTCTCTCTCCTAGTAATTGCCTCTGTGTCAGTCGTCTTATTGTTATTTTTGTTTTTTAAGTATTCCAAATCATTTAACTACTATTTTCGGAACACTGCACCCTATTGCACTCTTTTTGGAAAACACAATTCTGTGTGTATAAAGTAGTTCTCTATAAATGTATTTTGATTATCTCTAGAATTCACATTACATCTCATGGGCGTTAGTTGGTATGTGAGTGGGTATCTTAAAAAGGCTTTCCTGTGACAATCTTTCTCAGATTAGTTTATCGTCTAGGTGGGGTCAATGAGCCTGTGGGGATTAACAAAACGGCATATCTTGGTAACAGCAGGATCTTAGAGGAAATGATATGTTGCATTTCAGTCTAGATACCAATACCTACTATTATGCAGATTAATTGCCTTCTCTATGTTGAACATTTTACTGGTCCAGTAAAGATTATCCCTTGCAGTAAAAGCCTGTAATGTTTTACGCTTTATTTTTTTGCATATAAAGTGATAACAAAAGCTGGTCATGTCAGATGCAATTACAGACATCAGTACATTACCCACTGCACCATTTACTTCCATTAATGCACAACAGATATCAATATGCAACATCATGTGACATTCACTGTTAGGGAATAATAAACTAATTAGGCATTGCATTTAAATGCCCAATTGGCAGGGATACCTGGAAGTGCAGTCCACATGTGTTTTTTAAAGATCTATCAAAGATTTGCTCAATGAACATGATTACCTTATTCCTTTGAATTTTAGACCCCATCGAATTTAGGACGCAGCCCGAATTTCCCACCCTCAATTTGAGGAAAAAATAAAACATCAGATATTAATAGTTTAATGTTTACTTCCTATATGCTTTATGAAATCTAACATTCAGAAGGTAATCTTTTGCTCGTTCACACGTAATTATATTAAATTAAATCCAAGTGTTACCTGTACTAAAGGACATATACTAACACCAGCTGGCCACTGCAGTTGTGTCGAGTGAGACATCTTTAAAAGTATCAAGGCTGATGGAATTGAATAGCAATATCCAATACCCAGTACATCAATATTGTACCACAAATTAACAATATCAACAGATCAGTCATTTGATTTAGCTATGAGTAGGTTTCACTAACTCCCAAAACATTAGGGAAGTAAACCAGTGCAGTGCACACTCCTTTATTTAACCAACAATATAAGCTCACGGTTTGTACAGTATAAAGACTGTAAACCATTGTAACACTGACAGCTTCCTAGCTCTTTGCTATTCTGCAATGGAGATAATTTTGAATTCATGAGCGACGTGGGGGTCATGCTGCCGTGGTCAATGGGTGGAGAGGTGTCGCAGAGGTTAACTGGATGTTGTGATTTATCTCTTGTCATGGAGAGGCTATGATTCAGCCACAATTTATTATAAGTTATGGTATGCAACCCGTTCACGTTTCTCATCTTCAGATTCACCTCTGCATGGAATAAAAGCAGTGGAAAATGTATATAGAATTTGTAAAAGATCTAGCCATCGCTCAACCAGCTCCTTGTTTGTTGGTGGGTTCTTTTGTACTGCTGCATATTTTTCTAGATTCCAGGGCTCTGGTTCAGAGAGCTTAAATGACCTCATCCTCATTCTAAAGCTACAGGAACTCTTGGAATGGGACTTTAAACATGAATCTTATGCCTTTTGGTTCTTATCTGTTACAGATAAACCAACACACTGCCGTTTATAATTGCAGTCTCAAAACAAGTAGCCCTGAAGCATGGAATAGTACTTCATTGAAATGTTACATTTATCTGATCTAAACGTCTGAATGCTGAATGTTTTTGATACTGCAGAAAGGCATTTGATGAGGATAGCATTTTCATCAGCCTTGCTCATTTTAAACTAACATGTTTTGATAGAAACAGCATTAAACTATAATGCAGACAAAAAAAGTTCCTTCTTCCGCTTTATAGTCATAGAATTTTTATTGTTGACAAAGCACATCAGTAAATGCAACAACCAAAGAGTTAAACCTGTCATATTTTCGAGATTTCAATTAATTGTAAAATTTGTGACAAAGCAGCAAAGCTAAAGAATGTTTCCTATAGATTTTGCCCTAAAATGTGATGTTTTTGTATATCAATTTGAAATACTGCTTTCATACACTTTGAAGATTTCATAGAAGAATCAAATCTTAATAAGTATCACACCATGTTCTGGGTTCTGTAAAAAACAAACAAAGAAAAAAGGAAAGTCAGACAGATAGAGAGACACCTCATATTTGAAGACACAAGAAAAAATAGCGACCATGTCATGCTTAATCAAACTCGAAGTATAAAGCCAAAAAGCAGTATATATTCTTTAATTAAGTTCCTGAGGGAAATACAAGAGACATTTAGCAAGAATATTAGACATTAATAAGAAACAAGATATAGATCCCCTGCCTCAGAATTCACCTAGAGTTTGTGTCCAGCCAGAGACAGACACAGCCACTGAACAAATCGAGCCAAAATGTCATATGAAATGCAAATTATATTTCTTCCTACAGTGGGTTTGACATGCAGTCGTAACAATTCAGTGCACTGTGTCGGGTTGCTGGTACAGTGCTTCAGACAATTGAAAGACTAGGGCATGTTTTAATGACAGCACAGAAGGTACTCACCTTTTAATAACACTCAAAATGCAGCATAACTGATCTTTAAACATGCAATGTTTAGTGAGAGGAAAACTACGAAAGCTGTGTCTCAATGTTTAGAGCTTTTTTTCTTCTAAAAGTTATAGAATCTATAGAACAAAAATACATTTAGGTTTTACAGATAATTGTTTGGCCACAGCTGATTTAAGACTTGCCATGACTTTAAAATGGACTAAGAAAGCAATGATGTTATTATTTTTGTTTGTGACATGGATTTAAACTGACTAGACATTTTAGATTTCTTTTTTCTTTTTATCATCTATTAGCATCAACCAAGTAAATTATATGATGCAGGTGACCAGCTAAGAAGAAAATCAATAAACAATTTGTGCAGTGATTAATTAGGATGCTTAGTTGCATGGTATTTGTTTCTTTTCAGTCAGCCTAATGTTTTTTTGTTTGTTTGTTTGTTTTTAAATGTTGAGTGTTTTTAAAATCAGTTTTACACATACTGTAGCTGTAGTAACAAAAACAAAGTTAAAATTGATTACCTTTCTGAAAGAAATACTGGATGTAGTGCAACTGAAGTCTCAGGACAGAAATATGGGTAATATAATGGTCACAAGTACAGATGTACTGTGATTGCGGGATTATAGTTAGTATGGTTAAAGGATTACGTGGCTTCTGTTGTTATTGATGCCCCTATAGATTACATTTCTGTAGAAATTCACTCTTTGGACATAGAGCTTTATGGTTAGATTTTATTAGGTTGCTGAAAGACATTAAAATGGAAAACTCAAAATGTAATATTGATTTTTAATGCACTGAATATTGCCTTTGACTTGTTTGAAGGATGTTTTCTAAAGATTGTGTGTCCGATATCGCCTTTGTACAATTATTCGACAAGATTACTTCCTGCACAATTTATTGTCAGCTGCAGCTAATGCTGCTTCTGAGCTGGGTTAAGAACTGTATTCAGCCTACAGTAAACATACCATATATTTTATAGACACTCTTTGAGAATTGTTATATTTCCTTAATCAGGAGCAGTACGGATGCATACTCATATGTGAGCAGCAGGTGATAATTACACCTTTACAGTTATTGAGTGTTTTGAGGAGAGGTGTTTATGTGTTTACAAAACAGGAACAGCATCACAGTCAAATGTGTCATTGCCAAATGTCAGGCTTCAACTATGTGTTCCCAAATAAAATCATTTAGCAAATAATATAGAAGATGCTTTCCTTCTTCACAAATTGCTTACAGCACATGCAACTTTGTTTTTAAATACTGTGAGCACAATTCAAATAACCATAGAATTCATCCTAAAACCACTGTAAACATATTGTACCTTTGGTTAAGGTTTCACTAATACCTAATACCTAAGTAATATTGGCAAATTGTTAAACTCATAAATAACAATAATGTTTTGACCTTAAGACACACTATGAAGAGCTTCCACTCAGGAGAATGGGCATCTTAATTTTAGGTAGGGATAGAGGTGCAATTGAACCCAGTAGAACATAGTCAGTTCTGCAACAACAGTCATCATTTTCAAACTGTTCTTTCCAATAGGCACCTACAGTCCTTTGGAAGTTTGTTAAATCTTGCTTATCATGATGACTAAAACTGGCTAGTAAAAATGGCTGTTATGTGATACAGAATACACGGTTGAAATTCTATACAAAATGATCATGTGTGTGATCACTCATTTAGTAACACATTATTTTTCGTGTCCTGTATTTAAAGGCAACACATATGCTGTATTGCTAATAAAATGCATTGCAAATAATATGAAAGTGTTAAATTGCATACAACAAAATAGGTTGAGTACACATTCGAAAGAAAATGATGTGCACCATGACACTTGCATTCCCAGAGCCTGGTGCTAATGATGCTTCCATCCAGTATTTGTTCCAACACATAACAATTTTAGGGATTACATTTTGATTTTAGTACATTTAGATAGAAGAAAATCCCTGTGAATTTAAATATGAGGTTTGGTATATGCCAAAGGCAGAGAATGTTTTCATAAACCTCTATGGCTGATCCGATTTGGAAGGGATGGTATATGGGCAAATATAACTTTTTCAAAAGTTCACAAACCCATTTTCAAGAAATAATTACAAAATGTGCTGTTGAAAATCCTCCCTGGCATCACGCTCTGGCTCTCTTGTATCAGTATGCAGTTCTTCAGATGAAACACAGGTGCTTTGCTTTTCTACAAAGTCTAAAACAATGGAGTCACAGAGCCGTAACAATTGATAAATGGATTTTCCTTTCCGTTTAGTGTAACTTTTCATGTGCAAAAGTATTCATTGAGCATTTATGGCAGGTTGAAAGCATGATACAGATACATTTAAATGCAATGCTGTAGGTACGTTTAAAATCTGGATTCAGCTTGAAACTAAAGGGGAATAAATGCTTGGCTTGTAAAACCTTACATTGTTGACCCCTAAATGCACATAAAAATATAGGGTATTTTCTATTGATGTAAGAAGCTGCTGTGGTATACACCGTCTCTGTTCATACAGCACTGTTTGTGTTTAAATCAGACAGCTTAAAAAGGGGCCTGTTTTAATTGTTTTAACCATGACAGTACAGAAGGCACTCACCTTTAATAATAGACACTGGCAACACTGCTGCTGTGCTCTGGTATTCAAGTGTTTGGGTAATCAAGGTGTACAGTAGTACAGAAAAAGAAGCTTCGCTATACAATTACAAATGTATTTATGGTACTTTTTTTTTTTAAGATATGGTAATCTGGAGTTACTGACAATATCATTTTGGATAAATGAGTGGTAGTTAGATATCTGAAAAGCTGCATCTTGTCTTATCAACTGTGACAGGATAGCCGCAGAGGGAAGACTCAGATTCAGGAAAATGCAGTAAAACAAAATACTTTTATTGACCAAAACACAAAATAAAAAGGCACGAGGGCCAAGCAAAAGGTACAAAACAAAACAAACGTTTCCAAACAAAACACCGGAACAAATAAGTCAAATTAAACAAGTACCTACAGTATATCTACACTTTTACAGGTAACACTTATACTCTCTGTGTCACGTCACGTCCTGTCAAGTCAAGTCAAGTCAAGTCAAGTCAAGTCAAGTCAAGTCAAACCAAACCAAACCAAACCAAACCAAACCAAACCAAACCACCCAGACAAAGGATTCCTCCTGGCTTTTATAGTCTGTTACTGGAGCCCAATTAATCACTAATTAACAATTAGCTAACTAAGGCTCCAGCCACATACTTAACCCCCTCCCTGCCAATCCAAAACAAATAATAATGCAATCACAAGTAATGAAAACCACAATAATTATAATGAAAATCATAATGAAAGTAACAGTAAAAATGATAATAACACAAATTATAGGGGGCGGGCAGGCACCCCATCACATCAACATATCTATTTTTCTTGTTGAACAGATTTTTTTTAAAAGTATGCACTAAATACATTTGAAGGTTAAATCCATATGTTTCTACAATACAGACAGTAGTGATGATGTCATTGTTACATTATTTATTTTTTAGGAGATGCCCTTAGCCAGGGCAACTTACAATTGTTACATTATTTTTACATACAATTACATTATTTTTTTACACATTATTTTTACATACAATTACCCATTAATACAGTTGGGTTTTTACTGGAACAATCTAGGTAAAGTACCTTGCTCAAGGGTACAGCAGCAGTGTCCCCCACCTGGGATTGAACCCACGACCCTCCGGTCAAGAGTCCAGAGCCCAAACCACTACTCCACACTGCTGCCACATGTCCTCTAACTAATACAGGTCCATGTTGAGCAAGTTTTGTGTGTACAAGCTAAAAGGTTAGAGTGACACAGAGTATTTTCTAAAGCACACGTCAATGTCTTCACAATTTCCTTCACTGTATGTGGATATTATTAGTATCATACATAGGAACTTTGGTTGTCAACCTCTCTCAACCACCTTCCCAGGGTAGGGGAAGTGGGAAGCGGTGTTTTATAGGCACGTCATGATCCAACCTGCTGTCGAGGTGATGGTTTACCATACCCCCCTTGAAATTTAAGACCAGCTGTCAAATTGCACTGACGAAAGCTACCACTACATTTCAAATATCAATTAACAAACTGATCCTGTACACACTGGATAGACTGGAGAATTTATTCTTGATCTTTTTTTTATTCTTTTTTTAATGTTAACCTATTCTTTCTGTGATTTATGAAAAAAAGCAACGGTGCTTCTAGAGGCCATGGTTTGAAGCTGACTCTGGTCACAAGTGAAATGAGCTTGAGCCAATTCGTCACAAGTAGCAGTCTGTATAAGACGAATGAGAGGAAATGGGACTGAATTGCAGAGGGTGTTCAGTTCAAGCACACTTTTTGAACTGTGAGAGCATCTTGACTTGTCCTTGCCTTTCTTGAGCACATAAATCACTAGCAACATGTAATGTTGAATAATCTACAGTAGATTAACATCTTTGCAGAGTCTTAGTCTATGTATTTTACTAATATTGTAAAATGCAGGTCAATGTAAAACAACTCTACATGCTAAACATTGTTAGCAATGGAAGACACACGTTTTCCATTTTGTTTCCATCTTCAGCACATTAACATGTAAGGTCCAGTATACATTATATATTTCTGTCATGTTGAACCCTCATATACAGGGGAAGATTAGTGAAACATACCAGGCCATCATCAAAATGCATACCAGTTTCTGTTCCTTTTTCTTTTCTCTATTTTCACTGAAGGTTCATATTTGATTTACTGCCCTGCATACTAGAACACAAGGATATTGTCAGTTCAATGTCTTTTGCTAGATTTACTCCAGTAAATGCCTGGAATATTACATATTTTATTCTGTACAGTTAAGCAGCAAAATATGCTTCAGTCACTTTTTTTGGAAGATATGCAATTTTCTGTAAATTAGTTTATAGAGACATATAGTGTAGCTGCTTTATTTCATTATTGATAAATCCTATGATTAAATGACCACTCCTGTACATTCCTGAACAGAGTATTTGAGGTTTAGTGGTTTTATATTTTTGTGCAGTTTACAGCTTATGAAAAAGCTTTTGTTTTGTTTAAAGTGTTCAGTGTTTCTTCTGTTTACCTCCAGGGCCCTCCAGATATTGATATTCTCATGCAGAAATCCTGCAGTTTTATATATATACTCAGTCAGACATGATCAAAGAACTACAGAAAACTAGAGAACCTCTTTCAGTGAAATCAATTTTTCAGTTCTATAAAGTCTCAGCATACCATATTTCTAAATGACCGTGTCTTCTGTGTGAATCTCCTATCTACCCCCCCCCCCCCACAGATCAACCCTTTCTCTTAAATAAGTGAACTGTATCTCATCAGTCTTTTCCTCCATTAATTTGCACTCCCAGCTTTACTGCTAAGAGACATGAGAATTTTTTAGCAAAATACTGACTAATATGGTTCCCTCATTTAATTCCCCCAAATCTACATTAAAACCATAAAGAACAGCACAGATATTAATATTTTAATTAAATGATGCATAATAAAATGGTTCTCTCAGTAAAGAGAGAAAGTGCCACTCCATCACCCACCTTGGGGACATTTTAACAACTTGTCCTTATCCTCTCCTCCCCACATGCAGCAGAAAGATGTACAATGCTGTCACCGTTTTCCCATAATATCCATCTTTCAAAAGAATTGAACATATACATGAGCCCTGTGGTTTAGTGCTTTTTAAGCAATCTTCTGCTCACCCAGTTGTCTGCTTATTAAATTTGTATAAGTTTGTTTTAGTCTAGAAGAAAACTTGCTTCTGCACTCGCACTGGACCATAATTAATTACAAAATGAGTGATGTAATCTATATTATTAAAATGTGTTTCTATTTTTATTTTGGAATGCAAGAGCCCCTAAATGTACCCCTTTGTCCCTCGCACACTCTTGTGGTTCGCATCAATTAAGCACACTGTGAAGTACATTCCTCTCACTCCAATAGCATGCGGGCATAAATTCCTCTTTGGTTACAGCCACTGTTTTTCTTGAGCTATACATGAAAGAATGCATTACTAGCACCAGAATTGTTAATTCCCAATCAGAAAATAAAATAATTTAAATTTAGAAGAGTTTTATACAATACAAAGTTCTCCAGTATGTGCCTGCCACTATTTTCTAAGTGGCACTAGACTGTCATATGAGGTTATTGTATAATGGATAATGGATTTCCAACATATGCAAGTCATAGAAATCAAACTAGGACATAGGTGGTATCCCATACATACCACTGTAGAAACAAGCATGGCAATATCTATTTAAAAGATTACTATTTATTATTTGTTTATTTAGCAGACGCCTTTATCCAAGGCGACTTACAGAGACTAGGGTGTATGAACTATGCATCAGCTGCAGAGTCACTTACAATTACGTCTCACCCGAAAGACGGAGCACAAGGAGGTTAAGTGACTTGCTCAGGATCACACAATGAGTCAGTGGCTGAGGTGGGATTTGAACTGGGGATCTCCTGGTTACAAGCCCCTTTTCTTTAACCACTGGACCACACAGCCTCCTATGAGGCTTGATCTGAAAACAAAACAAACCATCTTATGATGCAGTGCAGTGATATCCAGTTCATGGAATCTCATGTGGGATCTCAGTGCGTTCAGCTTTGCTATTTTCATTTAGTGGCTGAGAAAGTTTTGTGTTGGCTGGCTGACAAATTAATTAGACTTATTCCTGATTTGTGGACTCAAAAGCCAAATTCCTTTCTGAAACATGATAAAAAGAATGAGTTAGTTTCAAGTGGATTATATAGAGAATGTGTACACTGTAGAGGCTCAGAATCAACCTTGAATTGAACAGCATATTGAAAGTATTAATGTGTTTGTCCTCTAAAACAATAAACTGACTAATATCAGTAAGATATGCTTTAGTATTTTAACTGATGTGTACACTATTCACAGACTTAGGAACATTTCCCTGTTTCTGCCAAGCAGGTACTGTACTATAACCTGTCAAAACCCCAGCCCCTCACAGACAATTTCCGCCTGGGGGGCTGTGCCCTTAAATAAATCACAATATCTTCCAAAGTATAGACAGCACAGGCATGGTTCAGGGCTTGAATTCAAGGTAACCCTTTGGGCATCAAGACTAAAACCTCAGGTGTGATAAAAGTCTTACTCAGTACCACACTGGAAGGAGATATCCAGAAAAAATACATACAAAAACAAACGCTTTTCATTTTTTTAATGTTCTATTGTCATTTTTTCAACTTGTAGCATATGAAAAGAGCCAGATTTTTTTCCAGTGCTTCACCAACATGTCTAATATACTGGGTAAAAACTGTAACTGTTGGAACTGTTTGAACAAAGGGATCAAATTCTACAGGAGTTTTTACAAAGCTAAGCCCAAGGGTCCCCAAACCTCTCCAAAAATAAACATTGTATAAATCTTTATGTCGATTGATATACTAAGTTCTAAAAGGGATGTTATCTTCTGGCACCTCACAGGCTAGCCATTGCCACATGCATTTGCCTTTGAAAGGCTTTTTTTCCCCCCCTTATCTCATTCAAGAGGTGGGCGTGTTTGTTTGCACATCGATTACTCTGTGATGGATTAGGTTACAAACAAAGTTAAAGGTATGAATGGAAAGCTTGTGACCTCCCCTACAACGTGATCAGGGAGATTTCACCGTCATCAAGGTTGTAAGACCAGAGCAGCAAAACGCAAGCTAGTCGATTGCTTTTGTTTTGAATGCATGGGGGTACTAGACACATTGTGAATGGGATATCTCAGCGGTGAAATGACGGATTCGAAAAATTCCTTCGCTGTTTGACGGTAGGAAAACAACGATTTTGATATCGAGTCAGCTTTTTTTCTCTTTTGCTTTTGTAATAATATTAAAAATGAGTTATGAAATATAATATTTACGTGCAGTTCCGTGTTCCACCCGCGGGACTAGAGGGCGTAAGAGGATAATATATAAACCTAAAATGACAACCTAAACCATTGCATTTAACAATAAAAAATATAAATGATCATCTGTCTCAAGCAAAAAGCAGCAATCATGCAAAATGCATCATGACTTGATTAGCCTTATGCCTTCTAAAAGGAAAGTGAAGCAATGATTGCATAATTTGGTAATAATTTGCCTAGACTGTTTTTGCTTGACATTGTTTCATCTCAAGATTGGAAAGCTTTGTAATAACTGCATTCAAAAATGATGAAGCATTTAATTCCTGTATGCTTGGAATATTTCTCCAAGCTAAATACTGCGTAGTCATTCAGTGGTCAGAAATAAACTTTCCTTGACATTCTTTAGCTGTCAACCTTTTCTCAAGCCTGCTTCTTGTGTACTGCAGGTATGGTTCAGTAGAAATCCAGTGGGAGCTTGTGCTTTGGATTAATGTAGTAAGTAGTTGTGTCTTTGTATACCGTGTTGCTATTCAATGCTGTCAGTGCAGGTCGAAGCAGGGTGTATACTATGGCACAGTACGATTCTGGATTTGTGTTTCTGTGTGAAGGGAAGTAAATTACACCTTGAGCTTGAGCCATTATCGCTAAAGCCAGCCCATGCTTCTGGCCAAAGAATGGGCATTGACATGTAACACCTACTTAAGAGCATCCACACTGCTCTGGACCTCCCTCTCCCAGCAGGCATCACTATTTAAGGAATTACTATTTGGAAGAATAAGAAACAGAAAAAATGTCTGGCCATGATGATTCTGCAGAAAATCTGTTATTAACTTGGTAAAGTCGCCTATTATTTGTAGGCACAGACACATCTATCTTTGCTTCACCTTTAAGATTTTCCTCACATCGAATTGATGCACACGTTTTCTAAACCACTAATGAGTAACCAGGTGTAGGCATCATGACTAATATTTCTGTGATTTAATGCAAAAGACTGTGATTTAATGTAAACCTACACTATTATCTATAATAGCAGAATCCAATTTGAGTAGGACAAATTGCTGTCTTGTTATTGTTTTACATTTAAGTGCTTTGGAAGTCTTCAGTTGTTGCTGGTAACAATCACCATGTAAACTTCAAACATCTAAGCAGCTGAGATTTCTGAAATCATTGGTGTACTGAATATATAGCTTTCATGTGGATTCAATAAATGCCCGTGGATTCAATAGCAAATGCCTCTTCTCTTTACCACTCATAATATTCCATCATCATTTCGAAGGTAAAACTATAAGAAATCAATTTGGTTTTAATGGAGTGTAGTAGTCATGCTAGGTAATAAGGTGGCAGTATTGTAAAAGTGGCTAATATTTGGAAATGTTTTTGGACAGGTGCAATTTGCTGAATCTATTTTGAAAGCAAATGGTCTTTCAACATAGATGGTCTCTTAACACATGCCCTGTTTAATACACATCTGTTCTTTGGTCATAATACTTTGTTAGTACAGCAAGTTCAGTGTGATAGAGGTGGATACATGCTATGTATACTGCAGTACTATTGTAGCAAGACAGCTGGAGCCTGCAGTAACACCTTTAGCAGTAATTCCAGTGGCCCAGAGCTACAATCACTATACACCATACTGTATTACTATCTTGTGGTGGTGTTTTTTTGTTTTGTTTT
Source organism: Acipenser ruthenus (assembly GCF_902713425.1). Lineage (NCBI taxonomy): Eukaryota > Metazoa > Chordata > Actinopteri > Acipenseriformes > Acipenseridae > Acipenser > Acipenser ruthenus. Next base: position 34,444,799 of record NC_081197.1, read on the forward strand.
ACAGTATGTGTATATGATAACTCATAATCCATCATACTCTGCATCATTATCTTTGGTAATAATTTGTCTGGAAACTGTTAGGGTGGACATTTTACTTTGGTACTTTATTTCATCAAACCTCATTGATTCATTCTGGTAACTTGTAAGGCCATTCAAATCACAGATGACTCGGGCTGACAAATGTGCCCCCTTCAGGGAATTAATGGAATCTTTATTTATCTATTGCAAGTAAAATATGTGACTGTTATGATGCCTTGTGTGACAGCATGGGTAACACGCTATGTGTAAAAAGCTACAGTGCTGGAATCGATTTCTTAGCTGATAATAATAATTGTAGTGTTTTTAAAGGATACATTATCATGACAGTAATATGTTTTGTACGTATTGTTTTATACATGTTTTCTCTTTTGGCGTCTGTACATTTATAAGTACTGAAATACAGTAACTCTCCCTGAATAATGTATATGTCAGAATAAAAATGTACTTTTCCAATAGCATATATGGTGTATGGTCCACAGCTGTCATATCATTTTCCATATCATAACTATCCGTGCTGACCACGAGAAAGTTCCAGACGTGACAAGCACACGCGATTGACCAGGTACTTTCCTGTCACAATATATAAAATATAGTTAAATAAGAATAATTAAACTGTATAGCAACAGGTGCATGTTTACTGTTGAACAGTGCATACCATGTTCTGGAAATTATGCCTATATTGCCCACCATAATTCTGAGAGAATTAAGTTGTATTCTTCACCATCTTTCTTGTGGACACACTGTATGAATTTGGCTAGGATTAGGTTAAGTTCCAGGATCTGCAAAGATTTTCCGTGCAGTGTTTGTATTATTATTTTTTGTTTGCCGTTTATTTAGGTTTTGTAAGGGTTAGTGTTAGGGGCTATCTCGCTTGAACATTGTTCATCTTAATGTGACCTCACTTCCATCTAATACAAGCCTAACTACCAGGAAATTTCAGATGGCTGCATCACATCGATATATCAGGGTTTACTATATATGACATGGTTTTAATGTCCTGCTTATTTTTATGTATTATTCATTTTTAAAAACACACATAACATTCTCTTCCCAGACATCACATTTTAACGGGATTACTTTATAGTATTATAGATTTAGTAGACAAATAATAATAATAACATACTCATTGTGGGACCCATTCCTAATCTAAATTGAAATTAATTTGAGATAATTCCTTATTAGCATAACCATCACACGCTTCTTTTCCCACTTACTCAGCAGGATGGATTCTAATCCATTTTCAAGTGTTTTGTTGTTAAGTATGTTGTTCCACCTTAAAAGCCCAAGTAGAAAACATGCTGTATTATACGAGTCAAGAGGAACTATCGAAAGCAGCCTTTCTAATTATGTAAAATAAAATTAAACATTGATTAACTAATAACTGTGGACTCTGACCCCTAAATTAATGTACATTATACATAATGTCTGATAAAACAGCACATCATTTATCAAAATACATTTATATTTGGACATCATTGTCTAGGTTTGTATTTTGTCTGTTTTTTCTAGCAATGATTTACTCTGGTAAAAAAAAAAAAAAAAAAAAAATTTGGTACCCACAACCCCTCACTAAAATCTCTCCTAGAGGTATGCAAAACAGTTTTACCTCATCGAAAACAATAAATAAATAAATATATAAATAAATAATGTTTATTTTAGAGTAATTAGGGTAGATTAACCACTGGGAATTGAGATTTTCTTTCTGGTCAGTTAGGACTTTTTTGATTAATTTATGTTGCATGATGTACTTGTAGGGAACTTGACCCAGAAATTGACCAGGCCCAAAAATGACCTGTCCAGATAAACATGTGTTGTAAACACACATACACAGCTAGTGTTTGTTTCTTTGGAACTCAAAGCTGTTTGGTAAAAAAGAAAATATTTTCAATCCATCTGAATTTTATAATGTATTGGCAAGCATTTGTATAAGTCACATTACTGAATAAAGCCACATGCGCTTTACTTGCTCTTATCTGCTCCCTATTTTACTGCATTTAATCCTGTATTTTTTAGAGTACTGTCATCTGTCACAAGTGTTATTTAATCTGTAGTATTTTGTATTTAATGATATCCTGATGTAACTATCACTGACACTTATCTGCTCCGTTATTGAATTGTATTTTGTCATATATGATGTATATATACTTGTACTTGCCAGAACCGAAGTGATTTTATTTTATCTTGCTCTTAATTGTATTAATACTTGTACTGTGATTCTTGAAATGTATTTGTTTACGACTGTAAGTCGTCCTGGGTAAGGGCGTCTGCTAAGAAATAAATAATAATAATAATAATAATATTTTATCAGCACTCACATAACCGACCCTATGAAATTTTGACTTTGGTGATGGTTAAACGAGTGTGACGCATACCTAATTATTTCATTTTGTCCAGTTCCAACCCATGTCTGTTTTTCAGGGAACACAAAAAACATACAATGTCAAAAATACATAGCTGAAAGGACTGTGTTTTAAAATAAGTAGGCTTCCATTTAGATGTACTGTAGTTGGTTTTGTTGGTACAGTACTATATTTTCAACAGAAGAAGTATTTTAATTCAGAACGATATGATTCTGAAAATATCACTCGCCAAAAGAGACAACACATTAACTTTAATACAGTGCATACTGTACTTTTAAATCCGGTACGTATTGTAGCAGTATGTAAAATTCCCCTTTAATGACCCAACAGCAAAATGAAATCAAAATGTTACCCATGCACTGAACTGCATAAAATGTAAAAGGCAATGCAATTTAGCAAAAGATAAAAAAAAACAGTTTCCAGAATTAAAACAGTTTACAAAGTCAGTATTAAAAATAGCAGTATAGTGCTCGATAAGGCCCTAATTTCACAGTTCACTTGTTATTATTTATTTCTTAGCAGACACCCTTATCCTTACAATCGTAAGCAAATACATTTCAAGTATCACAGTACAAGCAATAATACAATTAAGAGCAAGATAAATACAATAAATATAATTCACTTGCAAATTAAAATGCTCAAAAGCAACTAAAAAGCACTGATTTAAAAAAAAAACAATACATCAAAGTATCTAAAACTGTTTAACAATTAACTTTTTTACATTACCTAAGCTTGTCTTGTTCGCGTTGTTGTTGAAAAAAAACACAGGCTGTGACAAATAATCAAATAAATTGTAACACTGAAGAGATGGGCTTTGTATTAGAAAACTGGTGACGGAGTCGGAAATCACATGGAACAGGCAAGTGCATTCATTTATTATATATATATATATATATATATATATATAATGGAAATTGATTTGTTTCTTAATACAAAGATGGTAAAACGTGACTGACGTGTATCTGTGTGTCGTATATCCGAGTGCTGACTGTATTACTTTTATGATACAGTGCATTCTCAAAAATAGAAGTCGCAGGGATTGAACTGAATTGCTCCTTCAAAGAACCACATTTCAATATTTCAAGTGCTGCCAGTCCAGCATCTTCCATAATCACAAGTACACACAGGCAAGTATATAATGTGTGCATTAGAAAATGTACTGTACAATAAGGGGCAGCAGTGTGGAGTAGTTGGGCATATTATAATATTGTGAAGTTAAGTTCATCCTATAATACATACATTTCACAAGTAAGAGACTAGAGGGTGGTTTGAGTGCTGAAGGAGATACCAGTATTCCTGAGTGAAGAAACAACCAGGTAGAATTGTTTATGCAAGCAAGGGAAATGGTTGTCTCTGAGTATCCTTGAGTTACAGTTATTGTTGCTGTTGTATTCTTGTTACCTGCTGGAAATTAGGTAAACACAAAATAATTAAATGGAATTTAATTAAATTCACTTAACACGCCTTCCAGTAAGGCTCCTTTTGGTATTTGGCATGCTTGAATAATTGTCATTTGAATGGGATGTTTATGTTTAAGGTCTTTTTTTTTCTTTCTTTTTTTTTTACTTGAGTATAATACAACTGGTGTTTATCTGTGGCGATGTCACAGAGAACCACTCAGCCATCCATTTTGGTTACTGTCTCTTACTTAAAAATGAGTAAATTATTCGTTTTTTTTCTTGTGTAAAAAAATGAATCAATTTAAGCAACAAGTATTGACAGGATCAAGAGAACTAGGTGGGCTTCTAGTGAAAGAGGGTAAAGAGGAAATACAGTACGAATTACAGGAAGCTCAATTGCATGTCACTTCAACATGGTTGATGACTGTGGAATGTCCAGATAGAATGTCTAGCTTAAAAAACAATCACAATAAAGGCACCATTGACCCATTTCTAATCGCAATGAAATCCTGATTAGAGATCTTTACCATCTGGTAGTTATTCTTGTCTTTATGGTGGCACCGGGGCCTGTGGCCAACTACCAGATGGTAATGCCCTCTATCAAGGTTCTACTGCTTCAAATAAATACATGTTCTTTCTCTCACTCCTTTTCATGCAAAAGAAATACATTCATTTCTTCCTGGAGGTTGTTTCTTATAAACAGCTGCTGTGTAAGATATTGTACTTTAGAATAGTTGTATCTTGAATCCATGTTGTTAGCCAACCAAAGAAGTTCAACCAATTTAAATTTTTTCTGGCAGAAAAGTTACACAACTAGTATGTCTGCTGGTTTAAGCATTCAGAGGCTCTAAAAGATTTGTGTGGTGTTTAACATGTTGACAGTTAAGACTATTGATTTTTATTTCCAGGGTGGCTGAGTTGCTTGAGGCTGTGGCCCCTTTGTAGGTCCCCTTACTTTATCCCATGCAAGAAAGTTACTCTCCCCATACCTTTACATCACCTTCACATAGAAAGTACAGAGTGATGTGCAAAACATCATCCATGACTGCAATCATTTTTCAGCACATTGTATTTGAATAAAAACACTGCATTTGGGAATCATTGCACAGTATGTATAATTGGATCGGTATGGAGGTTCCATTAACTTTAAAATTCACAGTTGAACTACAGGAACCGTGATGAGTTCAGACTTTTACAAAGAGACAAATGACAACACCTACAACACTGTGTGGCAAACTGTCCAACCCATTCAGACCATTCACGGTGTTTTGTTAACTTTATGTTCAAATCCCCACCCTCCTCTCCCCCAGTCATAATAATCTAAAAGATTCACATGTTCAAATTCTGGTTATTGGAAGAGTCGGTAATGAAAGCAGGAGCACGCTATTAGAAGGGTGCTGTTTTGCAGATGTCCACATGCCATCTGGATGCAACACTCCACATAATTAAACCTTTCTAAATATTTGCACTTTTTTGCAACAAATTGAAGTGAACTACTGTATATAGGCCAACTTCTTTCACAATATGGCCATCTCTGTGTATATATCGATTTGGAAACAGAAGTAGATAATAAGAGCTATTAAATCTAGGACTATTATTTGTTGTCACTTTCTCAAGGTGGGGGCAGAACCAATGTTAAACACATGTACTGTAGGTCATGTTGCTATTATGATGTTGTCTTTGCAAGGTAACCAGAATGCATGACTCGTGTTGTCATTATTTAAAAATATAACCCATGTCATTTGTTTTCCTTTTTATTGGCACGAAAGAAGCCAGGACCGCTCAATCGATGCAAACATGAGATAAATGTAAAAAAAAATCAAATAAAAGGCTATTTGAAGCGAATACTTTTCTATGTGGCTGTAATACCATCAGTGCAGAAGTCTAAACCCATTACAAGACCTTGATTTACTGTGCTTGTGTATTCTGCAGATTTTTATCAAGGTTAGGGTGAAATCACTAGGTTGACCAAAGCTATGATGAAGTCCCCATTGATAATGAAAAATGGCTGCACCTTGTCTTCCATAAAAAAAAAAAATATGCCTTGACTGATATATCATTGTCATCCTCTCCATTCCTATGGTTTATTCCCCTCTGTATTCTGCCCAAGTGCTTTTAGCCAATTTAATTCATAAATCATCAGTTGCTTTTTTGTTTCAGAAGCCGGGGGCAGCAGAATATCAGCACATTTTAAAGCTGTTTATGTAATTTATAATAGACATTGACATCTCATATTAGCGGGTGAAAACCTACTTTCATGCTGTCACAAATGTATTGGTAATATACAGTATTCGAACACTCCGATGTATGCTACAGTATATACTGTACAAAAACATAGGGGTGCCTAAGCATAGGGTGGTCAAACATATTTTTAGATTTCAAGAAACAAAACCTGAAATAGGTTATTATCAATAATTTTTAATTAACTTAAAATGCTTTTTTACGCACCAAATTCAACTACATTTCCTGCACGGTGGCCATCTTGGATTTAAGTTTTGCGCTCTACTGACTTTGGCTTTCACACTAAAAAAAAATTAATGATTTCCATTACATGAGAGTAGGTGTTAAAACTTCCTGCTGATACTGGACTCAGCTCTCGCCAAGATAAGCACCAACTAAGACATAGCTTATTTTACTGTAAACTAATGTGATCAAGCTGGATTTCCTTTCATCTGCTGATGTAGATATCCTTCTGCCTGGTGTTGATGGCTGAAGTATAATGCTGGCTCCAGGGATCAGCCTATTTTGCCTCCTTGGTGCATCAGCACACACAACACCTGCAATGCTGGCTTCAGGGATCAACCACTGTGCGGCCTCCCTAGCACATCAGCATGACAACCGTCTGGACTGAGCTGAGTAGGGTACTTCTCTGGGGTCTTGATGGTGTTTCATCAACTAGCCCACGACACCTTAAGAGGGCTCTACAGTGATTCTGGCATCCCAGCATCACCCTCCTCTGTCCCCCACTCAACTAAGCCCAGCTTACTTACCATCCTTTACATCAACTTTTCTTTTTTTCTACGATGCTTGAGGTCCCCAACCAGAATCTTTTCGTCTCAACCAGAGCCAGTTGCTGCTCCTATCTGCTGCTTCAGATAAGTTCTTCACTATGCGTTGCAACTCTTGACCACTGAATCCAATGTCTCTGAGAAACCGGGTTGTGGAGTGTGCCACAAATCCTCGACAACCCACCTCCACTGGGTAAATCTGAACTCTCCATCCTCGCAGTTCCACTTCAGCAGCTGTTGAGAGTTTCTTCCTTTCATACACCTCATCCACAGCATCCTCCCATGGCACTGTTAACTCTACCAAGTGAACAAGGTGTGCTGATCCAGACCACAAGACATTATCAGGTCGAAGTTTAGTGGTGGCAATCTCAGGTGGCAAAATAAGCCGTTGTCCAACATCTGCCACCATTTTCTGGTCTCTAGCAGCTTCCAGTTGTCCTAGATGAGTTTTAGTTTTAATACCTTTTATTGGTGGTTGCTCCCCTGGATGGAGGAATGTTGTTCTTCGTGTGTCATATATCACTGGAATTCCTATAATTCATTATGTCAACTCTGCCCCTAAAGGTCCAGTTTGCTGACAAACCATATTTGGCTTAAATTGGTCAGGATTTAAAATCTGACAGTACACTGCTGTTCACTGCATAGATTACATAGCCTTATTTTCTTTTTAATTTACATGAAATACTGTGACCAAAAAAAAAAAAAAAAAAAAACATTCCGAAAGAGCTAACAATAAAACATGTTATGTTTCCATTTAACCTATTTTTAGGTACTGTTGGCTTGAGATAGTCAAGTGTATCCATGAAGGTCATAAATCAAAATATTGACAATGCAATTTGTTCTTTGCAGATGTCTTGTTTTTTCTCTCTTGTTTAACAAAGACAGATACAGATGAAAATCAAGACCATTCATGATTTAGAACAGACGTCTCTTTACTTATTGTACAAATTAGCCTGAATAAACATAGACCAGAAGCATTTGATTGTTGACAACAATTACTAATATAGGACAATAATAATTAATACATCTAGATCTTTTTTTTTTTTGTAATTTTTTTAATCAGTGGTAACAAAGTCATTCTAAAGTGCTAAAACATGTATTCTTTTTTTGTATTATTATTATTATTATTATTATTATTTTCAAATATGGGTGATTCATGCTTGAATTGGATTATTTTGGTTCCCAACAACTCAAACTCGAAGCACACTCAGTAACTTACCTCCCAGCTTGGTCAACAGTGTAGGCTGCTGAGCAGTGAAGGATGTAGGCCTTGGTGTGTGCATTGCCATTATCAGGTTTACAGTAGTCTCCGGCTACGAGAACACCCCTCAGGAAGCAAGCAAAGTGTTCTCTTAGCTGAAGTGTTCTTTAAGACGGAGTTAACCACCAGAGGCAATATGAATCAATCAATAAATAAATATGTATTATTTGTCATGACGCACGTGCATCAACATGAAATGAATAGAATAAGTAAGAGAAAAGCAAAAGGCAGGTGTATGTTTATAAACTATAATAATAAAGTTATTATAGTTAAGACAAGCTAACATTAATAAACTAACAGTCAAATTAGCACAGCACCCCTACATAAGTAAAAAAAATGCAGCAGCAGCAGCTCTAGATTAATTATGAATACCTGTGAAGATGCAATATTCAAGACATGCACAAAATAATTTAACAGAATGATGAAGCAACTTACCAGAACGAAAAACACCAAATTGCTCGACGACTTGTGTCTGATTCATTTTTTTTTTTCAGGAGCTCGAACAATTTCCAGCTTTGTGTAGCAAGAGAAACAGCGGCGGGTTTCGCCGTTTGTTTACATACCATTTTGTAGCGATGAGGTGCACTCGTGAAAATTAGAATACAAAACAAGGCAATGATATGATGATGGTTCAGGAAAGATATAATCAACCAATTTGTGTGCCTCAAGATAATCTCGCGATGACAAGTCACATTTGAAAAGATTGAATAAACCATTTGAATTTAAGTTTGATGACAGAAACCCATTTTAGGTTACCTGAGGGATTATAATATGAACTGAAGGTTGCATAATGATGATAAATGATCTGTTCTAGTGTAGTCACTAAGGAATACGGTATTTGAATGACAATAATTTCGTATTCAGTGATTTTCTTGTCATGTAACTTTACTCCCAAGATATTTTTGTTAAAATAGTGTTTGTAACCTAGAACAAGTTTTTATATAATGTGATGAAGGCAGGTTAATGATTGAAGTCAGCTGCTGAAGTACTGTTCGCATAATAATACATCAAAGCATCCTTTCATGTAATTCATGAACATAAGCTGCTTGTGTTTGTTTCATTATTTATTATGTCTGTAATTATGAGGTAAAGTGTAAAGTGTAAGGGCTAAGTGCACTTTTGGATAACTGTAATTTGATTTATAAATTGATATAAAGATGTTTAAATTGGGTTGAAAAATGAAAGCTAAATGGAGGGAAAGAGTGTGAGGATGTAGACCATCAAACAATACAAGGGAAGGAAGTACATTTCAGTGAAAGACAAGCTTTTCTAGACTTGAAAGACATATTGCTTAATCAATATTTCTTCTATGCATATGAAACCATAATTGTGTGTGACCTGTCAAGATGCACTATTTGAGAATTAATCTGAGATGTTGTGGAAGGGTGGTGGGTGATTCACTGACACACAGGAGACAGAAGGTGTACTTGAAGCACCGCACAGGTGCCCAGTTTTATTGTGCCGGGTGTATTTTTTTTCTTTTAGCCAGCAGAGGGCGCTGTGTTCTGCCTACCAGCGATGGTAAAAACAGAACCACGGAAATACCAGATGCGGTACAGAACAAGTGCGGGCGCACTTAAAGTGCTCAAACAATAATTCAAAAACCAAAGGCGAAAGTAAAAAGGAAAATAAAACACAGTAACAAAACTACAAATAAAAGGTGCTGGCCCGGGTCTCCATCCTACTCTGACCGTCTCCTCAGTCTACACTAGAACTACACAGGGGGTCTGCCCACGGGTTCCCCACTAATATTAAGTTTCTTTTCTTTATCCTTTTCGTTTTCTTTTTGGTCCCGGTTTCCTCTCAGTCCCGGCTATTCTCAGCTCTCGACCCGAGCTCCCGTACTTCCCGGTACGTCTTTTAAAAGGGCAGATCTGAGGAAACAGCAGAGTATTACTTTATAGGGTAAACAATCCCGTTAAAGCCCGCCTCCCAGCCACTCAGAGAGGGGGAAAGCACACACACCCTCTTCCCCACCTCTCCGTGTCACCGCCATGACTGGCAGGCAGACCCCACGGGACTGCCGCCCCCTTCCTGCAGCATCGTGCGTGCGTCAGACGGCTAGTCCAGATCTCTCCCTGTTACAGATGTGTTTTTATTTATTTTCTATTTAGAGTTCCACTCACAGTAGTTAGAATGTAGATATTATACATACATGTAATTTCTGTTGGTCATTTTTATATGTATGGCTTAGTTTAATTTTCAAGTTGTACGTTTTTGACAAGATATATCTCAAAATAGTATTATAGTATTTTTGAGTCTGTGGTATTTTGTTATGGTAGCTGGTTATATTGCACAGGTTTAATGTGCTAATTCTACTTGAATATTTTCTCATGTTTTTTTTTTTTCTGCAATGTCTGCTGCTTCGCTAAGGACATGTGCCATTTACATTTTTGATAGTGTTATCTAATGCAAGTAACTCTAGAGACCACAAGCCTGAAATTATTAATTTGGTTTTAAAAAGAAATTGCCTGTGGGATGAAATATTCCAAAGAGTAGTGGCAGCTTCACATATATGAGACAAGAAACTCTAGGGCAACAGGCATTATCAAGTGATAGTAAAGATGAAGAAGAGGAGGAAAGCAAGCTGCAGGTTATCCATTAGATGTACTGGTAACTACAGTATAAAAAAAAAGCTGTTTAAAGTAGACGCAGCACATGAAAGTTTGCCACTAAAAAAGGGAAAAGGCATGGGAGAAGGGCTCACGAGTAAAACCTAACAATGCTTTAGTCTGGGTGATGAACTGGGACTTTCCTGCTCGTTCTACACCTCTGAGACTCTGTCTGAATCCAGCCAACTAATTTGAGTCCTTATAGTCTGGCCAAGTACACCATCACAACCGGCACTAAAATAACAACTAAAATAACAGATGCAAGTAATTATTATTATTATTATTATTATTATTATTATTATTATTATTATTATTATTATTATTATTGTTTATTTATTTTATTAGGAACATATAAATCTTCATTGAAAAGTTGAACAACCCCCCACCACCCTGGAGTTCCATTCTATAGTTACAAGGTAAACATGTTAATTTTCAGGTTTGAAATTTCCAAGCGTACACAATGAGTACTTTGAATTTTAATATCAAACTTGACTGAAAATAATTTAGGGCGGGGGTTGAGCTTTTATTTGAAACCTGTCAGGAAATTACAGTATTCAGCTTAGCAAAATCCATTGGGTTAATGCATGAAGCTCTGCACAATGCAACCAAACATTAAAATCTTTTGATGAAATGTACACTTCTTATATGACAAAATAAATGAATGAATAAATAAATACGCTGGGCTCTATAGAATTCATAAAACTGTAAATGGTGATTTATGTGAATCCTTCTAAAACTGCCACTGGTATTGTGACATCATAACTATCAGATGCAAGCTGAAAATTGTTTTCAACTGATCCATGAACACCCCTTACTTGAGTGTAAAAATTACCATCAAAGGAAAAACAATTCAAGGGGTGTTAGCATGGGAACTAAAAAGGGATCATCATATGCTTGCCTTTTTGTGGGATCGGTTGAAAACAAATTTTTACAGCAGTACAATGGAAACACACCTAAACTATATCTTGGGTACATTGACGACATCTTTGGAATATCCACCCACTCCAGTGAGTATTTAGTCAGTTCATTTAGTCAGTAACAAATTTCCACCCAACCCTGGATTTCACATGGAACATATCAGAAACCGGCAATAGTATATCTTCCTTAGACATTTCCATCACTGTTTTGAATTCCACCATTAACACCACCGTCTACTACAAACCAACTGATTCTCAGGCTTGCCGTGACTCGATTCTCTATTCACAACTGTTAAGACTCAGACGTATATGCAGCAACGATCAAGATTTCTTCGCCAAAAGCGAGGACGTGTGTGTTTTTTGGAAATTGTGGCTTTCGGGACAAGATCATCACTAAAGCTAAATCCTACATTTCAAATATAAATAGAAAAAATGCTTTATATAATAACACACAGATGATAGAATCCCCCTGGTCCTCACTTACCACCCTATCAACAGAAAGATACAGACAATTGTGCAAAGAAACTTTACAATTTTACAAGACCCATCTACAGCGCCTATTTTCAAGACTCCCCCCTTGATGTCATATAGAAGAGACAAGAATATAAGAGAATATGTGGTACACAGTGCTATTCGTCCTTCTGGGGAACCTTTGAAAGATACATATCCATGTAATAGACCACGATGTAATACCTGTAAATACATTCATTCTGAAACAGAGATTAGAGGCATTAAATCTTCATTCAACATTCATGAACATTTTACATGTACCTCTAAAGGAATAGTCTACTGCATTATCTGCAAGAAATGCAACAAATTGTATATTGGAGAAACTAAAAGGTGTTTAGCAGACAGGTTTGTAGAACACAAGCATTCACATTAACACCACTACATTTCCAGTAGCCCATCACTTCAACAGTGATGATCACACTGCTGAAGACATCACAGTCTGTGTGATCAATCAGTGCTATGGAACAAATGTTGCTCGGAAACAAAAGGAACGAGAGTTTATCTTCAAAGTGGGAACTTTGGAACCTCTGGGAATGAACATTCTATTCTAATAATCATGACATCATCCACAGAATTTTTGTATAATCACAATTCTTGAATAACAACAAGTTTACTGCACTGTGTTTACTTTTCTTTTTAAACAACTGAAGAAGGGCTTTTGCCCGAAACGTCCTGAAAATAAAATATTTTTTAATCTTTTAAACTTTATGTGTACATTTTTTAAAATACCTTTTCTTTCATATGCCTATATATAGGGCGGCAGTGTGGAGTAGTGGTTAGGGCTCTGGACGCTTGACCGGAGGGTTGTGGGTTCAATCCCAGGTGGGGGACACTGCTTCTGTACCCTTGAGCAAGGTACTTTACCTAGATTGCTCAAGTAAAAAAACAACTGTATAAATGGGTAATTGTATGTAAAAAAATAATATAATTGTATGTAAAAATGTGATATCTTGTAACAATTGTAAGTTGCCCTGGATAAGGCCGTCTGCTAAGAAATAAAATAATAATTATATATATATATATATATATATATATATATATATATATATAGTGTAGATAGATACACATTTTTTTGTCAATATTTAGATTTATGGTCTTTATGGATAAATTGCAAGTACTTACAAATATATATATATATATATATATATATATATATATATATATATATATATATATATATATATATTTTTTTTTTTTTTTTTATTATTAGTTTGAATCAAGTCAATAAAGGATCATTCCTCTGATTGGAGGTGGAAATCACCTCCAATCTTCACTGAACTTGAAGCGGCAATGTAACATTATGCATTTGAATGTTTCCTCAAACCTGATAACTTTCCAGTAGGTTGCCTGCAAAGATTAAACTGCTCAGTCCAAAATGTAGGGTTGTAGGTAACATGTGTAGCCTGGAACAAGGGAGGTTTGTTGTGCAGTATTTCTGAGATGTTAGGGTTCTTACCTCGTCCCACTTTTTGACTGAGCTGCATTCAGACATATCATACTAATTCTCTAGTCCTTAAGCTTCTGCTGGGCTTTACTGTCATCTGATTGGTTATGCTTGCTGCAGTATTCTCAACTACCTTTGTCTGATAGGAATTTCTAATCCTGTTCTCCTTAACATTGCATTAGGTTAAGGGAGGTTTGTTTTCTTCTGTTGCCCATATTTCTCTAGTGTTATGTCTTTTTTGTTTGCTTTAGGTGATTTCAGTTTAGATATCCAAATGTACACAATCTTGCTTAGCCAGGAGTCCTATTTTTACTTTTGTTTAGCTCTTGTTTCTGGGGGTAATCTGTATATTTTGTCACTGTGGACATAGTTATGAGGTAATTATTAATTCAATTAATATATGCTCTTATCTAAGTGATCACTTTTTTGTTTACATTCTATTTACAGTCAACAGTTACCATGAGATGGTTATTATGATTTAACAAGATTGAGGACTGGCACAGCCAATCACTTGCTGTCCATCCTCTCAACCAAACCTAGCAGGCAGCAAATCTCAATCGAGCGCCCGTCTATAAACAATAATTTAATCAAACACAACAACTCCAAAAAGCACACAAATAAACCCGTTTCCACATATAAATTACACCAACACTAATTTCCTCATGTGCAGGGCAATCGCCTTGCTATAAGCACACTGTGTAAAAATATGCAAATCCTTTAAAAGATATCTGGTTTCCTGACAGAAAGATTAAGCATCCTTGACAGCATGGCTGCATTACTTTATATTGGCTTTCGGACATGTGTGAGCCAAAAATAATTCATCTAGCTAGGTATTCGATTGAGTAGATTAGATTTGTTGTTATTTATTACCATGCATTTCACTTGAAGCAGTCTGATTACTAATCTTACTCATGCAATATTTTATGGTAATTTACTGTTGCTGTTGCCTTAAAATGTGAATGCCAAGGGACTCTTACATTTGTTTTTGTAACCGAAGTGCTTTTTTGCATGCCGCCTTCTTGTTCTTCTTCTTCCATATCTAACTACTTGAATTTGACGTATGTAGGGCTTCTACTTTCAGTCTTTCAGGTTTTAATTTCATTTTTGTCTATATCAGCACAAGGTCAGGTACTCTGGCAGCTATAAAACATTTAGCAAATTATACATGGCAGTAGCATGACTGAGCAGGAACACATGGAACAAAAGATCTTTATTAAAAATCCTCAAAACAAGGTTTTACTCAGATAATACAGAGTTAATTTTCAATTCATCTGCAATTATGAAATAGAGCAAGATAAAAGATCACTTGCTGTGTTTTTATGTTTCTATTTATACTGCATCACATCACACCCAGTACAATACCAAAGCCAATTTGCTATTGCAGAATTAAGTGGTTTATAATTTAAACATATATAGAGCAAATTTACAGAATGGTCATTTTAAACACCATGCTGACAATTCAACTAGTAAAAGAGAAGTGCTGGGAAAGCTTGAGAAATGGATAATTATTTCCCACACTTACAAACTATTGCAGCACAAATTGCTTTTGAAAAAACTCATGGCTAGTTACATGGCAATTAATTGGGGAACATATAAGTGTTGCACAGGCTCCAGTGCACAGTGCTTGACTTATGGGCTTCAGTGCACAGTGCAACACTATTATGTGTTAACACTTTCCCACAATCAGCCCTTTTCTGAAACAATTTGTACTGGAACAGTTAGTAACCATGGTGAATAGTGTTGTGCGCAGTTTGTACTTTCATTTACTGATTTGAACCTCCTGGTAAAGTACTAATTTCAGTTTTTCATTGTGTTCTTAAAGAGACTGTGCTCTCCATCTTTGATGATGCATTGTGGCAGGATGGCTTGCAGTGGTGAGGTGTGGTGACGTCACGGACCAGGAAGTAATTGAACCACAACAATGGATGGGCGGGTGAAACTGAACGCAACGGCGTTCAGCTGATTTTATTAATAAACAAAACAAAAGATTTAAACAAAACAACAAAACAGAAACCAAAGGGCACGAGGGCCAAACAAACTAGACAGACAAACAAGTAAGTGTCGTGCTGGCTAATCCAGCACGTTTTAGCAATTGTTATTTTAAAGTCTGTCTCCTCTCTATCTCCCCGTACCTCCTCTCTGTACACCCAACCCTGCAGCACGGACAGCTGCAGGTTCTTATACTCTGGCTGAGGGGTTAACTAGCTGTTAATTATCTTATTACCCCTCGGCCACAGTCTGCATGCATTTGGTAAGGATGTGTGACTGTCAGCTAGTTAAATAATCAGTAGCTGATCAGTCATGCATCCTCACTGGGTTTTTAAATATAAATATAAAAAACAATAACAAAAGACACAGCGCTTTTATCCGCGCCGCAAACAAATACAAATAATAATAAATAGGGGCGGGACACTCCGCCACATGCATGTTCTGAAAATTGTATAAAAAACGTGATTCTTGAAAAACAAAGTGTAACTGTAATTTTTTGCATACTAATACACTAAAAATCACATTTGATTTATAGGTGTATCAAAAATCTGATGGGCAATAGTTTAAGCTATTGTATCTGATGCAAACATTTTTCCTCTTCTTATAATTAATTATAACTTCGATATATATAGACTTGTTTATGCTTAAATGATACATGTACCAGTAAATATTAGCCTGTTTAATTGAACCATAGAATCATTATGTTGTCAAAGTTGAGAACCAAGAGCAAACATTCAGTATTCCTATAGTATCACTCATGTATTCATGTAATTGGTCACAACTATTTTATAGATATTCAATTTATCACCAAAACACCACACACTTCTACTGTAGGGCATAGTGTAGTTAGCCATATTAATCTGGACTCGGAATAGCTGTCCTTTTTGTTCATGACTTACTGGATCAGTGGCTTCTGAAACATTACGACTTACTTTCTCTTTGAATGATTCACTGCTGGGTCCCTCTGCTTCTGTCAGTTTAACTTAAGATTATGTGTTTCAGTGAACTGTGCCAAGGATTTTAAAAGGACTTTTCTTAGTCTGAAAATGACATTTGCCAGAACCACAAAAAATGAAGTAGTTTAAAAAGTCCCTGTTTTTGTGAAGGACATAGAGTGACCATAAGTGATTAAGGAAATGCAATGCACTGTAGATATAATGAGATGCTGGAGACCTAAAATAGCCCCCCTTAATAAGGTTCACTCAATCTACCTGCTGTTGTGTGTTTACATCATATATTTGTCTTTGAAGTCTGCAAATACCACATTGGGTTTTCATCTTAAAGTATGGTTGTTTGAAAATGATATTAAAAAAAGATATAAAATCCAGTGATACAATCCGTGTGCTTTAACACTGTTCTTTGTCACTAATAATCCAATGACTTTCTTGCAGTACACTTTAACCTCTTTGAAAACTCAAATTAAATATTCAGTCTCTGACCTGACCATTGCATGGGTCTTTATAGTTCTAGATACATTAAGTTTAATATATTTTCAAAGTCTGCATAAAAAGACACACCAATACATGGTATCAAGGATAATCTCTCAGTGTAAAAGCATCATATTCCCCAGAAAGGCAACAGTATTGAACCTCACTCAGAAAAAAAGATTAAGACAACCTGGCTATTTGCCGTCAGGAAAATACAGAAAATGCTACGGAAATATGTTCAAATCGATGAGAGTACTCAAGGTCATACTTTGTGGATTTTGGTCACATGTGGATTTGTTAATCACTGAATTATTTTCACCACTTATTTTCCATTGATTTATGAAGTTAAAATGTGCTTATGTTACAGCTTGTGAAAATATTTCTGAAAAAATGAAATGTTCTCAACAAAACAAAAAAGACAATTATATTGTATGTATGGATTACAATTGACTGCAGCCTCCACGTCTTCTGCATCTGCTTTGAAATGAATGACTATGAACCTTATAATGATCCGATTTCTTTATCTTTTAAAATGTGTTGAAAGTATGTCTAGGCTTGAAGCATCTAATTCCAGAAATCATTAAAAAAAAATTATTTCAGACCACAAATCAGGCCATTAACATGTCAATTGTAGTGAATGTAAATGCTGAAGTTAATAAACTATTCAACTGCCAAAAGGCAGATTCATTTTAATAATAGCATTTGAGTACTGTAAATATGAACTTCATTAAGCAGGTTTATGTTACTTCTCTTGGACTCTAAATGTCTGGAAATATGATATATAGCACAATAATTTATTTTTTTTATGTTATCATGAACTGCAGTGGTTGAGCTCCATCCAAATGATGTTTCATGGTCACGCAGTAGTTTTACTGTACAATGGCATGAGATATTGGTAGGACAATATCACACTAGTAAGATTTTCATATTCTGACATACAGGGCCTGCTGTGTTAAACTGTCAATCTCTGATATTTGAGTGACATCCAATTGCAACTGGATTGCCCACTGAAGATGGAACCTCAATTTGATAATTTAGTGAGATGAGAAACACTACAGACTGTTGCAAATGGAAACGTGGTCTAAGTTCCTCATACAGTAGTTTTACATATAATATATAACATGAGTAAAGAAAGACTCATGTTATATGAGTACAATATGATTGATTAAAACACATAATTTACCTTCATAATCAGGAACACATGTTCAGAAACTCAAATTTCAAATTCATGCCCACTTATCTGTCAGATGTGTAGATAACAAACATCATCATTAAAAAACATGCATTAAAAACATGAAACTAACGATTGCTCAAACAAGCATTATCTCAATTTAAGGCAATTGGATTCCTCATATTTTCCTTGTCATAAGAATGAACAGTCTCTGACAATAATTGCTGATAATTGAAATAGAATTTAAAGAAACACTATCAAATGTAATGGGAAGGTTCTTTCACAGAAATGCCCTTACAGTATCTTAATACTGTATAAGATTTGTGGTTTCTTTATACAGTATGGACTTCATTAAACCCACAGCACTTAGGTATAGGCCTGCATCCATACATGCATGTATGCCTTCTACTTAATGGAAATGGCATCTAATAGATTTGGAGTTGTCTGGTTCTGTGAAGTACAGCATAGGTGATCCATGCTCATTATCTTACCTGCCTATAGGGGCCAGACTCATAATCTTATCTCACCTACAAGCGCTCAGAAGCTATAGTGCATCACACAACACTGCCTGTTACACCAGTCTGCAATTCTACCTGGAGATAACAGACTTCCATTTCAAACTTGTTTGATCACAGTCTGCTGACAATTGAAATGAACAGGAATTATTTCAAATGACTTTGAATTCCCAGTGGTACAAGTTGTATACAGTATTACCCCAGTGTGTATAATTGAGTGTTTAAAGCTTGTAATATCTGTAGAGTACATCCACTCAGTGATGATATCAGTGATTCGTTTAACTTAAAGGGGTGCCCTATGTGTTTCCAGTATAAATCTTTTCTTAATCTGCCTGAAATATTTCCAGCTGAGAAGATATGAAAAAAGGAGCAGTATCTCGGTTTAAATACTGCAACCTACTGTACTCATGCTTTCAACAACAAGAACAACAATAAAAAGAACCTCAAGAGCCTTTTAACTGGAACAGTTGTTAAATATGAAATAATTCCAGGCCGAAAATGCAATTTATTCAGATATTAATGAAGTATCAGCTTATTACAATGCTTGCTGTCAATATTCTTTTCTTGTCAGGTTTTTTTTTTGTTTTTTGTTTTTTAATCAATATCTACACCTGGATCTTACGAAATGATTCAAATCGGATTTATGTAATGGATCATGTTTTCCCATACATCTTACAGGTGAGCAGGTAACTCTGAGCTGTCTGTGATGAGGCAGATCTGTTTGCTTAATGTCGTGTGAAAATCTTGGCTAGGGAGAGAAAAAAAAAATTCTTATACATTTTGAGATGCACCCATACCAGCATAAAGTACTGTTTGTGGATCTTTTAATCTTTTACTTTGGGAAGACAGGTATCCACAGTATGTATGTGGCTTATCAGAACAGAGAGACTTAAAATGTGCAAAAATGTATCTATTATTTTATTGTAAAATGTAACAGTACTGAGGGTTGATGTGGGGAGCCTCAAATACATATTGATTATATTGATTAGTGGGACTCTTGTAGCTTAAAAAAATCTAAACATATGGGATTCAGCAAAGTAATGTATCACAAGCCGTATATAAAGATGTTGAAGAGTGAGCTGAAAATAGTCAGTTGGAAACACGGGGGGATTTTTCCTCTTATGTAAATATTGGCCAGATGGCAAAAGGCAAACAGAAGATACTGTATGTACCATTGTATATGTCAGCAGATTGCTTAACATGTGTCAAATTAGCCAGCCATTCAAAATTATGTTTCTAAAGGACATTTAATTTCTTTGTATCATTTATGTGGCTCAGTGTTTTGATTAAGATCCCTAGTGTTTCCTATTGGGTAGAAACCAGTCTTCTCTGCATCTTTCTTAACTATACAGCTAAATGAAAGACTTGCAGTATGAAAACAGGTGCTCTTAATAATAAAAATAATAATATTTACAAATGTGTAAAAAATGTAACAATAGGTAATGACGGTTTCATATACTGTAGTTAACAACATTTTCAATAATAGTACCTTTCATCCTTAATTTCTAATGCAGACTACCAGATACAATACAACAACCATTGTTTAAAATATATCTATATATATATATAGATAGATTCACCGTTAAAAATATTCACATGAGCTGAACGATAGCATGGCAACTTTTTAAATCATGTACAGGTTTTCATTAACATTAGAAGTCACGGCTTAACTTTTTTAAAATAGTCTGCACAACAATAAATGAATACAAGTTAATCGATTCCTTTAGATACAGCTAACCCAGCGAAATACAGTATAATGTACAGACACTCCGAAAACACACAACCTTAGTTCACATGCATTCATATCAAATATGACAGGTCAGAGCATAACTGTGGATGTTCCTCTATGACACCAGCATCTTAAGAATTCTTAACTCGCTCTCTTGGCTCTTATAATGCTGGAATAGCAGAAGCTGTATGTATATGATAATGTTTCTACCAAAAATAGTGTTTGCCGATGATGTATGTATTAGCATACCAGATAATACATGACAGGTTACTTAGCAAACATTCTCTGGCTTAATATCCATAGAAATGGGTTTGCTTAATTAGGCACCTAATAGCATGGTTTATTCTCAGTGAAAAGGTTTCTTTTTCCCAAAGATACTTAACTAATTTGAAATGCTATCATGTGCCTTGCCATGAACTATACTGTACTGTATACTTTGTACACTTTCCGATTACCTTGCCATTTTACCACCCACACTGTGTTATTTCTCTAGAGTAAAAAAAAAGAAGTAATTATACACTTGTGTCAAATAATATCTTAGCCCTGCATCTGATTTAAAATTCAAATATTCATGGAAAAGGCAGGCTTACTCCTACGCAATCTATTATTACATGCATGGAAAAGGTGTCATTTATTAGGGTTTGCCTTTGTAGAGGCTGACTGCAGAAGAGTTTGCAAGTTCACATACAGTAGTACAGCGGAGTCTATTGTGTTCAGAGATCAAACGTTAAGTGGTAGACAAAAGGGCTTGACCATGACCAACTGGTGCTTCTTTGTGATTTGTTTTTACTTAAATGAGTTTGCTGTTGCTTTCCCCATAAACTTTTTTTTTTTAGGTTCTGTGTTTGTTCATCATACTTTAATTCAGGATATATAGAGGATACTATGAACGTTCCTGGAGTACAGTAGGTATTCCATGAATGAGGATGTTTGAATAAGTGGTCATTTTTCTCATGAGTGAAACAACAACAGCAATGTTAAGTACGAAAAGGAAAGTATGTTTAAACCTAAACGAAGCAGCAGCAGGCAGACAATGACTTTCCTTAGATCATACATGTATCTGCATTTTGTAAATTAGAGTGCTGATAGGAGGCAAGAAAACAGATTTCAAAACCTTGCTTTGCTACAAAAAAGTTAAAGTCTAGTCTAAATGTTTAATGAATATTACATTTTATTTTATTTATAAAAAAACAACAACATGCGTTTAATAAGTTAAAGCATTGTGATGTCACTATTTTGGACACATAACACCGTGTAACAATTTTTTTTTTTTTTTCGTTCCTGGGTAGTAAGTGTTATTTCCTAATTGCTTATGCCTCCAAAGTATGGCTATTATTCCCCACAAACTTTGCTTTTGTGACCAGGACAGTGATATTTTGACATTTACCTATTTTCCAGAACATTCCAGATAGATTCAGTGCTGAGTAAACTTGGAGTAACTTCTAGAACTTTCCAGTAATATAAATAGTAGTATAAATACAGGGACCTTAGGCCCACCAGTTCAGTTTAGTTCCAGCTGCCTATGTGGATACATATCTGCATTTTTCTGAGATGGCATCAAGATCATAGGAGACTTCAAAATGGTGGCATTCCTGATGGGTCTCCAAGGCAGTTTTACCAAGTTTCCCTGCTATCTTTGCCTTTGGGACAGCGGGGACACCAAGGCGCACTACCACAGGCGGGACTGGCTACAGCGGACCGAGTTCTCTGTGGGGAGGAACAACGTCAAGTGGGAGCCACTGGTGGACCCCCGGAAGGTGCTGATGCCACCACTGCACATCAAATTGGAAACAATTTGTCAGAGCTCTAGATAAGGAGTCTGCAGCCTTCAAGTACCTTCAAGACTTCTTCCCTAAGCTGTCTGAGGCAAAGGTCAAAGCCGGTGTCTTCGTCGGACCACAGATAAAGAAGATCCTGGAGTGCAATGAATTCCCCAAGAAGCTCACTAGTAAGGAGAAAGCGGCTTGGAACAGCTTTGTCGCAGTGGTTCGGGGCTTCCTGGGCAATCACAAGGCCGAAAACTATGTGGAGCTGGTTGAGACTCTGCTGAAGAACTATGGCACAATGGGCTGTAGGATGTCCCTCAAAGTCCATATCCTTGATGCTCATCTTGATAAATTCAAGGAGAACATGGGAGCGTACTCGGAGGAGCAAGGCGAGCGCTTCCACCAGGATATACTGGACTTTGAACGCCGCTACCAAGGACAATATAACGAGAACATGATGGGAGACTACATTTGGGGGCTGATTCGTGAAAGTGATTTACAGTATAATCTCAAATCTCGAGAAACTACTCACTTCTAAATCTTTTTTGTATTACTTTAGTATAAATACATGTTAATTTGGATTCATATGTTGTTTTTTTCTGACTTTGTGAACGAAAAGACACAAATTCGCCCGTTTTCTCATTGGAAATAGGTAAATTTCAAAATATCACTGTCCTGGTCACAAAAGCAAAGTTTGTGGGGAATAATAGCCATTTTCTATACTTTTGATGCATAAGCAATTAGAAAATAACGCTTACTACCCAGGAACAGAAATTGTGTTACATAGTGTAATTGGCATTACAGTGACATTATGCATATTGCAGAGAAGAGCATGCATAGATTTCATCTCACTAAACCTGATCCAAGAGTGAATTTCTAAAGTTTATATTTTTTCTATGTGTTTATTTAAATTGCAGACATTCTTATAGAAATATCATTCCTATTAGTAATGCAGAGTAGCAAATGCACAGATTTTAACAAAGAAAAATGGTTATTGTAAAGAAAACAAATGCTTGGTAATTGGAAACAATATTAATAAGGGGGTGTGACAAAGTGGTAATTGGTAGCAGGTGTATAGCAGGTGCGGTGCGGATGCAGTAATTCCAAGAACACACAGACAATAAAGTACGGGTGAAATGGTTTGTTTAATGATTATAAATCCAATGGTCTGATGACCAGCCAGTAAATTATAAACAGCTGGCAATACCCAACAATGTGTATTGCACAGTAATGAAAAAGGGTTGCAGTCCCGCAAACAATAAGCACAGTACGAAACACACACAATTAGACACACACACGATCACAGGTCCAAAGTGAGCACTCTCAGTGCTTGTGGTGAAGTACAATATAATACGTGCTATTGGTGAAACAAGTGCTGATAACAATGTTAATCTTTACTGTAGTGCAGTGTGGATCCGGTTTTGTGCTGGCCCTTGGCGACAGCTCCGGATTCGTGTTTAGCCGTCTAGTGCTATATAACAAAAACACAGACAGTTACTAAACAGACACGTACAAACAAAACACTCACCAATATTTTTCAGTACGCTTTCTCTGCGTCTCACACGGCCCTTCCAGTCTCTCAATAAAAACCAAGCGAAGGAAAAGATTTACAATTCTCCGGCCCCTTTTATGCGAATATGCATGACCCCTTGGTAAACGATTGTAGCTGACTCTATTGCCTGCAGCTGCTACCTCGTTTACCTTCTAGGTCAATACGTTCCTGCATCGGAGTCTTGCCTTTTTCCAGGCTGACTGACTTCCCCACCCAGGGAATGAATTGTCAGGCCAACCTGTCCAAAGCCTTTCCCTTTCGCTACTTAGTCCCCTCACAGGTCAAGAGGGAGATTTACAACCAGAACTCATTATATTTCTGTCACAGGGGGATAGACAGCAGTCCTCTTTAAATGTCCAAGGGACTGAAGAACAAAATCAAATTAGCATCCTCAAAGAGAATGTTAAATAGATGAACATTTAACTAAATTTAAATGAACAACCAGTCAAAAAGACTGTAAATTAAGTAGTCAGAGAAGAAGGGTGGTGGTACAGAGCACGCCATTAGGAGCCCACTGGCCGACAAAGACCGGCATGTTGCCAGCAGACTCCACATGGGTGTGCTCCAAATGAACCCGGGACCGGACCAGGGCCCTGAACATGGCTCAGCAGTCAAAGAGGTCCTCCCTGGTGATCTTATGCTTCCTGGTCTTGTACATGGTCAGTCTAGCAAGAGCCAGAAGCAAATTCACCAGGTGGTCTCTCGCCTTAGTGGAGCCACGAACAGGATGCCCGAAAATAAGGAGGGTAGGGGAGAAATGCAGCCAGAACTGCAGGAGGAGGTTCTTCAACAGCAGAAAGAACATCTGCAGTCTGGCGCACAGAAAGAAAAAGTGAAACATCGACTCGGACTAACCGCAGAAAGAGCATGCGGCATCCGAGTCGGAAAAGTGACTCCGGAACTCTCCTGATGAGACGGCTCCGTGGAGGACTCTACATCCTTTTGGGACTAGCGGGAAGTACAGAGCCTCCCACTGGGGACTCTCACCCTCCGGTAGTTGGGGATAGACAGCAGTGCAATTTCAGTTGGTAGGCAGTTTTTTTTTCCTCACTGAATTCCCCTCTACATGCGAAGAATAGAGCTCATAATGTCTTGTCAACTTAAAGGACATTAATCCTGGCACAATTGTAAACATGCTTAAAAATGTTAAGATGACATTTCAGAAGCTTTATTTTCCTCAGAATAGAGCAGTTACTTAAAATAGATTAACAGTGTGACAGACCTGCCAACTTGTATAGGGGTGCAAATTAGGATATATGAGGCATATATACATATAATGGAATGGGCATGTCTGCTATGAAACCAACAATATAGGCCCCACAACAGTGTATTTTAGTGGTTTGTACTGCCACATATAACTTTCTATAAAATTGTGCTTACAAAACTGCTCTGCAAAAAAAAGCACTTGGCTGGAAAAAGAACATTAACCAATCCAACTTAATTGACCTCAGTTCTTTTCCAGACAAACCACAGTTTACTTGCTTTTATGCATTATCGGAAAAGAAGCCAGGCCTGGTACACCCCACTAAATTTTGTTTTCAAATTAACTTGGTATGGTTCACTTGGAAACAAACCATTTGTGAAAAGTAAGTGTGTACTCATTAACATTATTACTGCACAAGACATTATTAGCGCATGAGAATAAAATAACATATATTGAATTCGGAATTGTAGTGCTAAAATGTTTCACAGAAATACTCACCCTGGTTGAGCAGAAAGTAATAGGTGTGGGGGGGGGGGCAGCTACAGCCTGCCTGTCGTCACTGGCTCCTGCCACCAGATGTGCTGTTGTCGCACACAGGCAGCTGCTTTGCTTATTTGATTAATTGCTGGTTGCCATTTAATGAAACAACCAAGTGTTTTAGGCAAGAATAATCACACAGGAAATGTTTAATGACTTGCTTCCTGCTGCTTTTGCAAGCTTTCATGTAATACGCTATCTATGTGTTCTATCAAGATCGAGCCATAAAACTGACGCTATGCAAATTAGGAAAGAAAATATTTCTGCCTGTTGTAATCAAAATCCTGATGGCATCCAACCATATTGCTCTACAGTATTGCACAATTTGGGCTGAATGATAATGCCTATTTCAGTCAACCTCACATCCAATACATTCTTAAATTAGAAAAAGAAACAAACAAAAAAAAACAACATATGGACCACTTGCTTCTTAGCTTTTATTTTCTGTCAAGCTTAATGAAACCAAAAAAAAAAAAAAACTTGGACTGTTTTAAGCCATCCTCTGAATTGCTATCCAGTGCTTTCCTGCTGCATGATGAATCTCATTTATTTTGAGCAAACCAAAAGCTGCAAAAGAGCTGCAGGGGTTTGTGGTGGTGGATGCTCTTCACAATGTGACCAGTCACTATAGTATAAGTCATGAGGATTGAACCATATGGAGGTGAACTGAGCTGGAACTCTTACAATTAAAAGGGCTGTTAAAATCTCTCATTACTGATCACACAATTCTTTGCTGATTCACCAATTTTACACAGTGCTCTACCTTAGCAGTTAAGTGTGATGCAGTTTCTTATTGAAAAGGGCGGTGTTTTCTTTTACTAGTGTACTGCTGTAAATCAAAAGGTGGTCCTAGAAAGCTTAGGCTTTTTTATCAGACCTGAGCCACTGTTAGCAATGAAACAGAAGGAATGATTGGCAGCAGTCCCTCTTTAAAAAACTCCAGATATGGCTCATTGCTTTTAATGGTCAGAGGTGTTTTTCATCTGAATCAACTGACTGTATCACTCCACACTTGCAGGTCACCATAAGTTACAGCCATTTTACTATTAACATTACTAATCCCGCCCTCATCAAAAACAGTACTTCACATGCAGTAGCAAGCAGTACAGAAGTAACTCTTTCAGTAATAAACAGGTATAACAGAAAAACAATTGGGTCACTGTTATTTGCAGACATGGCTAACTTGAATACAAAGTGATGTTAAGCTGCCATTTTATCAATACCTCCCCACTGCTGAATGATGCTGATCATCTGACATTCTGGAAGTTTAAAGGCAAATTGCATTAGCAAACTAACAATAAATACACATTTGAAACCTTATTTTGGCAATGAAACTGATATAAAAAAAATGTTTTTGTTTATATTATGAGATTCTATCATGTCGGCTATTTATTCATTTTACACAACTCGTGATTAAACGTTACTTACATTTTTTCCCAATTCCTTTAAAATGTTGATACCTCAATCATGAAAAATAAGCCAGGCAATCTTTAATTTTACATGCAAGTCTCATTTGGCAAGAAGTGCCTGGAGCTTGACAATGTAATGCACCATGACCAGCTTATTGTGTTATGTGTAGTATTGGGACCATCATGTGCAAACCTATTGTATGCAGTGTTGCTTGTGGAAAGGTCTGCTTTTATACCTGCCTTCTTTTTTATCTATCGGTAATATATATCTCTAGCAGCCTTGTCTGCCTGTGTCTATCTTATAAAGGGGTGTGTTGTTTCTGAAGAATTGACTTATTGATACCTAAAGTAATATACAGGCCTGGGTTATTTTTAAATCAAGTGACTCACAAAAAATATTCAGTGCATCAGACAGTTATTTTTGCATACCAGCGCTCAGTGGTGCAGAAACAAAGCTTGTGATGATACAAGACTGGCTGGCTAGTAGAATAGAGTGATCGACAGTGTCAAAGGCAGCAGAGAGGTCGAGGAGAATTAGGACAGAGGAGAGAGAGGCATCTCGGGCAGAGTTTAGTGAGTTGGTGACAGACAGGAGGGCGGTTTCAGTGGAGTGAGCAGAGCAGAAGCCAGATTGGAGAGGGTCGAGCAGAGTGTGGTTGGACAGGAAAGCAGAGAGCTGGCGGTGTACAGCCCGCTCGAGGGTTTTGGAGAGGAAGGGTAGGAGGGAGACAGGACGGTAGGAGGTGGGGTCGAGGGTAGGTTTTTAGAGGAGCGGTGGGGTGGAAGGTACAGACCTGACTAGTAGATGGCTTCTTCCAGAGCGCTGTTAGGTTCGGATCTATTCGAACAGCGTCTTGGCGCGGGCCTCCCCTCGCTGGACTCCCACAGCTAGACTCCCGGCACTCTTGACAGATACAGTACTTTATTTGATGCCAAGGTTTTTAGATTGTAGGAAAGATTTCTCCAGTGCTACAAGTCTCTTTTACTGTCTTTGTCTGCATTTTAAATTTTGTTCAAGACCTGTCAATAGCACTTAATATACAGTTTAAATTGGGATTAAGCTAATAAATTTCTGAGTCTTCTAAAAGTCCATCCTCTATTTATGCATCAGTTAATCTCTGTATAAGTTTTGGCATATGTTTTCCTAATGGGAACTTGTTTTATTGATAATATAGTAGTGAAATGTATTTGTTGAATAACCATTCATAAAGCAACGGCATTTGTTTAGAAGCACTGAAAAGAATATGCCCATTGAACCAAACCTTTGAAACTGAAAATAATAAGCCCAAAATATGTATATTTCAACTTTCAAATGGCTTTGCCCATTGAAGTGAAACTTGACAAGTTTTCCCTTTTTGTGTGGTGAAATAAAAAGATGATAGCGGAATGACATGTTCTATCAAGTACATTATATATATGTTTGTTTATGTAAATAGAGGGACTATATGTATATGTGACGCACTGCCAGCTGAGTTTTGAGAATTTTGGCTGAAGAGTGGTCAACTGTGATTCCTTAACCAGTTGGTGGGGGTGTCCCGGTGGAGCTTCTCAATATAAAATGGAGCTACTGAACACACCTCTCTGCTACCCACCAGGACAAAGGAATCCGTACGAACAGTGAGAAGAAGATGTCTTACTGTGTGGTGAGCAGCCAGGAAACTATTTCCAACTCTGGACCACCGCATTACTAACTGGGGTCAGAGTTTGTTTAATTAATTTATTAACTCTGCACAACCTCTAGGACCTTAAAGTGTTTTGAACGGCCCTGTGTTTTTTAAGCGAAGTTTGAAAATTGTGTTCCAATAATGTTCCATCTATTTATTCACAAGTACAGTGTGAGTAAAAATAAAAGGGGCTATTAAAATGCCATTGAATCATCTATGCCCAATTTGTGCTATGTAATAGAAGCATTAAATTAGTTCAGACCAGAAGAGAAGTAGCTATACAGTGAGCTTTTGGTCAGATAGAAAGATGTTTGTTTTGCAAGACAAAAATCATAATATACTGTTGGACATTCTAAAGGCAGATAATTAATTTTGCATTATTTTGAGATGTGTTTTGATGTTTTAAAAGTACATCTCATTTATAATACCGAAAGTTCACAGTTAAAAAATGCATTAATAATAGTGTAAGTAATCACAGGGACAAAATGCAATGAACCACTAAAGCATTTGCATATTTCAAAATAATGCAAAACAGATGGCCAATAGTGCTTAATGCAGCATGCAAATAGTGTTTGGTACCTAAACGGCAATCAATGGAATACAATTGTTAAATAACACTTTAGTATGTGGTGGTTGCCTACAAGACTGACAGTGGTTGGGTATGTATAGGGTTTGTTGTATCGTAATATAAAATAAACTTGATAATACTGCGTTTGTATTTTTAGCATTATTAGCAATAAAAAGTATGTCTCTGCTAGCGTACGTGATTTTTTTTTTATTTGAACGATATCGCAATATGGAAATTATTATCGATATCGATATCATATCAAAATATCGATACTGGTGCCCATCACTAGTAAAAATGCTTAATAGTAGATTATTTCAGTGCTTGCAACAAGAATAAATACTAGCATTAGTGCTAGCATTCGTAATACATGTAGTATTTTGTTTCATTTTGTGAAATTGATTTAAATCAGTTGCTAAGGTTTTAAAATACATTTTTCTAGCTTTAATTGTCTTTAGTGCCACTATCGCTGCACATAACTATTCATTTGTAATATGTTTTTGTAGCTTTGAAAAATATCTGATTTTGTTTACACGGTAACTCGTTAACATAATAGCTGCAAATTCATAATGAATTCTGACTAAATACCACAGAAACAACAACAAAATATCTTATGCACTTCCTATGAGTTCTGAAGTAATTATTTTTTTTAATTCAGCCCTGTTAATTTATGTGGATTTAATTACCCGTATTCATTCCATGTTGATCACATGAAGGCCTACATTCATGCATGAATTAACAGTTCTCCCAATCGCCTGGTGGGAGAGTAACAGGATATGAATTGGCGAAGAATAAACATTGATTAGGGACGGATGGAGGAGAAAAAGAGGAACATAAATGTTTTTAAATCTTGATGAATGAACAGGGCTGCAGATATGCATGTGTTATTCCTGTGGTATTCACTGGAATTCATTATGAATTTGCGGCTTTTAAGTGTTACCTTTTACACACCTTTCTCGTCCAATACTTAATGTACAGGAAAATACTGGAATAGTTTTTAGCTCTCACTCTGAAATCTGTTCATTGCTCCTCATATTGCTATTAATAGAAGGAGTCGTTATAGATTTCAGTATTATTATTATTATTATTTATTTCTTAGACGACACCCTTATCCAGGGCGACTTATAGTTGTAAACAAAAATACATTTCAAGAATCACAGTGCAAGTAATAATACAATTAAGAGCAAGATAAAAATACAATGACTTTGGTTCTAGCAAGTACAAATAAATGACAAAATACGATTCAATAACGGAGGAGATAACAGTGTCAGTGATAGTTACATCAAGATATAATTAAAAACAAAATACTACAGAGTAAATAACACTTGTGACAGATTACAGTACTCTAAAGTACAGGATTAAATGCAGTAAAATAGGGGGCAGATAAGAGCAAGTAAAGCGCATTTAAGGAAGAGTGATAAGTGTCCAGAGGGAAAAAAGAGGAGTTCTACAGGTGCTGTCTGAAGGGGTGAGTCTTGAGGAGGCGTCGAAAGGTGGTCAGGGACTGGGCAGTTCTGACATCTGTAGGAAGGTCATTCCACCACTCCCGGGCCAGGGTGGAGAAGGAGCGGGCTCTGGAGGCAGGGGAGCGTAGAGGAGGTAGAGCCAGTCTTCTAGTGCAGGAGGAGCGGAGAGGTTGAGTGGGGGTGTAGGGAGAGATGAGGGTCTGGAGGTAGCTGGGTGCAGTCTGGTCAGTGGAGTTGCATGGGAGAAGCGTTCAGTAGGGCTTCAGTTACAGGCAGAAAATGAATAATGTGTATGCAAATGAACTGCAACTATTGCCAAGTTTGCAATTTTAATTTTCATTCTTTATCAGCCAGATTTATCGTCAATTCAGTTTGCATTAATGTCTGCTGATGCTGACTTGATATTCGTTATCTTATAGTTTATACTGTATTTCTACACAGTTTAAAACAGAAACCATTACAATCCTTTTCAGTTACGAGATACACAGTAACCCCCATTGTATTTATCTTGCTCTTAATTGTATTATTACTTGTACTGTGATACTTGAAATGTATTTGCTTACGATTGTAAGTCGCCCTCGATAAGGGCGTCTGCTAAGAAATAAATAATAATAATAATAATAATTGTATAAAGAAAAAGTTAACCTGAGATTATCTGTGATAAAATCAGTTGTCTTCTCCTGTAATTTAGTAATGCACTTCTGATGGGGAGTACTGTATTTATTACATTTATTCCTATCTCATGTATCATAATTCTGTTTGAAGTAACATTTTGATATTATTAAATGTACCACAGGAGGTTCAGCAAAGTGCTGAGCAGTGTGTTCTGACATGCTGCGATGGAATACCTGAGGTTTGTATCCCTTTTAATAATATTCTACGAGTCGTGTGTTGTTTCAGTCAAGAAATAAAATACTCAAACGTCTGTAAACTTCAAATCCAAGGCTGTAGTCTACTGTAAAAAAGACTATTAGGCATCCTCAATAATCACTAGGAGGTGACTGTAACAAATATGGAGATTGTACTTGTAGTGCACTTTTGACGTGGACGTGAGTGGTTTTGGTCATACCACTTCCGATGGTAAACCATATGCATTAGGAATATGCACTTTAAAATGTTTGGAATTACTGTCAAATAACATACATTTTTTATGTAAAATCACTGTCTAAGTGGCAAGATTGTTTTTTAAGGCCCTTCCAGTTTTATCCCCGCACACTTATGAAATACTGGTACGTGTATGACATTTCTAGTGCAAATACAACTAATGTCTCCTCAGTTTAGCCTTACATTTTCATGTACTCTGCTTTGACATACTGTATCCACACATATATACAGAGAGAGAGAGAGAGAGGCCTATGGCACAGTTCATTTAAATGCTATGTGGGAGTTGAATGCAATTACAGTATCACATTTTTTATTTTTTTACTTCCAGTTACTTCACAAAAATTGAGAAATTAAAAATATATATAAAGCTCTGTTGGATACATTTTAAATATGTAGCATGCTGTTCCCATCTGGCTACCACCAATTGTTGTCTTTATTATATAGTGCAATTTACTATTTTGATGCCACAGAAACATCTTTCATTTAATCTTATACTAACTTAATGAATATTGTAAAGCACCACCAAATCCAATGGCACCTGTCATGTTTTGGCAGGGTTGGGTCTCAATTTTGTAGCAGGTTGGGCTGAATTCAGTTTCTTTGCATCAGTTGTGTCAGATGCAGATTCATTGCTGCTGCTTCACAGTTCTTTATAAAAGACACAATATTTATTCCCTATTCTGCTCTGCTGAACATGTGGTACTGTACCACCTGCTGTAAACACTTGCCTCTGCAGCAGTGCGTTTAACCAGGTCTGTGCTATCTGACCTTGGACGTGAGCAGAAATGCTTTGAGAAATCTGTAAAATAGTTTAAACTTGGATGAAACATCTAAAAGTGGATCAAACGGCACAAAACGTAGATGATGACCTAGTACCAGCTGCCAAAATAGCTAATTGGATAGACATCTAGTTTAAAGTAAACTCTTGATAAATAAACTAAAGCCCCTTTCACACTGGCATGCTCTACCTGGATCAGAACCTACTCGGGCAGAACCCGGTGTCATGCGAGTTCGATACGCGATTTCACACTGCTTTTGATAAAGCATGGTTCACCTGAGTGACAGAGGCAAGTGCACAATATGCATATCAATGCCCCAGAAGCAGCTTGTTACTCACACTTCCATCCAAGCCTCTCTAGATCGGCAGAATAAACAGAAATGTCCCTTGCGGAAGTGAAACCTTCACGCAGGTGTGTCTGTTTGTTATTGTGTTGGTTCACAAATGGCCGTCAAGCATTTTGTCTCACTCAACCTGGGTCAAAGCGTGTCAACCCAATCCTGAGGTGGGTCGCTGGGTCCGACCCAGGTACGTGGTTTCACACTACGCGATATTGTCACCCAAGTAGGAGTGCCAGTGTGAAAGGGGCTTAAGACTGTCTAGACTACTAAAGAAGGGTCAGTTGGGGATGTCCCGGACAGTAATCATTTTGTGTATTTTTGTTGTGCTGATAAAACTGTAAATTAATTAACAAACATAACTGAACTGAAATTGATTTTCTTTAGGGAAATAACACCATCAAATCTTGATATTTTCTCAATATATTATGATAGTACTTCTATACCAACAGATAAATAAATAAATAAATATTGTAGCAGAGAAAAATGAAAATAACTTAAAATTTCCAGAATGTAATCTTATTTCAGTAACATTTATTGTATGCAATAACTGGCAGTTTGTCAACTGTTTTATTAGATAAGGTTCAGTCTTCTGTCACAAATCACAAACAGGATGCACATATAATATATTACAAATCATAACATAATGCACAATTTTTTATGTATAATTTGTATAATATATATTTTTTCATATTTTTTGCTTGGAAATTTCATTAGTACCTGGATAAAAAATCCAGATATATCCAAATAAAACTATAGGTTCGTGCTCAGCCTTAGAAACCATATTTATAAATCCAATTGTATCATTTTTAACAAATTGCAAACGTAATTTATGTTTTCTAAAACATTTTTGTTGGATTTAAAAAGGGGTCTGTATCCAGTTATCCTGTATACTTGACATCTGCAATTGAACTTTGTTGGTGGGACAGGAATGAGGCAAGTAATTGACAGAATTTAGAATTTTAGTTTTATGTGTCATAGTCACTCAGATTTTGATGACAATCTTTATGTAGAACTCTCTAAAATGTCATACTCACACAAGATATGTTACCTATCACATTCTGTACTGAAATAAAAATCAATCTAATGTAACTTGAGGTCAAACATGGGAGGGAGTGGTTGTTCTAGACACTAAT
Source organism: Acipenser ruthenus (assembly GCF_902713425.1). Classification (NCBI taxonomy): domain Eukaryota; kingdom Metazoa; phylum Chordata; class Actinopteri; order Acipenseriformes; family Acipenseridae; genus Acipenser; species Acipenser ruthenus. Next base: position 34,478,700 of record NC_081197.1, read on the forward strand.
TGAATAAGCAGAAAGCAAAATTATTTTTAATCAAAACAAGGATCTATGGGTATCTGACAGCAATATACTCCTGCCTTGGTTTTCCTTTTAATTATTTAGTAGTGCATCTGTCTTCTGTGAAGTGGCCGTGTATAATTAACAGCAATCTATTACATACACCACCATACTTTCTTTTAAACAGCAAATGCATTAACCTATAGTAGAAAATATGCACACTAACAAACACTGCTCAGAAATGGTTATTTAATTAGCTCTTAAACCTAACTGCCCGTTATAATGGGTGAGAGCAGAAGCTGTTTATGGAAAATGTAATTTATATCATGTGTATGAAGAAACGTGTAGGGTCTGTGAAACCTGCTGAGAGTGTCATAAACATCATAAGAGAGACAAATTATACAGAGCCTTCATTTTCCATCTGCAGAGTAAGGAATTCAAGTAATAGTGTTTTATCCATAAAGTAATGGCATTTACAAAGATGGACTTTGTGTAAGGTCCGTCTGACACAAGAAGACTAAGATTGAAGGATTTGGGTTTTGAAAAATGCTAGCCCTGATACTAAAAAGTCTAATATAACAGATCCTTGTGTAGTTATATGTACTTCTACCATGTGTCTGGCTCGAGAATTTCTTGTACAGGTTTTGATGATTTGATTCTTTGAATTGCTTTTCTTGTTTCACAAAACTGTTGTCAAAACTTGTATGTAAGGACTGTGATGAAATGGTAACAAAAAAAAAAAACATGTAGTTATTTAAGGCAATTTATAGTGTTCTTCATAAGGCTGGAAAATTCCATTGTAAAGCGCATTCAGAATTGAAGGTGCAAATACATACCTATCAATCTAATTGTGTAGCTATTTCAAGCAGGCAGCTTTTTCTGTTTTTCATTACATGCAGCATACAAAATCATTCTGGGGGCTTGGTTTCCTCAGTATTTAATACATACTTGATGAAGAGACTATTTCTGTGGCGAGTGAAATACATTCCCTAGAAAACAGTACTTAACATCATGACTTTATCATGACCTTTTTTTAACTGCCATTTTAAATGAGAAATTAACATTGAAATGAGGAACTGCCCACCATATACTGTAATATCGGAATGCAGATACCTGTATACATTTTTTAAATGTCCAAGTAAAAGTGTATGCCGCCAGAGTTATTGACGTGATTTCACAAGGTCATGCCAGACTGTCAAAGAGGAATAACACTTGTTGTGATGGACGAATTCACCTTTTATATGAAGGTATTATAGGGGCCATTTTTTAATACATCTGTCAATGAGGATATAGAACCCTACTGTTCACCTCCTGTGACCTGTTTGTTTATGAATCCAGCTGAAATCACCCTCAAGACAGGTTGGCAATACTCTAGTGTACTGGGTTCACATCAAACATATAACTACATTCATGTAGTAGCCTATTACTTAGCTTACCTTTGGGTATCTATGACATCAACCCTTAACCTTCAGTAAACCTGAATTCCTTGCAAAAGGTTCCTTTCAATATACCTTGGTCTTACCAGGTATCCAATGAGCCCCCCGCAGTGGTAAAATCTCTTAAAGGGGAGACTCCTTTAGATCTTATTTATCTTACCTGAATTTTGCTCCCATGTTTAAACTTGAAATCATTTTTTTCTATTTTGGTATTCCCCCTGTGCTTTCAGTTTATGCAAACACTTGAACAGTACATTACAAGTCCTCATGAATAAGAACAGCTTGCTTCTTCTTATCAGAGACCTGCTGGCAAATGTTATGTTGTGATCAAGAGTTCAACTCAGAACACATAAATATTCTAATACATTCAGTACCCAAAACGGTGACCAGCCATCTGGTGTTAGGATATTGTTTATCGATTCTGCTTCATTAGGCACACAGCCTGGTAAGGAACTGGATTGCTATGAGGTTTCAGCTACAGCATTCTAGTAATATAGCTGCATGATAGATTGAACCGAGAAGCTGAGTAAATGAAAATGTCAGTTTGCTGAAATTATCATATCAAATAAATTAATAAATAAATACTGTATCACTTCATTTGGTATTAAAAAAAAACAGATCAATATGACAACATTATTGTAAAACTGTGTGTGTACATGAATAAATGTACAATTAATGAATACACTATATAGTTAATGTGAACTGGCACAATTACTGTACATGACCAGAGCAAGACAGTGCCCTAAAATAAAACATATAATTTGGATACTATTATTTACAGTGTATAAAACTGAATAACACTAGAACCACTAGCAGGCCACAATACAATGGCATTGGGATAAAGATATGGCAGTGGTCCCGATACTAGTATGGGTCTGTGATAAAGACACAGAATACCAGTGTGTATTGGTTCATGTGAGATAACAGGTGTATGAAATCAATAAATCTAGCACGTTTGAAAATTACAGTAGCTTTCTTTTCATCAATCGCCAAAAGGTTTACATTCTATATTGACATAAATTGGCTCTTCGTAGAAAATAAACCCATCTCTATGTGATACAGATAAAATCAAATCCTCAGAAAAAAACAGCCCTGCTACTGCCAGCAGTTTTAGAAATATGTACTTTCAGAAATGTAAGGGATTTGTGAACCTCATTAAATTTTGAATTTTCAGCTGACTTTATATGCACATTATTGTAAGAAGCTTTGATAAATGATTTAAAACGGTAAATGTAATTTTAGTATTGTATTTTGTACATTTGTCTTGGTGAGCAAATCCTTCACATACATTTAGTTTTCTTTTTTTTTTCTAAGGCTGGTATCTATCCAGTCTTCTCTGCATAATACAGTGTATGGAATAACTACACGATCCAGGGACCCTTATACTATTAGTACTGGAAACTGGCACTGTGGTATGACCTTGTGTATCTTCTGTTTCCTGACCTGACCTCAGAAAATATTCAGATTTTAGTATTATTCAAAGTGTATGATGAGGGCAATGATGAATAAATCTGACAGCAAATCAGGAGACAGCATCATGAAGAAGAGGGTGATACTGTAAAGAAAACTTCATTGTGGTGTATATAATAGCACTGCATAGAAATAAAAGACTGGGTCACAATAAAGTCATCAGCAAAAGTATATGTTATAAAAGCATGTGGCAAGTATGTGACTTCAACACTAGGCAAAGAACTGAAGCTCTAGAACCAGTTCACCTTTAGTACAATCATAGACATCTTCCATTTCTTAGGTTTATTTATTTCTGTAAAAAAGTCAGACTTTAATATGGTGTACTGAATAGCAGTTAATAAAAAGGGGGTAAATGTGATTACATACCATCATTAGTGTATCTGGATCCAGCAATCTTTTAAAAAGTCTTATGTCTAATATACAATATTTTCCAGCATCTCAAAATTATTAGTCTTGGTGCCTCTGGATTTTAATGCAGTGTACTGTATGTGTCAGTAGCCAAGCAAAACTTACTTTAGCAATTAACAGTGCCTATTAGCATTTTGAATATTTTGCTTTCTTTGATCAAACACATTTCCAAATGGTTCAAAAACCATGGCTCATAAATGTGCCCTTCACCAGACCTTTTAAACAGTTTATGTTCACATTGCTTTTATGATAAGTTGCTTAAAAACTGTTTAGAGTTAATATATTTAATGATACCCTTTTTTTAATATATTGAAATATTTTTAATATTCAAAGTAAACTTACTAGGGAGCTACTTTTTTTTGTCAATCTTATATTAAACTGCATAATGCATTAAATTATTGTTACTGTTCATGCAGACATTCATAATGGTTCTTATTGCAATTACTCAAGTATTGTTTTTTTTTTTTTTTTTTTAAAGTCTGTATTAAGTTGATTATTATTCTGTGTTTATATTAGTAAGCACCAGCACCACCTAGTGCACAGCAGTGTATTGCCGGTAAAACAAAAGGATACTTGATCCTAACCGGAAGATCACTAGGTGGTGCTGGCTCTTACTTCTTTAAAGAGCGGCTGATCTAGCCTATGTTACATATACTGTATCTATGACAGACAACCGAAGGGCAGCTGCTGAAGTCAGGTGAAAACTTAATACAGACGATATGGTTCCCAAATCTTGAAATAAGATTACCTCTTCTTCAATATTTTTAACAGTGTGTTGAAGAGGACTCGACTTTTGTCTAAGCTTCTCTATATTTAATTAGACCCTATTGATAGAAATTGATACATTCAGGTTAAAGAGGTCTAATATGTGTGCATTTACAGCCTTGTTACAAGGGAAGAGCAATTGTGTTCTTGTGGCTAGTCGTTTGATTTATGTCACTTACTTTATGATGTATGATATAATTATGAGCTGGAGCAGAAGAGCTGGAGAAATTCATTACTCAACATTCTATCTCATATGGTTATTTAAAAACTTGGTAGTGTCCATGCATGAGAGGATTGTCGAGGTCAAGTTTGAAATGTGTTCAGTTTTAAATAATGTAAATCTGAAAAGTTTCAGAATGTCAAAAGTGCAAAGTGTTTCATATATCATCATTCTTACATAATGAACTAATAGTCATAGCTAGCAGCTCATCAGATGAAGCATGTTTTAGCTTATATTCATCTCAGCTGCCATTACCTGATACACAATATTGACCTCAGCTCCAAATATATAGCTATGGACAAAAGTTTTGCACCATCTAGAGTTTTAGGATTGAGACTTAATAAAAAAAACAACTATATGAACGTAATTTAGATCTTTTATTTAACAAAATTCGCAAAAGTCTACTGAAGTCATAATAGTAGTACAGTATTTCATGTTAGATTTCAATATGTCACATTTTTCATTTTTTTGTTTTTCATTATTATATGGAAAATCACAAAGTTCTATGTAATTCAATTTGTTAACATAACATTATTCAGCAGGCTTCATTTGTCTTTATGAAGCAAAATGAGTTAATTATATAGGGTGATGCAAAACTGTTGGGCATAGCTGTACAAATGTAAGTGTCTTGTGTATACATCAAAGTTTTTTGTTTGTTTGTTTGTTTTTCAAGATATAATAGATAAGTAATAGTGTATACAAACCAGTACAATCCAACACTAAAATCTTGTCAATCCCAACTGTAGAGCTCAGCACAGTGGTTGGTGACAGGCTTATTATATGTCTTCCTAACATGCATAGAGGAGGTATTCTTCTTCAGGTAAGGGCGACTTTGTCTACAGTATTTCTGTGGCCATTAATAATTAGAAAGGACCATTAGCATATATTTTGAGAACAAAAATTGATGTCAATGACCACTCTGCAGGGAGCCTGAATGGTTGAAATGATCTGGTAAGGTTGATTATATATATTGTGATGATGTGTATGTACCAGACAGTAATTTGGAGGCTTTAGGACCATGGGGGGTAGCCACACACTGTGTTGAAACAAATGTAACAAGTGTTTAATTGTATAATTAATCGGCAAATGCTGATCAGGTGGAAGTGATCAGGTCGGGGTTAAAAAGGGTTTCAGTTTGTGTGTTCGGGAGAGAGGGTTGAAGTGGTGAAATAAGCGTGTTGGACAAAAGTTTTCTTGTAACAAAATAAAGGTACGACGATCCTTGACAACGAAGTTCTGGACGGTGATTTGGCTGAGGTGATTCTGGGAATTAGTTTAAACAGGGGAACAGGCTTACCCTGCCCTGCATTAGTTAGCCTTTCTGTTTCTCAGTTTAGTTAGCGCCTGAAGAAAGGCTAGGTTTTGTTTTGTTTGTTTTTGTTTGAACAGTTTGCTAAATAAACGTACGCCACGGCGTTTAAAGAGCACTACCCTTGTTTCGTGTATAATTAAAGTGACAGACAGCTGTTGGAAAGAACAAAGTACATCACAATATATATATATATATATATACAGTATATATATATATATAATCAACCTTACCAGATCATATATATATATACTGATACAGTATATATATATATATATATATATATATGATCTGGTAAGGTGCAAGTACAGTATATATATATATATATATATATATATATATATATATATATATATATATATATATATATATATACTGTACAGTATTTTGTCTCCATTAATTAGCCAGTGCAAGGGGATTGTAGCCAGGTTCATTGTGTAAATGCAATGTAATACGCAAAGGAATACAATACTTTAATTAACTAGTTGATCCTGACTTTCTTTCCATTCATACAGTTTCTTGCTTTTAAACTGTACCACATACACCGTACTTGTCATTTGTTCTGATTCAAAGAAAGGTTTTCATTTCCCCCCAGAGAATCACACTGCTCAGAAAGGCAAAACAATATGAACAAATAATGTTTCAACACGAATTATTGTATCAAACAACTCGGCCCAAAGGCTTGAAGGTGTGACAATATCATGAATATGATTTCAACAGAGAATGTTTTTTATCTATTCAACAGATCAAGCTTTGTATTATTCCTATTTGTTTCTGTAGATCTTTTAATTAAGAAACTGCTGAAAATGTACAATTATTCAGAAGTCAACTGAAGTCCAACCCTAGTCTCCAGACCAGTGCCCTGTCTGCTGTGCTAAAATAGCTTCCAAGTATTCTTTATCCTCTACCCACCAGTACTGTAGCCCCTGTATGGGGCATCAAGACACTGTGCCTAGTTTTTATATCCGTAAAAGAGGATGAGCTTAGCTAGGGTTATTGCTGTAATGACTACTACGTTTTGTAATTGACTTGGAAGAATACATGTTTTAATTAATGAATGGCCAGTATTATAGAAAGAATAGAAAGTATGTTTTTAAAAAACAAAACTGACCTCCTTGCTTTTAAATCTGATTGCATTTGCAATTCCTGTCCTCAACTTCTTCAGTAGCCTGGTTTCTTCTTGCTGTCTTATACTCACTTACACTCTTGCGTTGAATTTACACTCACTGCTGATCTTTAGACTGCACTCAGTACTGCCTCAATTAACTCCTGTCCATAAACTACTATACTACACTGAACATAGCTGTGTTCCACAATCTACTTATATCAATCTGTGTAAATAATATCTAATTCACTTCAATGTAATGACATACCCCGTTTTCATGAAAATTGAGATAATAATATCAAAAACATGTCTATTGTCAGACTTCACCAGGAAGTGTCAATAGAATAATTTATTTGCTTTTCAATTTAAAATGCTGCAGCTATCCCACACAAAGGCAGCTACCAGGTGATTCTGTTAAGATTTGCAGCACAACACTTCTGTTTGTTTATACATTTTAGCAACCTACTAATATGTACTGTATATAGGTTTATGAATGCAGATAGATAAAGTGTAGAGGCTAACTTTATAATACAACTATAAAACTAGCTTCTAGCTTCTGCCAAGGTGCTCAATGTGAAATAAGGTCTGGTGGTCTCAGACAAGTTCTTTTGGTAATGTCACGGAACTGTCTCAAGTGGCTGAAGCATTTTTGAGGTGTATAGGAAGGATTTTGAGAAGCTGAGTGGTATTGGGGAGCTCAGGCCATAACTGCTCTATTTATAATGAAGACCTGCAGTAAATATTCTTTATGTTCATGTCTCTGGGGGGTAAACCTCAGATAACAGCATGGCAACACTGTAAGTGATAGCTCTGCTGCTTTGTACCCAATGTGGCAGTAGGGAAAAGGGTAAGGATATGGTGCTTCTGCCAAAACACTTATCTGTAGAAATGTAACTCCACATTAGAGTGAATTAATTTATTACAGGCAAGATATTCTTAAGATAAGCCAAGATAAAATGTGGTCAGCCCTTGGTCCATTTAGTTTGAGGGATGTTACTACTAATTCTCCTCTAGAGGGGGATGCATTGTGGGAAAAAATCTCCCAGCTCTACTTTGTTCAGTATTGTTTAATGTACAAGGCTGACACAGATTAGGGTTCATGAATTTATGCAGGCTTGAGGGTAGAGTGTAGTGGCCCAGGGAAACAGATGCAGGATGAGTCCTTACAGTACAGTGTAAAACATGTAGTTCATGAAAGGCAATACTTCAGGCCTACAACTGCTTGTCCAGACAAGCCTGGCTCTTTTGTACAGTTGATAAGATGCTGGGCTGGCAGACACTGATACCAAGTGCCCCACTCTCTGACTGTACAGTGGGTTGCCACGCTCTGTCCCACACCTGCTTATGGAATTCTGGCCCAACCTCTTCAACATGTACAGCTGACTAGTCCTTCACTGAAACTAGTGCACAGGCATTCAAAAAGAAAATATATTTTGCACTTCTGAATAGACATTGAACCTTTGGAATATTTATAAATGTCAATGTTTGGCAGAAATGACAGCAAATATTTTTTTTTTTATTGTATGGCTTGTACAGGCAGCGTTTAATTGGAACAATTTAGAACAATTCTATGCCTTTGCTCTGATATGGCAATGAGGTTAATGAGTAGCTAGAGAGACTTGCCCTCTTATCTTTCCTGATGTCAGGGCTGAGCCTTAATGCTGGTGCACTCTGAGGAAATCTGCTGCTGCTGGGGATGTGCTAAAATAACCCTAGGGTTAGAGAATTGAATTAGGATGGATGTCTAACATCCTCTCAGTTAGTCTGTTAAGTGTTTACTTTGTGCATAGAGCAAAACAGTAGATGCATATTGTAACTGTTATTTATCTTTATCTTAAAGGGAAAGTCATATGTTTGATTTACTCTGTTCTACCAATAGCTCATTTTCAGTAATGCAGTAATTACATTTGACAAATGTTGTGTAAAAGTAATTATTCATTTTTGATATTAAAAAAGAAAAAGCTTATCCACCAAAACAAAAACCAATATTTTGTTATCTTTAATAATTTCACTAACTGCAAAGTTTAGTTCAAGTGCAATACTAGTTCACAGGTACAGGCATTTGCTAATATCAGACTTTGAAATATTGCTTACCCTGGTGATTTTTTGAAGATGAAGCTGAAACTGCCAAAACAGAGAGATATTTTAGCTGCACATCGTGGGTTATCCTAGGCAGTGTGTATTTCTGCAGTAACATTAAATGAACAAGCAAAGTTCTGCAAGAATACATCAACAAGAAGACTGTTGCCTTTGGGTCATGTTTGTCATATCAAAAGATTAACACATTTGTGCCTTTTCCAATGTATTAGTTTCACAAGGGTGACATAATATCAAATATGTCATAGACAGAGGAAAATCTCATCAACCTATTATAACATTCTACACAAAGAATTAATTTGTCTGCCATCAAAAAGTAGGATTTAATGCATACCAAGTTCGGTTTAGTACATTACACACAACATGTTGACAATGTAATATTGTATTTGTATACAGCTTTTAGTCACTAAATTGTAGGCTACTTTAGAGACCAGTATGTTACAGTAAACACAATACTTTATAAGGAGCATGTTGTGGTGAAAATAGGCAAGATAAAAGAAACAGAGTGAGAGTTGTTTTAAATCTGCCTAAAACTATATATATATATATATATATATATATATATATATATATATATATATATATATATATATATATATTAAAATCTGCTGTTTGTTGCACTTCAGTGAACAACTTGCTTGAAAAAAAGGTAAGTGATGGTTCCCATGAAAGATCAATCTTTGCAGCTAATTAAGGGTGATGATTAAGCTGCAAGTGAACCCTGTGAGTGCTGAATTTAGCTACAGATTGCAACACAGCAGCATTACAGTATACTCAATGGTGCTTAATTAGACAGAACTTAATTATCATTGTAAACGTCATACAAGCTGCTAAAGTAAAAGACTATGTGTAGTCTTTTGAATACATCTATTCAGTATTAGAGTATATCTCAACCTCAGAAACTGGTATTTCCAAGCAGTAGCAGCAACATAGTAATGTTTTGTGTGTTTAAAGTGTATACTAGAACAAACTAGTACAGAAAGCAAAAGTGTGTGGACGCAGGTACAGATGGACGCAAGTACAGTTGTGATCATATTGATATACAAATTACATTTTGGAACATTAATACATAGGTAAATAAAAAGTTTTAAAATAAAGGGTACACATTATTAAAAGTGTTACAAAACTGTACTTGCACAAATAGAGCACCAGCCATTATCAAATACATGATTTAATAATGCTTTTATTTTATTTTATTTTTTTAAAGTGGTGACTAATCGACTATTCGACTAAAGCAAATAATTAGTTGCTCTACAGCTATGGCCAAAGGTTTTGCATAGAATTAACTAACTTTGCTTCATAAAGTCCAATGAAACATGCTGAACAATGTTATGTTACATATCAATCCTAAAATTCTAGGTAATGCAAAACGTTGGGCCATAGCTGTACACCTACTCGGCAGTATCAGGCCTTCAGGGCTTTTTAAACAATATAAACCGTGAAGAATGTTAATGCCACCCCCTTGATTATTGTTGTAGTTTGAGATGTTATTCAGGGGGTCAGTAAATCACCTCTGAGATTGAACACCAACGGGGTTATTACTTAGCTGAAGGATGACTGTATTTTTATCCACCACTTTTCAATCATTAAAATACACCCCCTTGTATTTTTTGTAGATCTTAAATTAATCTTCCTCTATAACAATCCAATTTTCACTTTAAAGGATGTGGCAGTATAATAATAATAATAATAATAATAATAATAATAATAATAATAATAATAATAATAATAACACAATAAATTATTGTAGTGATACTAGTTTTATAAGTAGTGTGTACATGCATTTTTTACACTAATAGATAATACAATTGCTTATTGAACTCTTAATATTTTAGAGCATAAAGTACAAAGTGTACATTGTACTGTATTGTATATACTGTATATACTATAGATTAAGCGTGCATTGTAGCGTAGTTCACAGTATATTGTACGGTATATCTGATTCACATGGCCTTTTCCCCTTTTCTTCAATGGGCTGAGATCCCAATTGATTACAATTTGCTAACAATAAGAATATCATAATACGTCTGTATATGAGTTGTAGGAGAATGTTGCCCTGAAAAAATTCCACATGTATCAAGAGATAGATAGATAGATAGATAGATACTGAGAGAAAAAAAAAACATGGGAACAAGCAACATTTTGTAATCAAATACATGACAAGTTTTAATTGTGTTAATTAGTTTGTGCATCGTTACTACTTTTGATAAAATATGTATAAATACCTAATGAAGTCTTGCCTCTGGAGTCATGGTTTGGAGCAGCTGTGGTGGCAGATGTTTTGCTTGGAATGTAGTTCACAAATGGTTTGAAGAAAGGATTACGGGACAAACAAGAACAAAATGTTAGGACACAAAACTTGTGGTAGATAATGAAAAGCATGAGTTGCCCTTTAAATTCTGTCTGGGGTATACCATCGAAAAAGCAAAGCACATTATTATTATTATTATTATTATTATTATTATTATTATTATTATTATTATTATTATTATTATTGGCCATAATAGTAGAATTCAGTAGTCTACAGTTCACCTGCTATACAACCATTTGAAATGTGCTGGATACAGTTCCAATATTTCAGATATTATCCAAGCATACTGAAATCAAGGTATAATTAAAAAAAAAAAATACAGTGGGACAGAGGAGGTGTTTTACAGTATTTTTAAATGCTAAGGTCAACATATATTATTAGGGTTCGTAGTGATGGTAGTATTTTGCAGTGCAACACAACACACTGGTATGTATAGTTTCATTTTTTTTGTTGGTACCCAATTTCACCATGGTAAAGTAACACTTATATACATTGTCCGTCTAAAATGGTATGTTTGGGTAATTTTCAAACATGTTTTCTAGATATGATTTAGTTTAATTCAGATTGTATGATGTGGATTCCTGTAATAAACAGCAGTATATCGCAGTGTTTTGAGTTACAGTAGTAGCATGTACAGTAAATGAGAGTTGACTCTCATAGCTCTTCCTACACTGGATTATAATTACTATAATAATAATTGCATTAGACATCCTGCATACCCGACAGTTTCTGAACTGGGATTACTTGTATATGTTTGTGACTATCACTGCTCAAAATGGACTTGCTTGACACTTGTGACTGGGCATTCCTCAGGCCCACTTTACACTTGAGATTGCCTGGGCACCACAGTTGTGAGCCTGTAGGCAGAATTTCCCATTGATATAGTCACAGTGATCATCGGGAGAGCATTAAGCAGATATTGTAGAATACTGATTTCATCACAGCAATGCTGCAAAAAGGAACCTCTTTTGACCCCTTGCCACTTCTTATAAAAATACTCAGCATCAGAAAAAAAAGCAGAAAACTTAATTTTCTATCTAACTAGGGAAACCAGGACTGGAGGTGTTAGGATATGCCAAGCTGAGTCCATTCAGCTCAAATGCTATTGTGAGAAAGAATAACCAAATAGAATCAGACAAGACAACGTCCTTTTGTTCAAACAAGCCTGAGATGGCAAATCCAATTTTTTAGATTCAACACTCAGTAACACTAACATTTAACACCAGGCTGTGAGAAAGTACCACAATATATCATGAATACAATAGATCCAAAGAAAGAAGCCTCCGACACCTCAGCAAAGTTCATATGAATTCCAATTAAAAAAAATGATCATAAGGAATTCAAGTGGAACAACACAGCTATCATTGGAATACATTTATTTGTAATCCATTATTTGAATGTGTCACAGCATTTGTGTTGTATATGTTGAGTTATAGAGTGTGATTCAAATAGGTATGACCAATGCACAACTTTTTGAAGGTATCTAAGTCATGGTTACTTGACATGGGAATGGTAATGTGCTGCTTATTTTGCCTAATCTACAACAGATAAGATTTTGACATGGATGTCATGTTAGCGTGTCTAGATCTGTACAGAAACATAATAGGAATGGAATTAATACAATTGGTGTGGCAATGCCCTTCCCATAAAGCTTGGTCCTGTATTGAGAGTCATGGTAGCTGCTCTGCATATGTTCACTTGCCAGGATTAACTACCAGAACTTGATACTAACATACCTTGTTGCTGCAGCTTTAAACAGTAAAACTATGGTTTATTACATTATATTGTTTTTTGTATAGATTAACTGTTACATGCCTGGGTGGCCACTCATATATTCTAGCTCATAAGATTTCAGCTATCAATAAGAGTTTCTGGGTCATTCCCCAGAACATGCTTAGGCATGTTCAGTCTTTGAGATATTGATAAACTAAGTACAGCTATCGTACTAGATAAAGATGACAGAGAGAAAAGAACAGTGGTCAGTATTGGAGAATGAATGAAATTGACAAGGAATATTTATATTGTGGAAATGTAATTAAAATGCACATCCATCTACTGCTGTGTCTTTAAACAACGTGGATAAAGTCATTCAGTTTAATTGTACTGCAGGATAATCATTCTAAATTACTGTCAGTAAGATTGAAATCATTGATTTTCTGCACTGGGTTACTGAAGGAATGGAAATCATTAGCTATTAAAGGGTTAGCAGTGTATTTTATCAAATAAACTATTCACAGTGGTTTTGGGGGTGACTTGTGAGGGCAAGCTCACTGGGCAATGTGGGGAAGTTCCCACTGTGTGTGCTATTCCTCCTGCCCTTTTCATGAGAGCCAAAATTTCCTAAAATGTATACAGACATGTTTGCTTATACAAATATTGGTGGAAATGCAAATTATTACAATTATTAATTGTAATGACTGTTGCAGCAAATGTAAACCTCAATATTGTTATCGTCACTTATTCATTTCATGAAGATATATTATGACCTATTTACCATTTTGCCTTTATCATAGACCTCAAGCCCTTCACGGACGATAAATAGGCTTGCCAAAGCTACTTTTTAATTACTTGGACTGCAAACATTAGCCTATTGACACTGAAAGATCTCTGTACTACCTCAGCAGCATTGGTACTTATGCTGTTCCATCATAAAAAAAAATTCTACAGTGATTTGCTGTTAAATGCAGAATTGTTATGCAAAACATGCTGGTCCAGAATAAATAGTCATATACTGGTCTTTGCTGGAGTATATGGCAATTTAGGTTCTTTAAGGTGGTTATAGTATTAGGCAGCATTTACTACTATATTAAATGTGTAAATACTACAATTTACAATAGTAATGTGATACAAAATACAGTAAATTATCGAGTGCCATTAAACAGCTGAGGTGCATGGATCCAGAACAACAGAATAAGAAACTCTGGGCAGGAATTTAGTGCATTTTGCAATGTTTTTTAGGTTAAAAAGAAACCAAATGGGGCGGTGGATGTGTTCGACTTGTCGGCTCATGAAGTGTAGGCTATGTAGGCTTGGTTGGAATTTACTTTTGTATGTATTTTAGAATGTACAATTGTAGGCAATAAATAAATGCGTTTGAAGTGCCATTGGTGTTTGTAGTTGTTAGTCATTATACTTGTGTACCATATATGTAACACTTCATTATATATTTATTAAGCTTTTAAAATTACGATAGAACTCCCTAATAATTTGTTTATAATTAATTGTTCGTGAATTCCTCTAATCATGCATTTTCTCTGGTACTCTTTGCTCGCCTCCGTGATAAATAAACTCAACATGATTAGAAGTAGCCACCAAACACTTACAGTATTAGAAGAACATGTTATATGCAATCAAATGTGTGAAGGTGAAAGTTTACATTGTACGTAAATTATGGGGGGAGTCTGACAACATTACAAATACATTTAGGCAAAATCCATGTCAATGATCTCGATCACATCCCTAGTGCATCGCTGTGTGTCCTTGACGCCTGTTCTTCATTGTGTGGATATGACACAGGTGTTAAAAGCCAAGGACGCATTGCAGATCCGCAGTCTCTAGAGTTTATATAGGCTACAGTTGCATTGATAATTTCTTGGTAGTAACATTACACTGGGTGCAAATAACAGTATATCATTTTAGCAATACAACAAATGTCCCGTATGGTTACAAATGGTTAAAACAAGTGAATACATCTCAGTCATAACCACAAGTATAGAAGAGTCTAAAATATTTTCATAACTACAAATATTGAATTATCTGGGTAGTCTGTAAGAAATGAACTCTGGTCCTGTACACTCTCTCTCTGTATCATTGGCATCACAGCCACGGTCTGTTAAATTTCTGTTTCAAGGTTATATACTCTTTCGTTAATTAAAACCCTGCTTTTCCAAGTGTAAATTAAATCCTGATATATTATGATAATTAACATGGATTTCCATTTAAATTCCCATGCAAACAAAATAAATAGTTGCAAGAAGCACTGCTCGTAAAGATATTAACATTATTTCGGAGATCATCATAATTTCATAAATCACATTAGCATAATTATTTAATAACGAAATAGGCATAACGGCCACTTGAAAATGCCAAAATCAATGCTACATTCTCATTTGTTGACTAACACTGGAGTTGCGACCTTTTGAAGATCCTGCCCTGTGTGTCTTACTTAATTCTCTCTGTTAATTTACTCAATTGCAAACTTAGCTGCCGTGTTTGGATTAAATACAAGTTTTTACATTTTTAACGTGACGAAGATGTATTTGATTGTATTTATTTAAAAAATTATATGCAGGATATTTTCAAAACAAGTTAAGTGAAAGAGATTGCTTGAGGCCCTTGAGTCAGTGTTGTTTTCACCACTTACAATGCATACATTGCTGAGCGTTCTCATTTCCTCAATTTGGAATTTCCTATTACCCTATTGGACCTGGAATTGAATTGAGGCTTTGTTACAATTCCTTGTTGCAGCAGATGGGCCCAGGAGTCACTGTCTCAATTTTCTACATCTCTGCCTCAAATTTTCTCCTGAAAATGATGCATGGAAAAGGGGAGTAAAGCAGGGAGGACTAGTCAGAAGTGTTAAATATTTGGTTCAGTGGGTCCTGTCAGCAGGTATAGCCTGCAGGGAACTTGTTTATCCAGCAGAATGATCTTGTTATGAGGACAGTGATGTAACGTGGTATATTTCATCCTCAGATGCATCTGATGGAAACTACTGTGTGATTCTGAGATTATGAATATCAATAGCTAGCAACATATTAAAATTGAGATCATAGCCGCATACTGTTAGAACTTCCAAGACTAATGAATGATTTAAGTATTTTCCAATTTATAAAATAATGGAAATGTGATCGACTGCTAACCGATACAAAATGAATATGTGAAAAAGACCTGGAGATTGCAAACTTGCTTTCTCTATTATATTTGATTCACATTTTTGTACGATTTACTAGCTATGCATTTGTGTTTCTTATACAGTTTGTAAGCATATATAGATATATGTTAAACTGCGGAATGCATAGAAGCGTGTTATTTATGATTTTCATTTTTAAGTTGCTTAATGTCTTTATTGCAGTCACAGTTATGAGGTGTTTTCATTTATTTATTTATTTATTTTTTTTGCATTTTCAGGGGCGTGTATTTTTTTTAACAATATATATGTTTTCTCGCTTGGAATGAAAACAACCTAGAATTACTTTTTTTTGGTATCTACACCCATTACATTACATACTGTAGATATCCTTAAATTAAAGACTTCCCACAACTTTGCGACCTACGTAACAATTATCTCTAAGATCTACTTACCATGGTTTTCGAAGTATAATCGCACTCTGCAACCAGAAGTCGCATTTAATGTTATCTGAAGCCGTGCAGGGAGAGAGATGACAAGGGAAGGAGGCGTTGCATTAAACTTAAAAATCTAGCCCTATTAATAATGTCAATGCAGAGTTTATTTTAAACTAAATATTTTTTGTTGAACAAAATCCTAGTGTGTTTCAGACTTTAAGCTTGATCTGTTTTTTCTTGCCCTAAGGCAGAGATAGTAGCCTACCATATACTGCATGTTGCTGTTTAAAGTATGCAGAGGTAGTGTTAAGAACAGATACCGGGGCAGCGAAAACAGTGCACGTTATCCAGAGGTGTGTGTAATACAACAAACTCATTACAGCAATGACAAAAAGTGCGTGTTTTGCACCGGTGCGTGGCTATTTCCGAAAATTACGGTAACATTTTAAATGCATTTAAATCACATTCCTGACTATTATCATACTTAACATGATTGTAATGGGGCAGCAATTAACGAAAAAAGTATAAATAGTGTATAATTAGTTATGTCTGATCTACTAATTCATATAGAAGTTACATTTTTACACTTCGGAAAAGTTTGCTAGAAACAGAATGTGTCACTCACAGGACTGGGTAGTATAGGTTATTGCTTTTACATGAAACACGTGTATAATACGGCACAGCTAGCACAGTCTTTCATGTCCAACACTGTCTTTGTTATGTATTTGTGTATCTTGTTGGATGTATACCCAGATCAGATTGTACAAGTGGTATGCACAGCGCCCAAAGGCAATTTTCTATTCTGATATCAAAAGAATTTGTGAGACTGACCTAATGATGTCCAAGCCTGCTGAGAGCATTTCTAAGTGCCTGCAAGGCAGAGTCTACTGAACTGTTTTTAACAGATGTACTGCTGGTTTGCTAGCAGAAATGTATGATTACTCATGCTATCATGCATACAATATTTAAGAGGGGTTATTAAGGCCTGTTTTTAGCCCACGATAAAAACTGTTAAAATGTTGACTGTCGTTAGTTGTACTTGTAATTTCTCAAAAAAGGCAATTTGTAAACTTGCATGGTGGGTGGTTTTGACATAGCAGGCATGAGAAGATCTATTCAGGCTGCTTTTAATACAGTATATATTTCAGGGATGGAAATGAGACTCCCATTGCATAGCAACTTGGCCCATTTCAAGTTGCACTGTGAGCTTCAATAGTCAAATCTTAGCTAACATGGAGAAATCATACATAGATGATAATTTCAGAGTTGCGTAATCAAGCTACACATAAGGGATTTGCTGCAAACACTGCAACAGCCTTTTTTCCATCTAAAAAAAAACAACATTCTTGAATCAAGCAACCACATTTCCAAACATAATCATTGAAAAATAAACATACCTCTAAAAAATATGTCCATGTTCACATGGTAAGCAAATCTGTCAGGAAAGAAAACATTAAGCAGTTATAGCAACCCTATTCTTTATTAGAACTGAATCTCAATGCCGATTGGCTGCATAAAGGACATATTGTTTATGTGCTATATGAAGGGAAGGGAAATTGACGTGTAAAGGTGACATTCCACAGTACGTACCATAAAACAGATGCAACATGGTCGAACTGGTTATGCTTCAGAAAGACGCCTGTAATACAAGTTTTTTAGTTCGGTCTGGTTGATTTTAGCGTCAGTACAGAGGATAGCCTTAAAGAATAAACACAGGTTTTTACCTTTTCGACATGGGTCTTTCTACATGGGTCCTAATAAATAGCCAACATGATGCAAAAATACGATTCTTGTGCATTGATGACATGCTAAAATCGTAATTTAAGTAACTGCATGGCCCAGTATTAACTCAAAAGAAAAGTTGTGTGCATGTGCTTTTCAGGGCAGTATCATAAGCATTTTGCTCATCAAACAT
The DNA here is from genome assembly GCF_902713425.1 of Acipenser ruthenus. Lineage (NCBI taxonomy): Eukaryota > Metazoa > Chordata > Actinopteri > Acipenseriformes > Acipenseridae > Acipenser > Acipenser ruthenus. The sequence continues at coordinate 34,497,016 of NC_081197.1, forward strand.
AAAATAATCTACTATGCTTATATCAACGTAAATGACAACCCTCCTTTCAGAGAGAACCGTATTTATTCTAGATGTATGCGGAACAGTAAACATGAATGTATATCATACCACATGCATACATTTTTATAAGAATTGTGACTTAATTAGCATAATTAGCACTCATGAAATATTCCACTATCAAGGAAAATCTCCATATCTCATTATGTGGCGCTGGTTGCATAAAACACATAAGTAACACTCAAGGACACATTTCCACTTAACTAAGGTAACTAGGGACTTACATGTGTTAAGCTGCTTTCTATTTGTCTATTAACTCAGTGTCCACAACATCCACTAAATGACACGAATGAGCCACACCGAAGTAAGGTAGCGTTTCTACATGTTAATGATTGCCACCTAATTGTTTATGGCCTGACAAGAATGTACAGTCTTCTGCCAGCCAGCAGTGATGATTTTATGAATCACTTTAATAATAATAAAAATAAAAAATAAACTTGATATAAGAAATCAGCTATCTAATAGTACAGGGAATTTAAGAAATCAGATATCAAATAGTACAGACAGATATTTAATAGTACAGACAATTTAAACAAGCCGTCCTACAACACTGACAGAACTACTTTTCAGAGTCCTAAACCGGACCAAACCTTTTGATTCTTTCACCTTAATTAATCAGGTAGATTTAATTCACCTAGTTAGTAGGACAAAATCTACTGCATGTGCTTTAGACTCCATTCCTATTAAACTACTTAAAGAAGTTTTTCTAGGATTAATAATACCGCTTTAAATATTATTAATAGCTCGCTTTTATCGAACTGTTCCCAATTCCTTCAAGGCTGCTGTAGTATAACCATTGCTTAAAGAACCTACTCTGGCTCTCAAAATCCTTAACAACTTTAGGCCTCTTTCTAATCTCCCCTTTCTATTTGAAGTTTTAGCGAGAGTGGTAGCTAACCAGATTAATACCTTCCTAGCAGTACATGATCTATATGAGAAATTTCACTTATGTTTCTGCCCGGCCATAGTACTGAAACTGCTCTCATTAGAGTGGTAAATGACGTGCTCTTGTCGTCAGATACAGGCTCACCCTCTGCTCTTATTCTTTTAGATCTAAGTGCAGCATTTGACACGACTGATCATCCTATTTTGATTGAATGTCTTAAGTCTTATAGGATTGTCAGGTAGTGTCCTGTCTTGGTTTAAATCATATCTTTCAAATAGGCTACAATATGTTAAAATTGAGGAAGATTCTTCCTTTCTATCTGACGTTACATGTGGTGTCCCCCAGGGTTTCTGTTCTCGGACCAGTTTTGTTTTTCCTATACATGCTTCCCTTGGACAATATTGTCTGTAGACATTAGGTCCATTTTCATTATTATGCTGATGATACTTAATTGTCTCTAAAACCGGGTGATGCTTTATCTTCAAATATTCTGACTACCTTGATGCATACCTTTGTGTCATCTAGGCTTGATTATTGTAACACCCTGTTTTCAGGTATCCCAAGCTATGTTTTATCCTAATTGCAGCTTGTACAAAATGCTGCGGCCAAGGTTTGAAAAAATGACCATATTTCCCCTCTGCTAGCAGCCCTACATTGGTTCCTGGTGTGGTCTAGGATTGATTTTAAGGTCCTACTCTTGACCTGTAAAGCTCTGAATGGTCTGGCCCCATCATACTTGTCTTTTAGTCCCTTATACTGATGGCCGGCCTCTCCGGTCCCAGGATGCTGGGCTGCTTACTGTCCCAAGGGCTTTTAAGAAACACAAAGGTGGTAGAGCGTTCAGTTGTAGGGCCCCTGTACTGTGAAACACTCTTCCTGGCTCTATAAGAGAGGCCTCAACTGTTGCAAATTTTAAGTCAAGATTGTATACCTATTTTTATGGTTTTTTCTTTTGTTTCCATTTTAATATATATTTTTTGTACTAGTTATATTACTGTTTGTATGGTTTTTGCAGTTTTATTAATGTTTTGAACTGCTTTCTGTTAAGCGCCTTGAGATGGCTCTGCCATGAAAGGTGCTATATAAATAAAGTTTGAGTTGATTTTGATTTATATCCTACTCTGGATAAAGGACATTAATGTCAATTTTCAAATAAGCTAGACCTTGATCCCCAGTCTTGTTCTCGTCAAAGATCCTGTTTCACAAAAACAAACGTCATACTTCTAATTACCCTGAAATGTCCCGTCTGCACCGCTAAGAGCTTGTTTCCCCAATGTCTACCACAAATACACAAATATGCCAGTAATGATTTCGTTGTTGTTGTTGTTGTTTTTTTAACAATATGCACCACAGTATTAGTTTATACTGTATGTTGAGTGATCAAAATATTTAACCCATTTCCTCTTGAAATCAACTGCTGTTTGAGCGTCCCCCCCCAAACACAAACACACACGCACGCACGCACGCACACACACACACACACACACACACACACACACAAGAAGAACGTGGTTGTAATGGTTCTATAATAGTCAGCTGTAAAGAAGGTGCCTTGCAGCTGTTTCCACAGTCATTGGGAGTCTTAATTATAGGACAAGACTCTGTAATGCCATCCATTTCCACATAATAAACAATGATTGGCATTTCTTAGCTTTGTCAGTCCCAAAGGAGGTTCTGTCTTTCACAAACGTTGTAATTGCAGACTAGTTCTTGCCATGCGTTCAATTTGGTAACATGTAAAGGTAAATACTCCTTGCAGCGTGATAATACATGCAAGCAGTTAGGTAGGGTTAATGCTCTCCTGACCTTTTTATTATATTTCTACTTTTTTTTTTTAAACAGGTCTAAACACAGTTTATATTGACTGAATAAAATGTATAAATCCAGATAATCAGAATTAATTCTGATGACAGTAAAGACTTAGGCATTTTGCCATTTTATCTTTGTGATTTTAGGTTTTTGCATTGAAAACGTGCAGTTAGAAACCAAACCCATTTTAAAAAGTCATTTTTTCTGTTCATTTTCATTAAAGTGAAGACAGCACTGTCTGTTGTTGTAAATTCTATTTGTTGAAAAAACATTTTCTGTTTTACCTCGTTCCCAATGGTACCTAATATGCAATTAACTGGTGTGAGCACCAGGTTTATTTGTATTGCGATCTAAATTGTATAATAATTAAATCACAAAACCCATCACCTTTCTTGGTTTCCCTAGAGATTTTTAATTGGTTACCCGCTCTATGCTTGGATATGTAGTTGCATATCAATTACACTACACAACTCAATGTGTAATGCTATTATAATAAAGATGTATGTACTGACAATGACCCTAAACACATAGCCAAAGCTACACTGGAGTGGTTTAAAAACAAGAACCTGAATGTCTTAGAATGGCCCAGTCAAAGCCCAGACTTCAATCCGATTGAGAATCTGTGGCAAGACTTGAAAATTGCTGTTCACCAACGGTCCCCATCCAACTTGACAGAGCTTGAGCAATTTTGCCAAGAAAAATGGGCAAAAATTGCAGGATCCAGATGTGCAAAGCTGGTAGAGACTTACCCAAAAAGACTCACAGCTGTAATTGCTGCCAAAGGTGCTTCTACCAAGTATTGACTCGGGGGTGAATACTAATGCAACCAACAAATGTCTTTTTTTTTTGTTTAATTAACTTTTGTGTCACAATAAAAAATATTTTGCACCTTCAAAGTGTTATGTATGTTGTGTAAATCAAATGGTAAAAATCCCAATTAAATCCATTTTAATTCCAGGTTGTAACATTACAAAATGTGGAAAAGTCCAAGGGGGGTGAATACTTATGCAAGGCACTGTATGTCTGTTAGTCTTTATTCATTGTTTAACATCCTTCCTCATATAAATGATGTTCACTGATTTAAATGCATCATTGTTTGTATCTTGATAGCTTTTTAAGTAGACACAGTTTGCAAGAAAGGTAAATGCCATTACCGACACCTAGTCTTACAACAATTAAACAGCATGTGTTAACACTATAGTATACATTAGTTCTGGTATATACTGAATTAAAGTACAAAATAAAAAAAAGCATTTGTATCACAATGGATAGGGGGCCCATGATGAGGCTGATCAACAGAAAGACTTGTTATCACTAGGTATCTCCCTGGTAAACATCTTTTTTTCTGAGCAATCTTTTGCAATGTATAATCAATATATAGCATACATATAACAACATAGTATGTTTATATACTATATATATATATATATATATATATATATATATATATATATATATATATATTATACAGTACCGGTCAAAAGTTTTAGAACACCTCCATTTTTCCAGTTTTACAATTGGAGATAAAAAAGAAATCATGGAATCGTTTTGTTTAACAAAATTTAATCTACATTTTTGACTCATCAAAATATAACAGCCGAACACACTCGTGGCATTCTTTCTACAATGGAAATCAAATATTGTTCGGAAAGTTCTTCCCAACACTGTTGCAGAAGTTCCCACAAATGTGTTGCACTTGTAGGTTGCTTTGCTTTCACCCTTCTGTCCAGTTCATCCCAAACCAGCTTGATGGGGTTTAAGTCTGGAGACTGTGCTGGCCATTCCATGATTTGAAGCCTATAGTCTTGTTCTTTTCTTCTAAGGTAGTTCTGACATAGCCTGGAGGTATGTTTTGGGTCATTATCTTGCTGTAGGATGAACCCCTGACCAACTAGGCGTATACCAGAGGGTATTGCATGGCGCTGCAAAATGCTGTGGTAGCAGTTTTGGTTCAGGGTGCCACTCACTCTGTGCAAGTCGCCGACTCTAGATCCAGCAAAAGAGCCCCAGACCATCACGTTTCCTCCTCCATGTTTGACAGTTGGTGTCACACACCGAGGAACCATCCTTTCGCCTACTCGACTGCGTACAAAAACCCTGCGTGATGAACTGAAGATTTCAAATTTTGATTCATCGGTCCATAAGACCTTCTTCCAGTCTTCAGTAGTCCACTGGCGGTGCTTCGTGGCCCAGGCAAGCCTCTTTTTCTTATTTTGCCATCTTAGCAATGGCTTTCTTACTGCCACTCGACCTGTCAAACCTGCAGCTCGAAGTCTTCTCTTCACAGTTGAAACTGAGACTTGCTTACTTCGACCAGTGTTAAGCTGTGCTTGAAGCTGTTGTCCTGTGAGCCGCCTATCACGCAAGCTGTTGACTCTCAGAAACTTGTCTTCTGATTCTGTTGTGGCTTTGGGTCTGCCAGACCTCTTCCTGTCAGAGTTTCCTCCAGTTTCCAAGTGCCTTTTGATGGTGTAGGAAACTGTACTCACTGACACCTTGGCTTTCTTTGCAATTTCTCTAAAGGAAAGACCTACACTTTTAAGGGTTATAATGGTCTGTCTGTCTTCCTTTGTTAATTGCCTTTTTCTCGCCACTATGAGAGCAATATACTACTTCCTGCAGTACAATACTGTCCAAATAATGCTTAAGATGGTGTAGTAACACAGTCTGTTCCAACACTGCTTTTATACAGACAGAGGGTTTGTAAGTAATCAACAAAAGTTGGGACACCCTGTAGGAATTGTTAGCATCAACGTTCAAGGCTTAATTTACTTCCATTGCTGCAGAACAGCTGAAAGTTGTTAACCCATTACGTGTTCCCTGAAAAAGGCCTTTTTGTATAAGTCTGAAATGTACATTATTATTCAGTTTTTGGTAACCTAAACTTTTTTTTTTTAACCTCTGGCAGTTCACTGGACTTGAACTGCTTAAATTTCAATAAAAACTGGAAAAATGGGGGTGTTCTAAAACTTTTGACCGGTACTGTGTATATATATATATATATATATATATATATATATATATATAGTAACATTGAACAAATCTAATACATTCGGTAGTGTTTTCCAGCAACATGGTCAAGTGATACCAAGTCTTTATCATTAATCTCAGAACCAAATACCAAGTTTTGACATTTTTATTTCAGATTGGGGGTGTACAGAGACATTCCATGAAAACACTACACAATGGTGATTTTGAAAAGATTTTAATGTTATCCAATTGTACTTGAGCACAAAGTAACCAGTATAATTCATGTCCTTGTCTTCTGTAGTATATTTATATATAATATTTATTTCTGTTTTTTTTTTCTTTTCTTTTGTAGCTGACGGATGCACGGATTGGTCAGTGGACTACATGAAGTACAAAGTGCTTTTAGGTGAACCTGTACGAATTAAATGTGCTTTATTTTATGGATATATCAGAGCAAACTACACCCTAGCTCAGAGTGCAGGACTTAGTCTGATGTGGTACAAGAGCACTGGACATGGGGACTTTGAAGAACCCATACCTTTTGATGGTGTTAGAATGAGTAAAGAAGAGGATTCAATATGGTTTCGACCTGCAGAATTACAAGACATTGGACTTTATGCCTGTGTATTAAGGTAAGATGATTACATTTGTATGAACACATGTAAGCCACTGACTGGTCTATTTTATCTTCAGGTATTTCAGAATACATTTAAAATACCTGTACAAAAAAACACTGAACTATGAATGGAAAGCATCTGTCATAGTCAATGCACTAAGTTACCATAACTATCAATGTTTTCAAAAGTACAATTTCTGAGGTACAACTATAAGAAACAAAGTCAAGAAGCAAATGTTTGATAACTTGATTTAGTTTCTGACAGTAAGTGAGTTAAGTGAACAAATAAACACATATACTGGTAACATTTTGTAAGGATATCCAAACACTTCTTAAGGGACACATTTTAGTATTCAATAAGCGTGATCGGCCTAAAAAGAAAAAAAAAAAAAAAAAACGAACGGAAGCCACCTTCTTCCAATCCATTTTTTTTCTGTTGGGCAAGGGACCAGATGTAGTTCCCAAAGTGTCACTGGACATTCATTTGAAACTTTTCTATGGGAGATTTGCAGTTTAACAGTTTAGGATTGTACTAGCAGCAGTGGCTCCTATTAATCATTCTAGTTTTTAAAGCCCTTGCAAGTCACCGCATAATGATTCTTGAATCTGCAGCCAAGATTCCAGTGGTCAAATGTCCACACAACAAAGCCGACCAGCGCACTTAACATGCACAATTCATTTTAAATCTGTCCCCGGGGAACAATTTGAAATTTAGTGCCATTGACAGATATATAATTCACAGGTCTCACATTTCACATTTTCAGTCACTGGTGCATATGGCTCAGGGAGTGGCTTCAATTAATATAGGATGCAAAAATGGTTTAGTAGTTTAGTAGTTCTGTCAAGCCTTACACTGTATCTTGGGAACAACTTCAATTATCTTAAGGGGCACGATCTCCATCATTAGAATAAGGCCAGGCATGTTTTTCAGTGTGTTACTGGAAAAGGTTTTACAGAGGGTTCCATTAAATAACCAATGGCAATTTTTAAATGAGTGCTCCTTCATATGAATTAAGATTAATATACAGTGGTCCCTCTATATGTCACTATCTGACTTACACATAAAAAACACAACATTTTGAGCACAGTGACATAGTCAAGGACCCATGTCAACATGGCCTCCCAGTGAATTAACAGAATTAGAATTAACAGAATTGGTTAAATGTTTAAAAATTGAGGAAGCACTGTACTGACTTGAGATTTCATAGAACCTAATGTGATTATTATATTAATGTGACCATCAACAATCAACATGCACAGTTCAGTATGTGTTATTAATTTCTTTTGGCACTTACTTATTGCTCATAAATAATCTTTAACTTAAAGTTTGTACATTCCCTTAGCTTGCCATAACTTGACACGACATTTGACCAGGTTACTATGACATACTGTTCTCTAAATTGTCTAATTGAACCAATCGTAATTGAGCTGGTTCAAGAGCCATGCAGTTGATATGTGTCACTGATACAATACTGAAAATACTCAACAATGTTTGGAAGTTTAATTTTGGGGATAGTTTCTCAGAAATACATCACAGACAAAGAAAAATATGCCACAGTGGGTCCGAAATACTGTAGTTATTACCAGCCAAACAATAAGCTGTGTATTGTTGCTACTTTGATAGTTATTGTATGGGCTTGTGAAGTGACTTCAAAATAATAATAATTGAGTAGAACATGATGTGGTTATTTCAACATGCAGTGTTTTGTAGGTGTTATTTATTTATTTAGACACTTAAGTATTTCTTATAATCTTTAACCTAAAGTATGTACAATACCTTAGCTTGCTGTGACTTAAGTGAAATGACATTTGACCAGGTTACAATGACCTACTGTTTCATCAGTGATATCTACAGCCACATAAGCTAAGAAAGTGTGACAGTGATGCAACCACCCATTGAGGTGTGGGATGGAATGACCAAAATGAACAATCCATTTCAAAGAAAGCACTGCCTTGTTCAATTTTATGCTCTGTGGTTCTCTCCGTATGTAACTGTGCTGTATCAGCATGCACACAATGCTCTACACCATAATCTGCATTTTGAGGACCGGATAATTTGCAAAAGAGGGTAATACTTCACATTAGCATAGCATTCACACAGATGGCTGTACGGTAACAATTCAAATTGCATGTTTTATTACAAAATGCATTACATTGTGTTTGCAACTGCAGTTTGATTAGACATTTGATTTAAAGTGTTACCCAAAAGATTATCACAGACCTGAATAATGAACTGTAACAAGCCTAAATGTTTTGTTTGCTTTTCATAATAAATAGTAGTGCAGAATTGATTGATGGGTCCATACCCACTATTTTCAGCATAACACTTTCAGTTGAACTTGCTTTATAATTGAATAGTATTAAAAGGCTGAGGCCGTGTAAGATAGTCTAAAGTCCTGGCTGCTGTTATAATGAAGGGGCAATGTTATTACTTTCGATCATGGTGGGACAAATCACTTTGTATGCTGGTGGCCATTTGGCCACTAGTTTTCAAAGCATGGTGGCCTAGTGAACTTTTTTGGTGGCCAACATTTTCAAATGGGGAGAATATGAGGCGATGTGTTAAATCAAAAGGCAGGGCAGGAAAAGGAATACGTTCTTTTTGAAAATAAATACAGTTATAGTCTGACTACACCAGTACCAGTCAAGCTGGGACAACTAAATGAGAAGTCAGTTTAAATTGGCCCACACACAGGTTCTTTGTATTTGGAAAAAATGCACAGATTTATCATCCCAAAAGATGACAAAGCATACTATGGTAGCGTAATAATATTTATTAATACAGAATAAAACAGGAAAAATAGAAAGAGTAAAACTACTCGATACACTATAGTGCTTACGATGTTGCTTACGATAAGTCTTAAAATGTTGATGCTCCAGGTGGAAATCTTAATGCTCCAGGTCTGCACTGACCCTAAACAGCCAGCACAAGACATCACCCGTTCCCCTTTAGAATGAGCATGGCGTCAAATCCTCGACTATACTTTTGGCCTATGTACTTTGAATGCGCATACTTTAACTAAAGAGTACGCTCGTGCGCGACAGACAGACATCTCCCCCTGCGAACAGCTACAAAAAACCCAACACAACTTATTATTTACCAATTAATATAGTCCCCAGTTAAAATACTAAAAACAGTTATACAATAAACTACTAAAATTAACACAGTAAAAGGCCCCCTGAAACACAGTCTATATAAAATCTCAAATTACAAGCAGGCAATCAGGAGGAATATATCAAAACCTACAAGTATGAAACCTTTTGTTCAATCAAAACGAAACAGCAACATTTAATTCTAAAAACTTAACCGGGTGGCTATGTAGTTGGAACTTACCCAGTCTCTCAGATTCGGCAACCACTTTAGGAAGCCCTGCATTCAGCTAAAGTAGGGTGTCTAAAAACACCCGCAAGCACTGTCCCACTAATTTAATCCTTTGTAGACCCAGAGACAATCCGCTTCAGCAAGCGCCTTTTTGCAAGCTCGGCAAGGACCAGATAAAGCATCTAAAGAAGGTGCGGCAATATCCTAGTAAAATCAAATGCTCGATATCAGTAAAACATGCTTAAGAAGTGCTTATCTGCTGCAACGTTTCTTTAAAACTCTAAAACTTGTGCTTGGTTTCATGTTTAAAACAATCTCTTCTCTCCCACTATCTGCTGGCATGCTTCTCTGCCTGTACTGGAACCCTTCTCTCAATGTTTCATCCCGTCTTTTACACCCCACCTATCATTAATTGCAGGTGTTGTTAATTTCTTTAACATGGCACCTCGTTAGTAAAGAAAATGGCTGGAAACATTCCACCCGTGAATATAAATCAAATTCTAAATAAATAATGAAGTGAAAAACAAATGAAAAATAGTGCAAAATAAACCACAAAACACATCTACAAAACAAACAATTAGTACATTAAACAATTATACTACTACAAATAACAAGTGTTCTAATGTGTTACAGAGACGTATATTTTGCACATACATTGCTTTTGCATGCTTTGTTGTCATGGAGTGGGTGTTTTTTTATTATCTTTAAATTGTGGGATGGGAAACTATATACAATCAATGTGCCAGAGAACTAACTCCAGGGAACTCTGTTCATAAAATACCAGGGAACTATTGAGTGCCAGTGAGTGAAGTATATACATAACATGCCAGAAAATAGAACTATATAAATGAAACGCCAGGGAAGATAACTATATCTAAATTCCAGGGATGTGAACACATTTCTTTATTTTTCAGCTACTGTCATAGACAAGCTGGCTAACACTCTGTTAACTCCTCCGCATCTTCTGTTACATTCTCATTTTCATGGAGTTGGCCAGATGTGGATTTTCCAAATCCAAATGCAAATAGATGTTGTATTTTTTTTCTTTCCCGTGCCGTCTAAGCTGATCAACCGAGCGAGTCGGGGAAACTCAATGGCCTGTAGCGCTGCAGCGCTCCTGCAACACAGAGACTTTTTTAAAAGCTGTGCAATTATTTAAACCCTCCTGTCTGTGCCATAAGGCAGCACAGACACCTCAACACTCCTTTCATCTCTTTTTGTTGTTGGGGGTGAGTGGAATCTACTTGCATTTCAGAAAGGAGACATGCACAAGATTTGAAATGAACAATTCTTTATTGGATTTGACAAATGACCATGTTCATAATAAAACATAATATAATTTGGCTCATGGCCTTGTTCATTGGAGCTCGATAGCCGCCCCTATATGCTAGCCAAACTATGATGTAATGTATATTGATTGATGATAACTAATGCCAGCGTGCAGGACAAGTGGCACTCTGGGCCACCTTCCCCCAAAAGGACAAGGTCGCCTAACCTACCTTGTAATACAAACTAATCGTACAGCTCATGATTATGATAAGATATTTGTAAAATATAGATAAAGAGGAGTCTTTGTAACTTATTGACAAATTAATTTGGGTTCTGATCACTGGAGCTCAATAGCCGCTCCTTCTGCTGGCTGAACTACCTAAAAAGAAAAAATAAACGCAAATAAAAATGATAACATATCTTGCCGGCAGAGCAGGACAAGTGAGACTCAGGGCCACCCTCCACCAAAATACAGACCTGCTTAGAATGAAAATCTTTGTTTGATCCGGGCCTGTCCACTGGAGCTCGACAGCCGGCCCTTTTTTCTGGTCAAACTACCTAAAAAAAGAAAAACACAAATAAAAATGAGAACATATCTTGCCAGTGGGCTGAGAACACTTTCCATTGGGACAGGCCCACCTCAAGCTCCTTCACCTTGCAGAATTAAACCGCTCAGCACTCAGGTAAGAAAAAAGGCAACAGGAAGAAACCTTAGGGAATTCATGGTCGAGAGTTACCCTTCCTCCTGGTTCAGAACAGAAAATATAAAAATATATATATTACACTTTCTTTTCTTTTCTTTAGTGACATGGTGTTTTTTTCCACTGCTGGAATGTTTGAGTAATTTGTTTTTTGGATGTAAAGTTTGTATGCGTATTTTGATATTGTATTACTAAAGACTAGCAGATGAAAGGAATTTTAAGGAAATCTATCATTCCTGACTGTGAGTAGCTCAGTATGAACCCTATTTCTACCAATATTTGATTACCCTGATGCAATGCATGACATTAAGTACCCACATGCACAAATTGTATATTGTATACAATGTTTTTTTTGGTTTGTTTTTTTTTTTTTTTCTATTGACACTGTAGTGGAGCATTATCTATCATGATTGTGCTGTGTATGCAAGCATGAACTGGGTGAGCCTCACCGTATGAAGATGTTTGCACTGGATTATTATGTTCTCTTTTGCTTTTCAAAAATGTTTACCCAATTACTTCAACACTTACAGCAAAAGAAAAGAAAAAACAAATCTTGAAGAAAGGAAATTGCTTAAAGAAAAGGATGTAATTTTTTTCACTGTGGGTCTAAGTAATTGAAATGTTGTGCTGTGACATAAATTTTGTAAATCCCTACCAGCCCCGAAATGTTAAATGTTTTTGTACAGACATTCCCTCGAAAACAAAACACTACAGCATATATCAAGGGCATGTAATTTTGTAATGTATATAGTGGTGTTTTCATAAAACACGTTTATCTCTTAGGCTTGTGTAAATGTTTTTAACTGCTTGTGGTTATTTTTGGTTCCTTATTTGTAAAGCATGCTTATCTTTGAATGCGTCTAAGCTAAGCAATGAACAATCGAATGTAGGGCTCATTCTTGAATTGATCTTCAGCTCCTAGAGGCATGATACACTATTAAGAATTACAAAAAATCGCCAGCAAATTGCTTAGATCTCCTAAGCAGTTGTATTAATTACAAATAACTTATTTCAATTAGTTTACACATACCTATGATGTATCATTTTTGTTAATCAATTTGTTTTCTCTAAAGAAATCTGCTTCTGATGTAGTTCTGACCCAGGGGCGTCTTGCTCACAGGCAAAGCATTAACATGTGCAACCTACTCATAGAACAATCTGTATAGTACCAAAGTAGAAATACACAATGCTACTTAGATAGCCAAACATATACTGGATTTTGTAACTGGTTTTATCCAGACTGCGAAAAAAAAGTTTGTGGAAAAAAAGTTAGTTATGGACTGTGGAATTGTTTTTGTCATTCTTTCCCTTTTAAAACTGTATTGTTTTGCTGATGCTCTCAAGCTGACTTCCCCTTACTTGTCACACTGCATTATTGAGCTTTTTCAAAGGAGTTTATTTACAACAGTGTTATGCATAATTATATGGTAATAACTGATTAACCTGTTAGGTAAAGTACATCTATTCATTATTGCTTCATTAGTCTGCATCATTACAAAAGCTTGCTTAATGCAAACAAAGGAAGGCTGCCCCTTCTGACTTGCAAAGATTATACTGAGAGATTCCTGAAAAGGGATACATGGCAATAGTAACAGTTACAGTGTACATACAATTTCTTCCTCAAAGACACTAGCTAATTCGTAAGTACTCCACGTCTTATACTCTATTGGAATCAGTGGAGGCTCCTTAGAGGAGACAAGGGAGGCAGTGCCTCCTCAACTTTTCAAGGGAAAAAAGAATAATATATATATATATATATATATATATATATATATATATATATATATATATATATATATTGTAAGGAATTGGTCAGTAAAACGGGGAAAAACAAGATAAACAATACATGGCGGCATTAGGACCGTGTGGAAGCTACTGGAGTCAGGGTTGGCTCCAGTCCAAATTAGTTAATAATTTAATTCAATGTTTTGTTAATTGTCTTCAACAATGTAATGGTATTTAAAAACTCTGTGTGTGTGTGAGTGTTGGACGAGAGAGAACGTGAGGAGTTTGGTGTCTGGTGTTGATGGCTGAAATGTAATGCTGTCTCCAGGGATCAGGTTATTGCCTCCCTAGCGCATCAGCACACACAACGGCTGTGATGCTGGCTCCGGGTATCAACCACAGTGCGGTCTCCCTATATATATATTAGAGCATTATAATATAATAATGTTCAATAAAATAAAATTTAAGAAAACAAATATTTTAACTTAACCCTACATTCAACATTAACAGAAATTCTGGCTACTGAGAGACACATGCTTACAGTACTATCAGTGGCAGATGGTGTTCTGGTCCTGGAGGTTTTTTTTTTTTTTTTACAAAGGGAGGCAAGCCTCCCTTCTCGCATTAAACACAGTGTTAGCAGTGGCAGATGGCGTGATCTGAGCACGGATTTCAATTGGAGGAGACCAGAGGTTTTTTTTTTACAAAAGGAGGCTGTCTCTTGTCTGTCTGAAACAGTAGTCCCACTAGTAGAGTGGGTGATCTGAGCACAGGTCCCCTGTAAAAGCGCTGCTGTAGTGCAGTTAATATAGGAGTGTTGATTGAAATTGTTTCATTTAGTTTTGCATCGTATCAGTGGTAAGAAACACAATATATGTTATTAATTTTTTTTTGGTGCTTGTCTTGTGAAGTCTTCAAATGTGAAATGCAGGATAATGCAGTTGATCGGCTGATTAAGACTCTGTTTGCCATGCTAGATTATACTGAAAAACTCAAGATAAAATCTGAAGGGAAGCCATAACCAAAGTTGAATTTGCTACTGTAATAAGAACAGGTCATTTCATTTGGCAGTAGAGCATTACGTTTGAGATGACATATTTTAAGGGAACATGTACAACTTCAATTGTTATGCATACTATACAGGACAGGCAGTTAGCTAAAAAAAATGACATTGCTGGTAGTTGCTATGGTAAGATGAGACGCAAAGTACTGTGTTTTTTTTTTCACTGTAAGTAAAGTTACCTCACGAATACAGTAACAGCCTTTCAGAAAATCCTCAGCTAAAAGGCTTAGAAATTAAAAACTAACTCTACAGTTGCAAGTAAGTCCCCTGTGGTAGTTTTTTTTAACCATAATGACTAATGACTAGAGAAGCAACAAAATAATTTATTTTGCTTGGAGTGGAAAAAGAAAAAAGGTAACAATACTATTTTTCAATACAATTCAATTAAAAACGACTCTTACTCCAATGCAGACAAACCGAATGGAAAAATAGAAGCCTGTAGATTTATGGTTTTGTGTTGTTTGCTGCACCTGCGGTGTACATAAGTTAAATTAAATCAACCTAATTACATTTTTTAAAACGATAAAAACTGAAATTAGAAAATAATAAAGCGGATTTCATATGGCCCTAACTGTTACTTTTGAACCTGTTTTTACTTTAACTCCCTGTCAGCGTTAAAGCTGAAAATCATGTTAAAAATCACGTTAAAAAATCCCCATTTCTGTAATGCTTGTTATTGCAAATGTAATCCCTTTAGAATAAATTGATGGCCTTAGAATGCTATGGTAAAGGGAAAAAACAAATAGATACATTGCACCCCCCTCCCCCATACTTGTGCCTCCCCTGACTCAGAGGTCACTAGCCACCACTGATTGGAAAGCTTGCTTAACTTAGATCAGGCAAATCAATGACAGCAAGTCAAGCTTAACAAATCATCTAAGAGACAAGACTATGGAGGTCAACCACTGGAAATTAATTGTTTAAGATGGAAGGACCTTACATAAGAACAATCGTAAATTTAAACAGTTTGACATGAGCATTAGCATACAGACCCTGTCTGCTTCACTGACTTACAATTAAAGCCTCAAATTGGCTATTATTCGACACACCCCAATCATTCTATACTAAAGCCCAGAGCGTGGAACCTTTTCAGAAAGTTTAATGCAACTTTTAGGTCAGTTTTATCAAAGTCACTGTTTCTTCTCAGATAAGGAAAACATTTTATTTTAAATCCTCTATTTATTAAATAGGTTTAGGTTTGAATTCAGGAAACCTTTCTTTACCATATCAAAAACGTGAGTGGGATTTATTCTTATTTGTCCTGGAATTACAAGGAACAATAAAATCTGTGAAGGTGATTATGTGCTGATCTACGGTTACCTTTATTGTTTCCTATTTAGATCCAAATAGCAAATCATAACCATTTAAATCTCTATGGTATTGTCAGATAGGAAATGGTTACTTTTTTTCATGGAACTCTTGTACAGGAATCAACCAATGTGTTGAAATGTAATCACCCAGACAGAATGCCCTAATTTATAAACTTCAAATTGTTGTAGTCTTCCCTTTATATTGAAGGTAATAGTGGGAAAGTTAAGTGGAAGTTAAAACTGGTATAAACACATGATTATGATTTATTTTATTGTCATCTGACATTGCCTACTGTACGTCTATTCCATAAAAGCCCATACAGACTAATGATGATATCTTTATTGTGCTTTATTTATACTTTCATTAAAGTCCCACTCCAATTAAAATACAATGCTGCCCACTTCAGACTACCGAAGGTAAATTGAAACTTTTATCGTATTACAAAGGTACTCCAAAAGTGTACCAATTCATTTTTTTCTGTTGTAAACATAGTCTGTATCTCTGCAGTCCTTATTGGAACTCCAAAATAGAAGTGCTGTCAACTTTGGTAGAGCTGGGCTTTTCAAAACAGCAAGGTCATACTAAATACATCAGTAAGAATCGGTATTTGAGCAGAGCAACGCCATTCAAAACCATTTCAAATATTATAGAAAGGTACTATAGGGGGCCCATGGTTCTCTTTCAGTGGACACAGGAATGCTTCACACTGAACTCTGAGCAATCTCAGAAGGCTCAGCTCAGCAGTCCTTGTTTCACTTTGCTTCATTATGTCATGACACCTATCAATGGGCATCCTTTGCTGAGATTTTGAAGAAAAAAAAAAAAAGATTAGTCAAACACCACAGTGTTTGTTAAGATGTCTCAGCCAAGTCTGGGATATTTGGAAGTATTCCCATAGAAGCACATGCAAGGTTCAGGTCAGAAGCATCCAATATAGAAGATTTGTATTTGATGTCTGAGATCATACTCAGGGGAAAAACAGAATCTAATACTTTAAAGGGAAGTGTAATGACCCTTTTATTATCGTATTTTGTTGCTACTTAAAGCTAAGCGCTTGTATAACAAAGACCTACAAGCAGCTTGAAAACAAATATGAGGAAACATTTACTGAAAATGAAATGCATTCTATTACAGTCTTTTTGCCCACTGAAAAAAAAAAAAAAAAAAAAATAACCACTCAATTCTTTCTATACCACGGAAGTGAAATGTGCAGCAGAATTGCTGTAAATATCTGGAACTAAAGTGCAGAGTTTTATTGAAAGATACATTTTCTGTGAATGATACAGCATATAGAGCATCTTCCTATTTAAATAAGGCACTGTGTTATTACTTTCCTCTCAGTTAAACACAAGTATTCCCTTTCAGTCTCGAAATGTCAACCATTACGAGTTGGGAAATGACCCTTGTGTCACATGACCTGAGCACATATTTAAAAAGCTGCCTGATAGGCTCGGTGTGACCATGTGTCTGTTGCATTCTGGAACAAGACGCTACGTCACACAGCAACCTTTGCCATTTGATTCCTCACTCCAACCTGAGCAGACGTGTCTTCACTTGCTCCGTTTTCATGAGAATCTCTTTCTTGTTTTGGTATAAAAGTACCTCACTATTCCTCCTTGGAAGCCGGCTTGCCCCTTCCTTTGGATGCGACGGTAGAGCTCTTATATTCTAAATCACACGGCTGTGTGGTTTTGGTGGCTGAGAAGCGGCAGCTGCTGTTTCTAAGCCTTCTCCATTTTGGATTTTGCCTCCACAAATTATTTGTGTGTCTCGGTTTCTGGTCTGCGTTCGCACTTTGTGCCAAACCGAATTGTGTTTTGTTTTTGGGTTTCCAAAAAAAAAAAACTGTTCCTGTTTTAGTGTGCTGCGCCTCGTAGCTCTGGCTCGGCAGCTTATAGCACATTTACCCAGTGCATAGCACTTCGTGCATAGCATTTTGGTCCTTTTTCAGTGGTACATAGCACTCCTGTGCATAGTACTCCATACATACATCGGTACCCCGTGCCCTGTACATTACCCAGTGCATAGCACTCCCTTGTGTAGCCCAGGTACACTCAGCACCCCCGTGCATTGTACTTCTCCTACCCAAATAAACAGTGTCGGGTCACTGAGACGCACTTAAAAAGGGC
Organism: Acipenser ruthenus; assembly: GCF_902713425.1. Classification (NCBI taxonomy): domain Eukaryota; kingdom Metazoa; phylum Chordata; class Actinopteri; order Acipenseriformes; family Acipenseridae; genus Acipenser; species Acipenser ruthenus. The sequence goes on from NC_081197.1 coordinate 34,514,874, forward strand.
ATACAGCACGGGGGCACTGGCAGCGAGACTAGCAAACACCGCTGGTCTGCTGACTGTGTACCAATTGCAGCTGCTGCAGGACCTGTCTGCCCAGCCTTCTCCTCATATTATTAATAAGCTGAGGGTGGTGAATGACCAGCTGCTCCGCATAGCTCGGCACAGTGGCCAAGCTATGGGAGCTCTTGTGTTTGCGCAACGCCAGCTTTGGCTCTCCCAGGCCAGGGTCCCTGACGCAGACAAAGCATCCCTTTAGCAGCAATGGAGACCCAGAGTTGCTGCACCACAGACCATTGTGCGCACTGTCCCGGTGGCTGCTCCACCTGGGCCAAGCAGGCAGTACCCCCGCAACCAATCCTCGGCAGCGAGGGGCAGTGCCCGGCAGAGACCCCAGCAGCGCCCTCAACAGAGGCAGCGCCAGCTAAACAGCCCAGCAGGCTCAGCAAAAGCAGCAGCAACCCTGACGGGCTCCGGCCTCAGGCCCTGCACCCATTCAGCCAGCACCACCTTCTAGCACAGAGGCAATGCACCACCGACGCGTGGCTGCTTGCAACTGTCCACTCCGGCTACTCACTCCAGTTTCGAGCTGGACCTCCTCCCTTCCAGGGGCTTGTGAACTCTTTGGTGTCCGACCCCACACAGACCTCTGTCCTAATGCAAGAAATGGACGCTTTACTCACAAAGCGTGCAATTCGCCTTGTACAACCCCCATGTTAACAGGAGGGTTTTTACTCAAGGTATTTTCTGGTACCAAAGCGGGACGGCGGGCTCCGTCCCATTTTGGATCTCAAGAGGCCTGAACGTATTCCTGAAGGAGAGGAAGTTCAAGATGCTAACTACCCGTCACATTCTCCAGTCCGTCCAGCTGGGCGACGGTTTGTGACCGTGGACTTCCGGGACACGTACTTCCACGTCCCGATACGTCCTGGCCACAGAAAGTACCACCGCTTCGCCTTTCGGGCCAGCGTGTACGAGTTCTGTGTTTGCTGTCAGGACTTTCTCCAAGTGCATGGACACAGTTCTGGCACCCCTGTGGCTGCACGGGATCAGGGTCCTTAGTTACTTGGACATCTGTCATCTGTGGCCAGTCGCGGGAGCAAGCCGTGTCTCACACGGCTCTAGTGACGGAGCATCTTACCTGGCTGGGGCTCACCTGGCTGGAGAAGAGCTCCCTGCAGCTGACGCAAGTGAAGGTTTTCCTGGGGATCCAGCTGGATTCCCCCTCCATGAATGCTTTCCTGTCGGCTGACAGGGTAAGCGCATTGCAAGCCTGTCTGTCACTGTTCCATCTCGGATAGTCAGTGTAGGTGGTGCTGTGCCAACAGTTGCTAGGTCTGCTGGCCGCAGCCTCTTCTATCCTCCCTCTCAGTCTCCTCCATATGCACCCCTGGCAGGCATGGCTGAATGCCCAAGTAGTTCACCCAGCCTGAGGCAGACACCGTCGGCTGACGGTGCCCTGCACTGGTGGAAGAATCCTCACCACCTCAGTGAAGGAGTAACTATGGGTGTAATATACTGGAGAGAGGTGCTGACCACAGACGCCTCCAACCTTGGGTTCTGGACTGGCAGGGGGCAGTCCGCCCACATCAATGCGCTGGAACTGAGGGCAGTGCACCTGGCACTGCACCATTTTCAATCAGTGCTGCAGGACAAGCATGTACTAGTGTGCACGGACAATATCACTGTCGTGGCATATGTCAATCGCCAGGGGGGCTACGGTCCCTGGGGTTGGACCAAGCAGCTTTCCAGTTGCTTACCAACCGCTTTTTCTGTCCCCCAGGGCAATCCACTTGCTAGGGGTTTCGAACCAGGCAGCAGACCTGTTGTCTGCACCCCCAGGTGTTAGCCATGATTTGGCACAGGTTCAGCAGCGTGACAGTCCTGTTTGCCTCAGAGGAGTCCACACATTGCCCTCTGTGGTTCTCGATTCAGAGAGGCGAGGGCCCTCTGGGAATTGATGTCCTAGCCCACAGCTGGCCTCAGGGCTTGCTGTATGCCTTCCCCCCTCTAGCGTTGATCCTGTACCTTCTTGGAGAAGGTATGGAACGAGGGCGCGAGGGTCCTCCTTGTTGCGCTGCGCTGGCCCAGGAGGATATGGTTTGCCGCTCTGATCCAGCTCATTCAGGGACAGCCGTGGTAGATCCTGCTTCGCAGGGATCTTCTCAGTCAGACTCAGGGCCATCTGTGGCACCCGGACCCCTGCACGGGAGTGCCCTCGGACTCTCAGACTCTGTTATAGCCACACTACAGAATGCTAGAGCCTCTTCAACAAGGTCTCAGTATTCTTATAAATGGAGGATTTTCCAGGAGTGGTGCTTGGTGAGAGACCATGACCCTACTTCCTAACCCATGTCGGTTGTTTTGCAGTTTCTACAGGACCTCCTAGATGAGGAAAAATCCCCCTCTACGTTGAAGGTGTACCTGGCTGCTATATCTGTGGCCATGTCAAAACTAACTCTGTGTCTCCCGGAGCTCATTTTTTGGCAGTGCAGTTTTTAAAAGGGGCTAGGCAGCTCCGCCCTCTCCTTAAACCAATGGTTCCTTCTTGGCATCTGGACTTGGTTCTAGAGGCTCTTACGATGGCTCCTTTCAAGCCTCTGCATTCAGTGGACTAAATACTTGTCTTTTAAGACAGCCTTTCTCCTGGCCATCACGTCAGCCAAACGTGTCAGTGAGTTACAGGACCTTTCCATAGAGGGTTCCTGTTTGCACTTTACACACTAACCCGGCTTTTCTGCCTAAGGTTGTTTCACAGTTTCACTTGAACCAGTCATCTGAATTGGAGGCATTCCACCCGCCTCCCTTCCCCTCTGAAGCAGATCAGAGACTTAATACACTCTGCCCTGTCAGGGCGCTGAGGTGTTACATTGATAGGTCTCAATCATGGCGACAGACAACCCAGTTATTGGTGTGTTATGGGTCATGCACTCAAGGTCAGGCACTTTCCAAGCAGCGTTTGTCACATTGGATCGTGGATACGATCCGGCTGGCTTATGAGCTGGCTAACCTACCCTCTCCAAGTGATGTTACAGCTCACTCCACTAGAGGGACTATGACGTCTTGGGCAGTGTTTCATGTGGCATCCCTACCTGACATATGTAACGCTGCAGCATGGACCACACCGCACACTTTTATAAGGTTTTATCAACTGAATGTGGCTACTTCAGCCGTGCCTTCCATGGGGTCCAGAGTCCTTGATGCAGCTTGCCCTCTTGCACAGCAGCTTTCCAGTTAGGCTCGCACCAGGGCAAGGCTTGTGGCTGCTTTGGCACACTGCGACAGCTTGGGTATACATTTCCCAACTCGTAATGGTTGACATTTCAAGACTGAAAAGGAACGTTACCTCACCTTCATTGCCATACGGAATCAAATGGCAAGGGTTGCTGTGTGACGTAGCGTCTTGTTCCAAAATGCAACAGACACAGTGTGACAGTCTGGCTCGCAGTGGTGACGTCACGGACCAGGAAGTAACTGAAACCAAACAGTGGATGGGCGGGTGAAGCTGAATGCAATAGCACTCAGCGTATTTATTAACAAACAAACGATTTAAACAAAACACAAAACAAAAAGGCACAAGGGCCAAACGAATAAACAAACAAACAAGTGTCGTGCTGGCTAATCCAGCACATTTTAGCAATTGTTAATTATGTCTTATTCTCCTCGCGCTCCTTCTCTCTCCGCTCTCCCATACTCTCTTCTACACTCAACCTCGAGTGCAGAGAGCTGCAGGTTTATATATTCTGGCCGAGGGATTAACTAGTTGTTAATTATCTTATTACCCCTCGGCCAGAGTCTGCACGCGTTTGGTAAGGATGCATGACTGTCAGCTAGTTAAATAATCAGTAGCTGATCAGCCATGCATCCTCACTGGGTTTTTAAATATAATAATAAAAGACGCTGCGCTTTTACCCGCGCCGCAAACAAAAATACAAATAATAATACATAGAGGCGGGACACTCCGCCACACATGCCCCCCCTTGTGCACAGCACACATGGCCTTTTCGGCCACCTCCCCCCTTAGTCCCCAAAGTCCCGGTTAGCAGTCCCGGCGCAGGAACAGGGGCAGCAACGGGCCAAAGGTGGCGGCCACGGTGGGATGTTCTCCTCCCACCCAAACAACTGTAGCGTCCCAGTGGACGACGCACAGGCCGGTTCCTCTGGCCAGAAAGATTTTGGGGGTGGTCTCCAGACCTGCCCCCCCTTCTTCATGGCCGGCAGCTCCCCTCCATGGGGCTCCGGCCACCCTTTCTCCTGCAGCGAAATTGCTGCTAGGGAAGCTGGTCTCCTGACCTCCCCCCCCCCTTCTTCATGGCTGGCAACTGCCCTTCACGGGGCTTCAGCCACAGTATTTCCTGCCACCAAAGTGCGGCTGGGAGAGCTGGTATTCTGACCTCCCCTCCGCCACACACAGCCTATCAGGCAGCTTTTTAAATATGTGCTCAGGTCATGTGACACGAGGGTCATTTCCCAACTCTTAATGGTTGACATTTCTTTTTCAGGGAATCAGGGTTACGGTAAGTAACCTATTCTGTTCATATGGCATTTTGGCATGTATTCTAGAAGATACACAATTTAGCAGTGACAATATCATGCAGAAAGTGCTAATGGTCAATGAGCTTTGATCTTCAAAAAATGTAAATTAGGGAGTATATTAAAGGAAATTAAGTTAGTTCATCATTAACATAATTAACTAATGTCTGAATTCAAGTACATTACAATAGAGGTATCACAGTAGGCAGCATACATTTTCCTGTATGCCGTACATATTGCACAAGAATGTGTCTGATTTGGGGACCACTGGGAAACTGTTTGGGTATTCTTCAGAAAATACTGTATTATTATGTTCTCACACTTTTTTGCTGAGTGTCTGCTTTCCAAGGTTGAATGTGAACAGGGACCTCCTGTGTGAATTCTAATTGAGGAATGAGGTAATCCAAAAAAAATGAGTAGAAGAAAATAATTGTATTGCAGTGAAACCAAACGCTACATTTTCATTTTACTTGATAACAAAATATGATTTATTGAGTGGGATATGCCTGCCTGTAAGTGCAAAAATTTTAACATTTTAGTAAGATTGTACTACAAGATGTCAATGCCCAGCAGGACATCTCTGAGCTCCAATTGGGTACATTTTTATTATCATTTTCTGCCTTGTAGGCCATTTCTATTACACCTTAAAAAAGAAACAGTTTTATTCTTAATATCCTTTTTTTTCATTACGTGAAAAAAATACATCTGTTTTATTCTTAATAACATGGGACAATACACTACCTTTCACAACTCCAACTATGCCAGACTTGCATTTATAAAATCTTGATTGGGCATGGTCATTGTAATTTTTACCTCAGATGGATGAATGTTCTTAAAAAGAGGGGGAGCGTTAGATGGAAAAATAGTTTTTTTCTTTTTCTCTTTTGCTGCCTGAGCAATATTTATGCACCCTCAGGGGTTCACAGAATGCATTTACTTTTAAACACTGATTTCAACACACTACATGAACACCAGTTAGCTACTGAACCTAAAGCAGCGTTGACAGACAGCTGCTATAGGTCAGCTTGCTGCTTCAGCACCCCCACCTCTTCTCTGCTGCTATTTGACACTCAATGGCAAATAATGGAGAATGCTGGCATTGAGTTGTTAATTCATGCTGTTCCTTGAAAGCTTTTGGAAATGTCATGGAACACTAGGTCAAACCTAAAATATTAACTTGAATTTTCTTTTGGGGACAGTCGTTGAGGTAGAATCTAGCAAAGGTCAGTTTTTTTATTTGGAAAATAAAAGGAATTTTAGTTTTATAGGAAATTTCCATAGTAAAATGATTGATATTAAAAAGAAATATTGTTATATGGAGGGTACTTATTCACATCAGCTCCATTTCTGTGCATCCCAGTTGTGCAAGATTTACAAGATATATATATATATATATATATATATATATATATATATATATATATATATATATATATATATATATACAGACGTGCTCAAATTTGTTGGTACCCTTACAGCTCATTGAAATAATGCTTAATGCTTTTTATCATGTATACTTGCATGCCTTTGGTATGTCATAGAATAAAGCAAAGAAGCTGTGAAAAGAGATAAATTATTGCTTATTCTACAAAGATATTCTAAAATGGCCTGGACACATTTGTTGGTACCCCTTAGAAAAGATAATAAATAATTGGATTATAGCGATATTTCAAACTAATTAGTTTCTTTAATTAGTATCACACATGTCTCCAATCTTGTAATCTGTCATTCAGCCTATTTAAATGGAGAAAAATAGTCACTGTGCTATTTGGTATCATTGTGTGCACCACACTGAACATGGACCAGAGAAAGCAAAGGCGAGAGTTGTCTGAGGAGATCAGAAAGAAAATAATAGACAAGCATGGTAAAGGCTACAAGACCATCTCCAAGCAGCTTGATGTTCCTGTGACAACAGTTGAAAATATTAAGAAGTTTAAGGTCCATGGAACTGTAGGCAACCTCCCTGGGTGCGGCCACAAGAGGAAAATCGACCCCAGATTGAACAGAAGGATAGTGCAAATGGTAGAAAAAGAACCAAGGATAACTGCCAAAGAACTCCAAGGTGAAGGTACGTCAGTTTCTGATCGCATCATCCGTCGCTTTTTGAGCGAAAGTGGGCTCCATGGAAGAAGACCCAGGAGGACTCCACTTTTGACAGAAAAACATAAAAAAGCCAGACTGGAATTTGCTAAAAATGCATATTGACAAGCCACAATCCTTCTGGGAGAATGTCCTTTGGACAGATGAGTCAAAATTGGAGCTATTTGGCAAGTCACATCAGCTCTATGTTCACAGACGAAAAAATGAAGCTTTCAAAGAAAAGAACACCATACCTACAGTGAAACATGGAGGAGGCTCGGTTATGTTTTGGGGCTGCTTTGCTGAGCCTGGCACAGGGTGCCTTGAATCTGTGCAGGGCACAATGAAATCTCAAGACTATCAAGGCATTCTGGAGCGAAACGTACTGCCCAGTGTCAGAAAGCTCTGTCTCAGTCGCAGGTCATGGGTCCTCCAACAGGATAATGACCCAAAACACACAGCTAAAAGCACCCAAGAATGGATAAGAACAAAACATTGGACTATTCTGAAGTAGCCTTCTATGAGTCCTGATCTGAATCCTATCGAACATCTATGGAAAGAGCTGAAACTTGCAGTCTGGAGAAGGCACCCATCAAACCTGAGACAGCTGGAGCAGTTTGCTCAGGAAGAGTGGGCCAAACTACCTGTTAACAGGTGCAGAAGTCTCATTGAGAGCTACAGAAAACGTTTGATTGCAGTGATTGCCTCTAAAGGTTGTGCAACAAAATATTAGGTTAGCGGTCCCATCATTTTTGTCCATGCCATTTTCATTTGTTTTATTATTTACAATATTATGTTGAATAAAAAATCAAAAGCAAAGTCTGATTTCTATTAAATATGGAATAAACAATGGTGGATGCCAATTACTTTTGTCAGTTTCAAGTTATTTCAGAGAAAATTGTGCATTCTTCATTTTTTGTGTATATATAGACACATACACACACTGTAGAAGTGGTGTAGAAAACTGCAGGAAGAGAACATCTGATATAGAAGGCTTATTTCTGTAGCAGTGGTCATTCAGGGCACACTGATTTGAAATCCTGTCTCCTGGAATGAATTGTTCTGGCCGACTACGCGTGGTTAAGGTATAATGGGTGATAGTATTCATTGGTGATGAGTAATGTAATGTGTGCATCACATTCTCTGTGTGTGTGCATGTGATTTGATTGGCTCTTGTAATGCTAATCAGGAAATAAGCAAATTTCAGCATTACAAGAGCCAATCAAATCGTGTGAAACCACAAAGCGGCAGAGCTCATTTGCAGACAAACTCCAGATTTAGCTGGCCAGTTAAATATCTAGCTAAATGTAAAATCTTGTTAAGAGATTTAAGATGGCACATGGCACCCCATACCTTACAATATCAAATATTCTAGAAATTTGTAGAAAATTAATTAAAAATAAAAACTGAAATATCTTGGTTGGATAAGTGTCCACCCTCCTTGTAACAGCAATCCTAAATTAGCTCAGGTGTAACCAATCGCCTTCAAAATCACACACCAAGTTAAGTGGCCACCACCTGTGTTAAATTGTAGTGATGCACATGATTTCAGGATAAATTCAGCAGTTCCTGTAGGTTCCCTCTGCTGGGTAGTGAATGTCAAAGCAAAGACTCAACCATGAGCACCAAGGCGCTTTCAAAAGAACTCCGGGACAAAGTTGTTGTAAGGCACAGACCAGGGGATGGGTATAAAAAATATCAAAGGCCTTGAATATCCCTTGGAGCACGGTCAAGACGATTATTAAGAAGTGGAAGGTGTATGGCACCACCATCACCCTGCCTAGATCAGGCTGTCCATCCAAACTGGATGATCGAGCAAGAAGGAGACTGATCAGAGAGGCTACCAAGAGGCCAATGGCAACTTTGCAAGAGCTACAGGCTTTTATGGCCAAGACTGGTCAGAGTGTGCATGTGACAACAATATCCCAAGCACTCCACAAATCTGGCCTGTATGGTAGGGTGGCAAGAAGGAAACCATTACTCAAGAAAGCACAAATCCCATTTGAAGTATGCAAAAAAACACTCAGGAGATTCTGTAGCCATGTGGCAAACCATGTGGAACTTTTTGGCCTAAATGCAAAGCGTTATGTTTGGCGCAAACCCAACACAGCGCATCACCCAAAGAACACCATCCCTACTGTGAAGCATGGTGGTGGCAGCATCATCATGTTATGGGGATGTTTCTCATCGGCAGGGACTGGGGCACTTGTCAGGATAGAAGGGAAAATGAATGGAGCAAAGTACAGAGCTTGAACCGTTTTGTAAAGAAGAATGGTCAAATATTGCCAAATCTAGGTGTGCAAAGTTGGTAGAGACCTATCTCAACAGACTCACAGCTGTAATTGTTGCCAAAGGTCCAATTATGATCTTTCAGTTTTGTATTTTTAATATATAATTTGTTTCTCAATAAAAACTTTTTTCCCCTTAACAGTGTGGAGTATGGTGTGTAGATAAGTAGAAAAAAAATCCTCAATTAAATGCATGAAACTCTGAGGCACTGACACAACAAAATGTGAAAAAAGTTCAAGGGAGTGTAGACTTTCTATAGGCACTGTATTTGCATCTTCTTCTTCTTCTTCTTCTTCTTTTTTTGATATATGATATGCTATACTTCCTAGCTTTGGATTAAGGGTTATCACAGCGAAAACCTTGGATAAGCTAATATGTTAAGATCTATGTTAATCCATTATATAACCTTCAGGCAGTGAGTGTTAGAAGACTTGTGAGTCCCATATTCAAGTTCATTGAATCAATGCTTATTTCATGCTGCTGAGAGTCAGCACCTCTTGAATGACAAGTCTAGGGGAGTTTAAGGAATCTTTGTAACGTTAGGTACATACAGTATTAAAAGTATTGTCAGGCACAATGGAGAGCCCATGTCGGCTTCAATAATGTCAAGGAAAATCATGGATAATTTATGCATAGAAAACTTTCCAATTAGGCTGTGAAATGTTAAAGGATATGTTTAGAATTTTTAGTATTTGAAACCCTTACTTTTAGAATGCAGCTTGACTTCAATGTACATACATATTAATGTATTTACTTTGCATCTGCTGGGGACAGCACCAGCTTTTTTACAAATTCCAAGTATATGTACACAACCCAGCAGTGGACAGGCATAATATGATGATCACAGACCTTTAGTAAACATTTCATTTTCTTTATTACTAGATTACGGTGTATTATTAATATACAAGCATTTGCTCTTTAATTTGCAATAACAGACGTCTTGTAAGTAATATGTATAATGTATAGGTGTAATACATATTACAAGTTACCTCATGTTACATCCCACAAAAAAAAAGGTGTGTTATGTAAGTGGTGTTGGTGTAGGGGGCTGTAACCGTAGATACAGTATGCGTGTGCATTAGAAACAAAAGGTGTTGTCCAAAATAGCAGGTGAGATTTAAATCATTTTCTGCTGTGTTCTGCAAGCACACACAAGTAAAACAGATTCTGTATAATCGAGCACAACCTGTCTGAGTATGGGTCTTTAACAGTTCTGTTACTGTATGGACATCCGCTGAAAGATGAGAGACACACAGAGTTTGTAGTTAAAAACGCAGTTCAGGTGTCCAGGTTTTATTAAACACAGGCAGTTGCAGTGGTTGGTGGCCACCACTAGGGTACCAGCAATGGTATTCCTAGTGCGGAAGGAAATACACACACGTGTACATAATACAAAAATCCAAAAACAAAACACAGTGAGAAAGAACAGCTATAAAACAAAAGGTGGCCAAGCTTGGATTGAGCGCTGCTCCCACTAAAAGGGAGGAGGTCCCGCTTCAGGAAGCTTCTCCCTTACTTGACATCCCAGTGGAACAATGTTCAAGTGTAAGGCCTGGTGGCCAATAAAACAGACTGCCTGCTAGCTGAAAGAGCGACTAAATCAGATGGTTCTTAACAAGGTCATTAGCTGTGCCGCATCCTGTCTGCACGTAAAATGCGGCAAAACCAGCTGCTATTAAACAGACAGGAAAAAACGCAGTGTACAGTATTGCAGGAAATAACTTTTTTTTTTTAATGTGTCCAATTATAATTTTTCCACTGATTTTCTCCCAATTTGGAATGCCCAATCGCTTTTCTCCTCACCACAGCAATTCCCCACATGGCTCAGGTGAGGATTCAGTGGGTGTCCTCCGATCCCATGATCAAGCCAGCTTCCTTTTTCACTCAGGAACTCGAGAGCGATGTCAGCAAGCTACCAACCTCTGGAGGACAAAGTCCAGCCCTGCAGGTGTCTGCCCTGAGCACACTGGGCACCTGGCCAACAGGGTTCACAGTAGAGCAATGAGCAGAAACAGTCCCTGCCGGTTTTATCTCCCTGACCCATGGGAACACCTGGGCCAATGTGATGCTCCCTTTGGAGTCCCCAGCGAAGACCGGCCTAACTCACAAAGCAAGGACGCGAACCTGCGCTCTATGACTCAACCTGCGCACCACGTGGCTGTGCTTCTATCAGATGAGCCACTCGGGGACCCCAAAGAAATTAGTTCTATTCAATTTATTAATACTGTTAATGAAATAAATGACAACTACTAAATAGTACTTGCCTTGTTTTTATTATTTTCAAGGCATTTTAGTTAACCCCAAAACATATCCACCAAAGTCATAAGCAGAAACTCTTTTTTTCTTTTTTTCACAATATAAGTGTTTGAATTCTGGTTGAATCCCCCCAAACAAACACAATCCCAATTATTTCTGTATTTGATTTCACAGTTTATGAATATACTGTACACTATAGACTTGTTAACCTGAACCATCAACAACACAATTCCAAAAAAATGATGCCCCTAGTGCAGTGTTTATGAAGGGAAAATTGGACAAAATGAAGCTCGAAGTGTCATTTCCAGTTATGGAATCAGTTTAATCTACAGCACTCATCAACATGGCTTTTCTTTTCCCCTCTATTTTGAATATTTAACTGTCAAAACAAATCCTATTTGCAGTGCACTGAGACTATTATTTTAGATGGCCTTGGATCATTAATTTCCTGCATATCCATACTTTTTTCCTACACATTATCCCTGTATGAACTCAGCAATGAAATCCTTTATAATTCTTTTAATTTAAGGGAAGTCTTTTATGTGAGAAATGTGCTTTGAGCTTCAATTACTTGACTTGATCTGTTCACCCCTGTTGATCGAGTACCGACAAAACTTTTGGTGCATATCAAGTTTAGCATTGATCATTAGCATAGGTTTGATATAAGACTAGTTCACTGATATTGTTCTGTGGTCATCCTTAAATGAAAAAAAAGCCTCCTGAAAAATTAAAACTACCTGAAGTGTGCTACGCATTGGGGGAGGAAAATGAGCTAATATACATGCACATTAGCACGCTTGCAGTCACTTAAGGGAAATCATAATGTCAGCTCTGGATAGCACCGAAAAAGAGGCTTTTGTTAACATGATATGAATAGAAAGATTGCTGTTGTTATTTGTCAGGTCCTCTAGATTTGATATCTCTACCTTTGTAACTGGTTGTCCAATTGACACAAGTACTATTTCTAAAGCCTCTTGAATGATTCCCTTAGAAAGATAGAAAGCTTTTCAAAAAAAAAAAAATAGTGCACATTATTGTTTAAACCTTTGGGTTCATCCGGAACTTCACTCAATCAGAAACTCTGAGGTAAAATTACAAGATGCTACTGGTTCTATTATAATGATATAAACAGCTTAAAAAACTTAAAGTGAGTCGGTATTTAAAAATGTAAAACTGAATTGCAATGTTTAAATGATGTGTGGGGCCAACTCAAAGAAAAATAAATAAATAAATAAATAGATAAGGCCTGAAGCAGTGCATTGGCGAGGGGGTATTTTGCAATTTGTGTAAAGAAAAATTTACAAACAGCAAAACAGGACTCAGCATAGGCTATACGATGTATAATGCATGAAGGATCTATCGTCAGGTAGTTTTTCATCAAGATGCATAACAGTATAGCTATAGCCATCGATAGGCACTATTGCTAAATGTAACTGTGAATAACTGAAATCTTAGAAAGAAACATCTCCTGACGCGAGTAGTTAGTTGTAAATTGAGTGTTATGCACCTGATGAGAGCTGCTGTTTTACATCCCAATGGATGAGGCCTGTAGTTCTTTCCACGTCCAATACAGTGTCAGGCAGATTTTAATGAAATGCTATTGCAATAGAGGATAATTTCTCCAAATAGGTTTGAAGCATGATATCACAAAAAATAAATAAATAAATGTAAACTATTCGATCTGCTGTGAATGCTGATTTGAATGTATTGAGCTTGCAGTGTGGATAAAGCTGTCTCTACATTTGGCAGACTGTTTTGCACCTTGAGGCAAGGTAGAAAAAAAACATAAAGAATATATACATAATAAGATGAGGTTGGGCTAGGACCAGCAACCATATACTTCCCAGCTGAATTCCTTAACCACTGTCCAAAAGAGCCAGGTTTTGTTTGCATAAGCAAGTAAAGAGATTGCAACATTGTCTCACCTGTGTGGATCAGAATTCATAAAGGGCATCACAAAACATCTACATACGAGCTTGAACAAAATACTAATGACTTCACTGTTTTTTTTTTAATGCACAGGAGGAGATTGTTAAAGGGACCTGTAGCTTTCTAAGTTTCCACTTTAAAATATGGTTTCACATACAGTTTAAAAAAAATGCATTATACATTTTTAAAACGTTAAAAAAAACAGCACTTGCAGCTGTGTTTCTATTTTTCTAGGTCAGTGAGTCAGGTTGATTGATAATAATAAAAAAAAGTGCTTAGCATATTCTGTTTTTATAGCGTGGCTTGCGAGGGAAAGTGCATTGGGAGGTCATTGGGCATTGAAAGAATTGTGTCTGATTAACACATGTGATAAAAAGGCTGGCAAAGTGACTATTAATGTATTTAAAAACAAACAATAGCCAGTGTATGTCTCTGTGAGTATGAGATCAATTCAAGGCTGGATACAATAAAAAAAACTGAACATTTTTTGCAGTCGAAAACAAACCTGGCGTTCTGAATGTAAATCACGTCCTAAAAACCTCATTAAATAAATAACTGTTAATTCTGGGGATCAGGTGTGTACTGTAAGCACGACTCTTTCTTTTTGTCTTATACAGACAAATCAGGGTAAATCAGACCTAGAAAAAAAAAATCCCCTTCATACTTTTATTAACATATATTTGGGGTGACATATTTTAAAAGTAAACACCATACATTACTGATTTGTGTTGAAATAGAGAACTTTTGTGTTTTTAGTAATCTGTGTTAACTCAGTACAATGCAATATAGAGTAGTTATTATAAAACACTAAAGGAAACTATCAAAATAAACATATTCTAATGTTACAAATACAGTGCTGAATGTCTATGATTTAAAATTAATATATCAGTTGTCTTCTTTTTAGATTTAATAAGCTATCTTGACTCTCTTATTTTTTTTTATGTTCACTCCACAGCAATTCAGCAGAAATGCAAAAGTCATTTCATGTTTTTAATTGTAATTCATAGAATGTAACCACAGCTTTTTCCTCTGTCAGTTTTAGCACATTCCTTTAATGGGTATTTATTAGGACTTTGGGAAGATTGTCTCTCCATATTTAGAAAACCTTCTTTGACAGAGTGCACCTTCGGGATAATACATACAAATAGATTCACTAACTTAAGAATCACTTGGTGAATTAAGAAGAGTCACTAAACAGAAAAGCATATTTGACAGATCGGGATAAATGTGTTGATGAACATATTTGATTTCACCAATATATATATATATATATATATATATATATATATATATATATATATATATATATATATATATATATATATATTAGCTCAAAGAGCCAGCTGCCCAACGTTTTGATATGTTGTACATATCTTTCTCAAGGGAGCCTGTGTTTGAATCAAAACATTGGAGGTATTTATAGGTGTTTGACGGCATGACAACTACTTGTTATTGTTTATATTCAAATCCATGATTTATTCTTACATGATGTAATGGTGTTCTATATATTGTGACATCATTTTTACTTCTATCGTTGAATCTGTATTAATTCTGATTAACATTACTTTATATAAACTTATATTTTTATTATATCATGCAATGCTGGCTCTGATGATCAGTCTTGATTTGGCCTCCACAGTGCATCAGCATGCACAACTTTTGAATGAATTTTGTTTATTTATTTATTTAAATGTTATATATTTATTGAAGTTAATTAATTCATTCTTTTCTGTTGAGTCCCACTGGCATAATTGTGTTCAGTCTATTTATCCATTTACTTTCTTTTATTGTTCTATATGTCGCATTGTCTAATTTTAGCTGTTCTAATACTACAAACTTTACATCATTTATGTCATGTCCTTGACTGGTGAAGTGCTGTACTATTGGTTCATTCATTTTTTTTATTTCTAATTAATGAAAGGTGGTTCTGAATTCTTTTTATATAAAGTTGTTCCAGTCTCTCCAACATATTTTAATTCATCACATTTTTCAAAGGCTATTCCATAAACAACATTGCTATTTTTTACAGTAGGTATTAGTTTTTAGTGGATATGTGGTGTTCTTATGTTTAGTGCACTGTGGCGGAGTGTCCCGCCCCTATTTATAATTATTTGTATTTGTTTGCGGCGCAGATAAAAGCGCCGCGTCTTTTGTTATTGTTTTTGTATATTTAAAAACCTGTGAGGATGTGTGGCTGATCAGCTACTGATTATTTAACTAGCTGACAGTCACGCATCCTTACCAAACACGTGCAGACTGTGGCCGAGGGGTAATAAGATAATTAACAGCTAGTTAACCCCTCGGCCAGAGTATAAGAACCTGCAGCTGTCCGTGCTGCAGGGTTGGGTGAACAGAAAGGAGGTACAGGGAGATAGAGAGGAGACAGAAATTAACAATTGCTAAAACGTGCTGGATTAGCCAGCACGACACTTACTTGTTTATCTGTCTGATTCATTTGGCCCTCGTGCCCTTTGGTTTCTGTTTTGTTGTTTGTTTAAATCTTTTATTTTTGTTTTGTTTATTAATAAATCAGCTGAACGCCGTTGCGTTCAGTTTCACCCGCCTATCCATTGTTTTGGTTGTTACTTCCTGGTCCGTGACGTCACCACACCTCACCACTGCAAGCCATCCTGCCACATGCACGTATTCGTAGAACCTATTCTGTCAATTATTCTTTTATGTTTACTGTGAACTAAAATATCACCTAAATTAGCTTCTCTTTTGAATGCTACAACTGGGGCCTTATGAAATACTTTTTTCAATTTTTATGAATTATGTAGAATCCACAAGTTTTTCCAAACTATCTTAGAAATATTGGGCAAAAGTTTAGAGTAAGTTATTACTAATGGGACTCTTGACCTTTTTATCTCTATTTTTATAATCTAGTAGATCATCTCTTTTTCGTTTATCCACTTTTCTTAACTCCGTCTCTATAATTCTTTGTATCCTCTTTTTTAAGATTTATTTTTAATACATAACCCTTTGGGATTGCCCGTTTAGTGTCTATTGGATGTGCAAAGGACATGTGCAAATACTGGTGCATGTCAGTAGGTTTACAGAACTGAACCTTCTTCAAGTTTTACTATGGTATCAAAAAATTATATTTCTTTTCTTGTCCATCGAAGGTCCACTTTAATATTACTGTGTATTTCATTTACCATTTTATGAAACTGGAAAAGAGATTCTTCTCCATGTGTCCAAACCCCAAAAATATCATCTACAAACCAAATGTATTCTAAAGGTTCTCTTTCCGATTTTCTAAGTAATTGTTCTTCCCATTTCCCCATGTATGTACTGGCAAAATGCATTCCTAATTTAGATCCTATTGCTGTACCATCGTTTTGTTTTTAATTCTTATCAACAAATGTAAAATAACTGTTTTCTAAAACTACGTTTATCATGTTCAGCACCTCTGCTGTTGGTATTGATGTATCTAGTCTATTATCTAGTGCTTTTTGACAAGCTTCTAAAGTTTCTTTACGAGGCACACTTGGGTACAAGGATTTTACATCCATGCAAAATAAAATTGTATTCTCTGGAAGGTTGTGTTTTAGTGATTCAAGTCTTTTTAAAAATGGTGTTGTATCCTTAACATAGCTTGGTAATTTCTCAACGTGTGACCTAAGTTGTTTTTCTGCTATTTCAGCTATTATGTGTGTTGGATTATCAATCGTGCTGACTATCATTCGCATAGGGTGATTTTCTTTGTGCATTTTAGGATTTCTTCTTGCTAGGCCTGTTCTTGCATTATGTGGCTGCATGTATTTTTTTAATTCTTTTGATATAATGCCTTTATTGTATAGTCTCTCTGCAATTTCCTTAACCTCTTTTACCAATTTATTGATCTTATTGCTTTTAACTTCTTCATATGTATCCATATTATTTAATTCACATTCTACAGATTTCATATAGTCATCTGTGTGTATATATATATATATATATATATATATATATATATATAATATGTCTACAATTATTTATTACAGCAATCTTTTAGCAAAACTCCAAAAATGCTAATTCAAAATTATTCACACCCTTTGAGTATTGTCTACAAGGTGCTAGAAATTTCAATATGATAATGCAGAACCTAATTACAGAACAGTCTAGAAAATGCTGGATTGTAGGTGAACATAAAAGGGTTTGGCAAAGAGTGTATAAAAGTGCAACTGGACGTTCCTACACGACAACGATCCAAAGCACACATCAAAATCTATTTCAGAATGGTTAAAGAAGAATAAAATCAAGGTTCTGGAGTGGCCTAGTCAAAGTCCTGATCTAAATCCAATTGAGAATCTTTGGTATGAGTTGAAGAAGGTTGTGCACAAGAGAAGTCCTCGGAATTTGAATGAACTGGAACAATTTTGCATTGAAGGTAAAAAATCACTAAATAATCTTGCCAAAAGCTCATTGACAAATATCCTAATCATTTAAAAGAGGTTATTATTGCTAAAGATGCCTCAACTAGATATTAATTTCATTTTCCTTGTCAAGATATGAATACTTTTTAATTAGCATTTTTGTAGTTTTGCAAAAAAATGCAGAAATAAATAATTGTAGATCTATTTCTTGTAACTTTTTTCCTCATCCACAAAAGAAAAACCTTTGCTACAAAATATTTTTTTTCAAGTTTAAGACTGACAGGAGCTGGCCAAGATTTGGTGTTTTTTTTCTTCAATAAATGTCCCAGTTCTTTTAAACTGTCCTCCCCTTGTATATCTGTCGTGCTTTCAACTTCCCAGCTTCATAACCTCAGCCTTTGAGTAAAAGTGGGTCAAGCAAATTAAAGCTGCTGGAATGGCAGAAGATGGATGTCCTTTGCAGTCTGTGTCTGATATAGGTTTGAAGAATAAGTGACAGCAAAGCCCTCCCATCAATCACTCATTAGTTTTTGTTTGCCTCTTTCTGGATTCTTAGCCTGATGGGTTCTTGACAGACTATTTGAAAATGGCACTGTATTAAACTGGACTTTGCAAGTCATTCTTCCTAATTACAGTAGGAGTTACCACCTGGAATACGTATTCTATTCTTGAAGACTATTATTAAACTATACAGTGGCAAAATATACACAGATATACAGTGTCACTATTGTACTGTACATTCTCAAGAAACCATTTGGTACTGAATTAAAGTGAAAGTCCTTTACATTGGGCCTTTTCAACAGCTCTACTCTATATTTTTTTAGAACATTGGTGTAGATCCTCAAAGCTATTTACTCCAAAATACCATTAGTGCATTTTTTTTTTCAGACAACACAAACATTATCAAATCATAAATGAACAACTTGGACATTACATTTGAGTAGATTTAATTTGAATAGATTACATTTGGAGTAAATAGATTTGAGAATCCAGCACACTGTGTTTTTAAAGTATGGATTTAATAAAAAAATGATTTGATTTAATTAACATTTAAGTTTTTAATGTGGAGGAATAATTTCACATATAATTCCTCTCTGGTGACTGTATTTAAAAATGCTAGATTTTTCAGGCAGTTTATTGTCATTGTGCACCAAGTAAATAAAGTGGGGGAAAAAATTCCTAAAATGGCTATTGGGGTCTACCATGGTTTTTCAACTGCTTGAGGGATATTTAATGACAATGGGTGCATGTCTAATTTAGACATTAGACATTATGGGTCAGATTCTCAGAGCTCTTTACTCCAAACGTTATTAGCATTTTTTTCTGGAGTGAAAAAAACACCAAATAAAATACTAAGAAACAACCTTGGACTAAATGAAAATGTCTGAGTTGCATATTTCTGGTTGGGTCACTTTATTGGGTGTTTTTTTGTTTTCCTTGATGAATAAACTAGAGAATCTATGGCCTCTATGGTAAAGGAATACTGCAGCTACCAGTCTCCGCTCTAACCGAGGAGTTTAAGTGCGCCAAGGTTCGACTGGAAATGACATTAATAGAGTCATGCGACAAATGCGTAAGGAGTCAGCACCTGTGTTGAAAACTGGAAGAAAGTGGGCGGCAAAGAAAGCTGTGGAGGATGCAAAGGCTGCCCTTCGAATTGGTGATATCATGGGGCAAGTTCAGCATGGAAGAGGGGGTCTTGGTCTCAGTTCAGCTCCTCCTATATGGCACAAGGCTGCCCCAGCTCAACGGAGGAAGCTGGTAGTCAACGAGGTGCAAAAGCAGGAGGAGAAGATGAGGTGCGTAAAGGCCATTTCCCAGGCCAAGCAGGGAGAATGGATGAGATGGGAGAGTGTTGAACAACGCAAGATTGGCTGGCAAGACCTATGGTCAATGGAACAGAGCAGTATCAGTTTCCTCATCAGGTCAACATATGATGTTCTCCCATTACCACAGAACCTAAACCTCTGGGTAGGAGAGGATCCCTCATGTCCTTTGTGTTCATCACCTGCAACATTAAGGCACATTTTGACAGGATGTAAGGTGGCTCTTAGCCAAGGACGGTTTACTTGGCGCCATGACCAGGTGCTGCGATATTTGGCCTTAGCATTGGAAGACAAGCGTAACATGACCAATAAGTTGCCACCAATTCCATCAAAACATTACACACAAAAGACAACATTCCTCCACCCAGGAGAGCAACCGCCAAGAAAAGGTGCTAAAACCAATCCTCGCCCAGGACAACTGGAAGCTGCTAGAGACTGGAAAATGCTGGCAGATGTTGGTCAACAGCTTATTTTTCCACCTGAGATTGCCACCACTAACCTTCGACCAGATATTGTCTTGTGGTCTGGATCAGCAAGCCTTGTTCACCTGGTCGAGTTAACAGTGCCATGGGAGGATGCTGTAGATGAAGCATATGAAAAAAAGAAACTTCAGTATGCTCAACTAGCCTCTGAAGCGGAACAGCGAGGATGGAGAGTTTGGGTTTACCCAGTGGAGGTGGGTTGTCGAGGATTTGTGGCACACTCTACAACCCAGTTTCTCAGAGACGTCGGATTCAGTGGCTAAGAGTTGTGTCGCACAGTGAAGAACTTATCTGAAGCAGCAGAGAGGAGCAGCAACTGGCTGTGGTTGAGATGGAAATATTCTGGCTGGGGATCTCAAGCACAATAGAAAGAATGAAACGCTGATTTACGAGTAAGTAAGCTGGGCTGAGTTGAGTGGGGGACGGAGGGGGGTGATGCTGGGACACCAGAATCACCATCTAGCCCTCTTGAGGTGTCGTGGGCTAGTCGACGAAACACAGAGGATGGAAGGTGCCCACTTGTAGACCCCAGAGATGTACCCTACTTAGCTCAATCCAGACGGTTGTCATGCTGATGCGCTGGGGAGACCGCACTGTGGTTGATCCCCGGAGCCAGCATCACAGCCGTTGTGTGTGCTGATGCGCCAGGGAGGCAAAATAAGCTGATCCCTGGAGCCAGCATTACACTTCAGCCATCAACACCAGAGAGAAGGATATCTACATCATCATATGGAAGGAAACGCAAATGGATGGAGACATAGATAGATCACATTAGTTTACTGTAAAGCTATGTCTTAGTTGGTGTTTATCTTGGCGAGAGCCGAGTTCAAATCAGCATGAAGTTTTACCATCTACTCTCGAGTAATGGAAATCAGCCACATGTTCTGAAAGTGTTAAAAATAACAAGCCAAAAAAGACAGTTTTACTTTTTTGGGGAAATGATTACATTTCCACTTCCCCTTACATTTTGTGATATAGTGGTTTAATTGCAATGTGGCATGAAGAAAACTTTCCCTGTGATACCTGAACATAAGGTAGACTCTAGGGTCATTAAGGACTGTGTTGAAATGTTGCACATTCAGTAGAAATACATTTCTGATTCAATAGTCTGGACCCGCCTAAGATCATGACTAACCACATGAATAAACTCGCCAGCCTCCTGTCACAGAAACAGCAGCATAAGAACTATTGGCAAAAGCAGAATGTATTTGTTTATTTATTTTACCATAGTCATACAGGGAAATCTCTCTGGAATACAGAATCTCATTGGTACAGGTGCCCAGGTGTTGGAATTATACATGGTAGCTAATCACAACAAGCATGACGCAGAATCCAATACAACTAAAATTAAAGTATTTGTTAGAGGAGGAATTGTTGTCATGTACTGTTATATATGATTACTCATTGAACACTTACTGGCGTTGTAGTGATCCTGTTGCAAGATATTAAAACAAAACTACAGCAACAACAACAAACTATTTAGTTCATATGCTCCATTGTTGTAATGTCTGTCTTAAGCAGTTAATGATTTTGCAAAGTGATCTAATGTAAATTCCATCCGTCTTCAACTTACTTTTGTAACAGATCCTTAAATATCTTCTTGTGGTGTGGCCAGTTATAGAACATCAATTTTGGCAAGTACATTTATGCCAGCTTGCACTATATTTACATAATGTGTGGGACAACAAGGGCTTTAATCAATTTAACAACTTTACTTTTGCAGAAGACAATTTAACGGAGGGATAACCTAGGATATCAAATCTATTTGCTTGCCTCTTGTTAGCATTAGCAACATTCTGTTGTACTTAAGATTGATTAGTTATTTGTGTAGAATATTCAGTCTTGTTTTATATGAACCTGGCTACAATTAGCAAAAAAATGACATAACAGTTAATGATGTAATCACCTATAATTTTCCCTGTTACATTGTTACACAGTAATGATTTGGTTAAGGTTAGGATTTAGGTTAGGGTTTAGGAAATACAATGAAATGATACAAAATGTTTTATAACGATGTTTATGGTCATGGTTGCCAGGTTACTATAAAGTGTTAGTGATTTTTCTAATACAGATTCTGATCACTTTCTGTGTCGGTGGTCACGTGATCTAATTGCAGTAAGCTTTGGATTTACCTATAACTTATAAAATGCCCTTATTAATCATCCCTGTAAATATGAGTTTACAAACCAGCTGTCGCTGCTGCACCTACTACTTTGTATATCTCATTAACAATTGGCAACTTCAAATTTTTAGTGTTAAGGAAATTCCTTGGGCAAAATCTACCAGTACCAATCACTTCGACCTGTGTGGTTGCCATATTGGGGTTATGTGACTTTTTGGTTTCCAGATGATAAAGACCTCCCGCTTTGAGGTATTGCGGGACGTCATACATGCCTTCATATGTGGCTCACACAGCTGTATTAGTGATTCACTGGGTCAGGTTCTATCCCTTTCCTGGCCTTTTGTTTTTACCTTGACTTACAGTAATATGGCTGCAATATTGAGGTCACATATCTTTGAAGTTACAGCTACATACAGACAGTACACTTGTAATGATGCAAATTAACATGGATGGAGACATTTAAAATAAAAATAAAGAATATTATACTTTCACTTGTATTGCTAAATTGGATTATATCCGTGTGCTAGGTCACGCCTACAGTACACAGAGTAACGTCGTGGGTGGCTATTACAGTGCTCTATGTAAAACCCGTACTGGATCTGGAGTTTGCTCTCGCTATATTACACACTTCAAGCTATATTAATGTTTGGTACACAACTGTATTCTTCGATTCTCATGCTTAAGTTCCATTGCCAGTGTTGTCCATTAAAAATTAACCCTTTCACTGCCACAATATCAGTAATACAGACCACATGCTTCGAGAGGGTATTTATAGTTATAGGTACACGGTTGTTGTTTTCTGTGAACTAAAGTTCCATTACAAATGGTGTTAAGTGATTAGTGATTGCTTTAGTGCCACATTATTTTAACCTCTGACCATATCATTGATGCAGACCACTCTCTTTCAGTGTCTTTACAAACTGTATTCTATCATTCTCTAAATAAAGTTCCATTACAGGTGGTGTCCAGTAAAAATAACCTTTTTTATTTTTTACTGCCACATTGTTTTTTAACCTATGGTTATCAATCATACAGATCTTTTTTTTTCAAATATACCTATTTCTTTATGTGTACACAAACCATTTGATCAGATATGACATACCTTTTAGATTATGCTATCAGGAATGCTTTGTTTTTGTTCACAAAAACTCCCTTTTATAATTTGAAATTCCAGGCTATCTAGAAAGAAAAAAAAACAATCCCAAGTTAATAAATTGAATACAAAGTCTTAATATATTAACCTTTGAAAAAAGAGTATTGAAAAAAAAAAAGATTTTTGGAAAACAATGCATGCATGGTAAACAGTAATAGAATGAATACTCATAATGCTTATTATCTGAGGTATGTGCATGTCAGAAATATGGCAGTTTGTGCATAACTGGTGAAATTGTGTTGTAATAAAGGAAGGTTGTGGCTTTATGGTATTTATTAGTTGTAAACTTTGCATGCATAATGTCAGACAGCTAAATGGGAATACCAAGCAGCTACTGGTCTTTTGTAGGTAGTGGCACACTATGGCGTAGTGCATCCTCATTATATCTGTGAGGAGAAATACCTTAATTCACTGCAGACATTAAATACAGATGTCTTTTCATTTTCAATGTTTCAATATTTCTTTCTATTTTTTAATGCTAGATATTCTGAATGTTCCCCAGTCATCTGCTGTTTGGTAATACTGTGCAGTGGAGCATCCTGATAGGTGGATGAATGTTCCCAATATTAAATAAAAATTCCCCTGCTCCCATTAATCAGGATGTTGTATAGACTGTATATACATGACCCATATTGGACTGTCTGTCAAATCCAGGTTTAAATGTGTACTAAAAAGGGCATTGGAACGTTTATGAATCCAGCATTCCAAATGGCTTTGTTTGTTCTGAAAATGAAGCCTTGACATTCACAGAATTTTTTTCATTGCAGGAACTCAACGTATTGTATGAAGGTTTCTATGTCATTGACTGTGGCTGAAAATGACACAGATCTCTGCTACAATTCCAAAATGAGGTACTTTGAAAAAGCTGAACTTAGCAAAAACAAAGAAATTTCATGCCCTGACATCGAGGATTACATACTGCCTCACAGAGAGCCCAATATAGTATGGTATAAGGTAAGCTCCATAGTTTTTACATCATTTGAATTATAGAATAATCAGCATGTCAAATATTTATTTTAAAAAGACCTGGTAGATTTGAAAGTAAAAAAGCAGCCAAAGAGAATGTAATCCTTGCAAATATTTGTAATTTCCTGTTAGTATATACCATCTACACAATACATGCAATTTTCAGACTGTTTAGGGCTGAATTTTTATTACATTTCTTTATATAGTTAGAACACAGCATACTATAAGCAATACTTCTTGTGTGCCCACAGAAGACCATTATAAACGTTTTAGGAAATAAATGTTTACAAAAAATGTACTGATGCATAATTGGACATTTGTTAATCAGACCATATATTGGAGACTTTATGGCAATCCCCTTTTTTAATTTATTGGTAGCAAATATTCAACATGGACATATTGATTTTCTTTAAAATGTATAAACCGGTATTTTTAAACAGGAATGAATCCCTACCCCTTTAAAAGAATGGTGACTTCTGTTGTCTCAGTTAGAACACGTAGTATATCAGGAAAGCGGCAGAATCATTAAGGTGTCAATACAATGCTGTGAGGGTGGCTGGGCGGTGACGTCAGGTCAGAAGCAGGAAGGAAACAAACTGACACCAAGCAGTACTGCAGTTCAAAAAGAAAGACGCGGTGGCGCTGTTTTATTTTTAAATAACAAAAATAAATAAAAAGTTGAAACAAAAAAACACACTGTGGTCACAGAGCTAAAACAAAAGGTTTAAATAAAGTAACACAAAGTAATAAATACAGGTCAGGCTGGGCAGTCGCTGTCACTGTTCCTGTATACTTTAATTTTTAAGTTTTAAGTTTTCTCTCTCCTCGCTCTCTCCGCTCTCACTCCTCATACACCCACTCAGAGTGCAGAGAGCTGCAGCCTTTTATGCAGGTGACCATCTCTCGATTTAGCAACAAATTAATCACTTAATTCGGGAGATGGCCACCTTCTGCACAAGGTTTTTAAACTGCTGAACTTGTTACTACTAAACAAAATAAAACACACGGCTACGCCGTCACATTCTAAATAGATACAAAAATAACAAAACACACGGCACTTCACCGTCATATAAATACACTAATACATCATAAAACAAAACAAATACAAAATAACAATCTGCACAGGGGAGGAGGGGAAAACCCCGTTCTAAAAATCAATAAACAAATATGTACAGGGCTCCTCGCCCTGTTACAAATGCATAACATTTACTCCAATTTATACAGTGTTTTTTTTTTTTTTTTGCGCAGTCCATTGGCTGGAAACCTATACTGACTACTTTAAGAACTAAATAATCATAATTTCTTAAATTAGCTACCACTTACACGAGGAAATAAAGAGGTCTCATTTGCACATGTTTTTTTTTTTTTTTCTAACGTGATACAAAGAGAAGTTAGTAATATCATCATCACTATTCATTACTGGAAATAGACTTGCAAACTCAACTGTTGCTTTCCAGACTTTATTCCTTGTACTTTTATTTCGCTTTGAAATACAGAGATATACAATATGATATACAAAGGTTGTATCATGCTAGCTCTGCATTACAGACACCTGTCTGAGGGCTTTATGAATCCAGTCCTCATAAAACAATACTACAAATCAGTCACAAACAAACACTACCTGTGCAAAAGGGGCAGCTGCCCAGAGCCTCTGGGTGACAGGGGCCCCTTCCAATCTAGGGTTGTGTTTGTGTAACATAATCTTGTGATAACCGAAGAGATAAGAAGCTGAGGCTGAGCTGAATAGTGTATCGACAGGCTTTTGGTATGCCTGAAACATCGGCTAACGGTCTATAGCGAAGTATGTGATCTGTTTGGATTCTTTATAAATTTTGCAAAGATGGACCTTGGCTCCATTAGAATTGCTGCAAATAAGTTGTCAGACTTCTACAAGCGTGATCTGGATATCAACTTTGGCGATGAGTTAATTCAGTTCCAGTCTTTTTGTATCAGAAAAAAGAAGACTGTAGCCTGGAACAATTTATGTATATATTCAGAAATTGCTTTGAAGATCTATCTCACACTAATGATCACTAACTGTTCTGGTGAACTATCTTTTTCGAAAATGAAGCTGATCAAAAACTTGCAACGGACTACTATGACCCAAAGTCGTCTCACAAATCTTACCATAATGAGTGCTGAATTGGACATACTTCGCAGTGTTGACTACACAGACATTATTCACATATTTGTCACCCAAAAGGCACGTAAGGTATTGCTTAGAAATAAATAGTAAACATGTTTAAATTTGCTATAATCTGAACATGGTGGGTGTAAATATGGAAAAATAAATAGGGGCCCCACCCGCTGAGGTTTGCCAAGTGTTTATAACGGTCCTGAACACTAAATAGTTTCTGTAGGACACAATTAAGATAGAAAACAAATGTTTATGATTTTTTGTTAATGCGTAATCAAAAATTGGTAAAAAAAAAAAAAAAAAAAAAAAATAATAAATAAAAAAAGATGTTTATATAGAGCTCTCACAGGGAGGTACTACTTCCTAACTGATATAAAAATACCACCAATTACCAAATACAGTTACTAATCAGTATAGTGAAGAAGGCACTGGTGTCTGTCTAACAGTGTTCTTAAAAGATTCACATTCAATTGTTATGTTAGAATTGTCTGCATTAGAATGTTTGTATGCACAGTAAAACTGGCCTGAACTTTGAACAAATTTCAGAAACAAGATTGTAAACATTGCAATTTTCACTATTTTTTACACTATCTTTATTGTTTAATCTTTCAAGTAAAAAAAAAACACCACACAACATTAAATGTATTAAGTAACTGCTGCAAACGTTTACACTAAGAGCAAAAGAAACTTGGCTGCCATTACTAATTAAGTAGATGAGAGAAAGAGCTGTTTAACTCGCACACAGGTTTAGTAAATATATTACGATTCAAAACTTTGCTATCGAGAAACAATTCAAAACCTATTTTTTTCAGCGCCACAAACATGCAAAACCATCAAAGGGTTTAAAAGCAAAGTCACCCTCCTTGTTTTTAAATTTCTGGTCCAATTTGCAGGGTGAATGTGAACTTTGACAAATGAATCTGCCTAGTAAGTATACAGTACTGTGCAAAAGTTTTAGGTAGGTGTGAAAAAATGCTGTAAAGTAAGAATGCTTTCAAAAATAGACATGTTAATAGATTATATTTATCAATTAACTAAATGCAAAGTGAGTGAACAGAAGAAAAATCTAAATCAAATCCATATTTGGTGTGACCACCCTTTGCCTTCATAACAGCATCAATTCTTCTAGGTACACTTGCACAAAGTCAGGGATTTTGTAGGCATATAGTCAGGTGTATGATTAAACAATTATACCAAACAGGTGCTAATGATCATCAATTCAATATGTAGGTTGAAACACAATCATTTACTGAAACAGAAACAGCTGTGTAGGAGGAATAAAACTGGGTGAGGAACAGCCAAACTCAGCTAACAAGGTGAGGTTGCTGAAGACAGTTTACTGTCAAAAGTCATACACCATGGCAAGACTGAGCACAGCAACAAGACACAAGGTAGTTATACTGCATCAGCAAGGTCTCTCCCAGGCAGAAATTTCAAGGCAGACAGGGGTTTCCAGGTGTGCTGTCCAAGCTCTTTTGAAGAAGCACAAAGAAACGGGCAACGTTGAGAACCGTAGACGCAGTGGTCGGCCAAGGAAACTTACTGCAGCAGATGAAAGACACATCATGCTTAGTTCCCTTCGCAATCGGAAGATGTCCAGCAGTGCCATCAGCTCAGAATTGGCAGAAAACAGTGGGACCCTGGTACACCCATCTACTGTCCGGAGAAGTCTTGTCAGAAGTGGCCTTCATGGAAGACTTGTGGCCAAAAAGCCATACCTCCAACGTGGAAACAAAGCCAAGCGACTCAACTATGCATGAAAACACAGGAACTGGGGTGCAGAAAAATGGCAGCAGGTGCTCTGGACTGATGAGTCAAAATTTGAAATATTTGGCTGTAGCAGAAGGCAGTTTGTTTGCCGAAGGCCTGGAGAGCAGTACACGAATGAGTGTCTGCAGGCAACAGTGAAGCATGGTGGAGGTTCCTTGCAAGTTTGGGGCTGCATTTCTGCAAATGGAGTTGGGGATTTGGTCAGAATTAATGGTCTCCTCAATGCTGAGAAGTACAGGCAGATACTTATCCATCATGCAATACCATCAGGGAGGCATCTGATTGGCCCCAAATTTATTCTGCAGCATGACAACGACCCCAAACATACAGCAAAAGTCATTAAGAAATATCTTCAGCGTAAAGAAGAACAAGGAGTCCTGGAAGTGATGGTATGGCCCCACAGAGCCCTGATCTCAACATCATCAAGTCTGTCTGGGATTACATGAAGAGAGAGAAGCAACCGAGGCTGCCTAAATCCACAGAAGAACTGTGGTTAGTTCTCCAAGATGTCTGGGCCAACCTACCTGCCGAGGTCCTTCAAAAACTGTGTGCAAGTGTACCTAGAAGAATTGATGCTGTTTTGAAGGCAAAGGGTGGTCACACCAAATATTGATTTGATGTAGATTTTTCTTCTGTTCACTCACTTTGCATTTTGTTAATTGATAAATATAAACTATTAACATGTCTATTTTTGAAAGCATTCTTACTTTACAGCATTTTTTCACACCTGCCTAAAACTTTTGCACAGTACTGTAGGTGTCTAAAATGTGTGTCCCACGCAGGAAGAAATAAGGCTGATGTTAGTGAGAAAGAAAAAAAAATACCTGAGACAACCTGACAGCAGAAAACATGAAAGCAAATGGTGAAGTTTGTAAGTTGAGTTGAAGGCAAGGAATACCAAAAAGTAGAGGTCCAGCAATACGTTTACAGACCTCAATATCTTTTTCTCACACAGTAACATCCTTGAGGCATACTTGTCTTGAGCCTGGCTCTTTTAGCACAGAAAACTTTGGACTCTAAATGTAGAGACTGGGGTTCAGTCCTCAGTCACTGCAATTTATATTATGCTGATGTGCTTTCATTAATGTGACACACATTGGGTAAAATATTTCTACTGATGGTAATTAATTGGAATTATATTTTCTATTTGATGTATGCCCCTACACAATATACTAACTTAAAAAGTGGCTAGATATGCTGAGATATATATATATATATATATATATATATATATATATATATATATACACACACACACACAGTGCCTTGCATAAATATACACCCCCCCTTGGACTTTTCCACATTTTGTAGTGTTACAACCTGGAATTAAAATGGATTTAATTTGGATTTTTACCATTTGATTTACACAACATACATAACACTTTGAAGGTGCAAAATATTTTTATTGTGACACAAAAGTTAATTAAACAAAAAAAAGCATTCACCCCCCTGAGTCAATACTTGGTAGAAGCACCATTGGCAGCAATTACAGCTGTGAGTCTTTTTGGGTAAGTCTCTACCAGCTTTGCACATCTGGATCCTGCAATTTTTGCCCATTCTTCTTGGCAAAATTGCTCACGCTCTGTCAAGTTGGATGGGGACCGTTGGTGAACAGCAATTTTCAAGTCTTGCCACAGATTCTCAATCGGATTGAGGTCTGGGCTTTGACTGGGCCATTCTAAAACATTCAGATTCTTGTTTTTAAACCACTCCAGTGTAGCTTTGGCTGTGTGTTTAGGGTCATTGTCCTGCTGGAAGGTGAACCTCCGCCCCAGTCCCAGGTCTCTTGCAGAATGAAACAGGTTTTCCTCTAGAATTTCCTTGTATTTGGCTCCATCCATCTTGCCCTTAATCCTGACCAGTTTTCCAGTCCCTGCCGATGAAAAGCATCCCCATAACATGATGCTGCCACCACCATACTTCACCGTGGGGATGGTGTTCTCAGGGTGATGAGCAGTGTTGGCTTTGCGCCACACATAGCGTTTTGCGCTAAGGCCAAAAAGTTCAATTTTGGTCTCATCAGACCAGAGAACCTTTTTCCACATGTTTGCTGTGTCTCCCACATGCCTTTTGGCAAAATCCAAACGGGATTTGATATGTTTTTTTTTTCAGCAATGGCTTTCTTCTCACCACTCTTCCATAAAGCCCAGCTTTGTGGAGCGTCCGGGTTATAGTTGTCCCATGGACAGTTTCTCCCATCTCAGCTGTGGATCTCTCCAGCTCCTTCAGAGTTACCATTGGCCTCTTGGTTGCTTCTCTGACTAATGCCCTCCTTACCTGGTCACTTTTTGATGGACAGCCTTCTTTAGGCAGGGTCGCGGTTGTGCCATATTTTTTCCATTTTTTAATAGTGGATTTAACGGTGCTCCGGGGGATGTTCAAAGTTTGGGATTTTTTTTATAACCCAACCCTGATTGGTGCTTCTCCAGAACTTTATCCCGGACTTGTTTTGATAGCCCCTTGGTCTTCATGATGCTGTTTGTTTAGATATGCTCTCTAACAAACTCTGGGGCCTTCCAGAAACAGGGTGGACTCCGTTCAACTAATTATGTGACTTCTGAAGACAATTGGTTGCACCAAAGCTTATTTAGGGGTCTCACAGCAAAGGGGGTGAATACTTATGCAATCAAGACTTTTCAGTTTTTTATTTGTAAGTAATTTTGAAAAATATGTAGATTTTTTTCCCCACTTCGACATTATGGACTATTTTGTGTAGATCAGTGTCAAAAAATCCTAATTAAATTCATTTTAATTCCAGGTTGTAACACTACAAAATGTGGAAAAGTCCAAGGGGGGTGAATACTTATGCAAGGCACTGTATATATATATATATATATAAATATATATATATATATATATATATATATATATATATATATATATATATATATATATGTCAGTCTGCTCCAGTGAATGAGCCTTAAAATCCAGAGACTTGGATTTGATCATCAGTCTCACGCCACTTGCTCCTTCATTTTAATGCAACAGTATTTTATGTCTGGAAAATACCTGATAGTAGCACTTGTTTGTCTCTGACTATTATTCAGACTGTTGTGTTTAATTGAAAAATGTGTCGAAATGCTGACCTGTATTTGAATTCTTTTTTTCTTTTATTTTATATTTAAAGGAATGCAAGCCAAAAGTATGGAGACAGACAGTTGTACGGAGGAAGGATACTCTAATTATACGTGAGGTTCGAGAAGATGATATCGGGAATTACACTTGTGAACTGCAGTTTGGAAACTTTGTAGTACGAAGAACTACAGAATTAACTGTAACAGGTAAGCACTGAAACATCGTTAAACCTTTAATGAAAATAGAGCTTATATATAGTTCTTGAAAATAAGCTTTCCTTTTCTTTTGAAGATTAATGTGACTGGTTTCCCAACTTACTGGTGAAGGTATTTTTAAGATGCTTTGCAGGTTTGACTGAACTCTTAAATGACACCTAAAATCACCTGACACCTAAAGTTGCAATATATGTTGTAACCACACATTATTGTAAAAATCAATTCATAGTGGTGAACACTTAAAATTAATAATAATTCAAATTATTAAAAAAAAAAAAAAACAGTGATACAATGAGACAGTATTGGTACAGTGGCCCAATATTGCTAAAATAAAGAAAGCCAGCATACACCTTACAAAAGGTACCATCTGGCATTGCCCGTCGTGCATGATCAGCGTCCAGGCACAGGACGTACATTTTGTGGCCGTCCTGTGCCTGGCCCCGCATCTCACACAGTCGTGGAACGACAGATTTACTACACTGGACAGGGGGTGAGTACGCAGGGTGGAAGGCATGGGAGGGCTATGCATGGAAGTGATATGTGTACCGGGGCTATGCACGGAGATGCTATGCACCGGGTTAATACATGGGGTATCCTGCACTGGGGTAAGACACCGGTGCTATGTATGAGAGTACTATGCACCGAGGTGTACTGGACACAGAAACACTGGGTGAGTGCACGGGGATGCAGAGGAGTGTAATGCACACCGGAGCTATACACAGAAGTGCCATGCGCCGGGTTAATGCATGGGGCACCGGTAATGCACGTGGCACCAGGTTAGTGAACAGGGCATGAGAGTGTTACTCACTGGGCAATGCAAGGCGCAGCGAGGCACACGGAGCACAGGGGCACCGAGCGAGTGTGTGGGGTACTACGCACGGGAGTGCCGTGTACCACTGATTAAAACCCAAGGTGTTATGCACTAAGTGCTATGCACCGAGTTAATGTGCTGTATTACACCGAGCCAAAGCTACGAGGCGCGGCACACTAAAATACTTTGCACTCTGGATTGAAGTTCCAGCGACGAACTGGAAGTCAATACATTTCAGCTGAAGAAACCACTTCCTATTTAATTGCTGTTTAAAGCAGAAAGTTCCAGACTGGGATACATTTACTCAGGGACTACTTCAGCACTTTTCTCAATAATGTTAAGAAATAATGTGCAAGTCTTCTGCCTGCATTTGGCAAGGGCAGTCTGCTGCAGTGGGTTTGCCAGTTGTATCTCCACCGTACGCAAGCTAATTTATTATAAGACAATTGAGCCGGACAATTTACCTTGATGCCTTGATTGACTTGCTGATTCTGTTTCACATTCTTCATTATTCGAACACAAGAGCAAGCAATGACATTAATCACTTCCCCCAGATGCTACTTTAACTTGCATTTCATTCTCGCACTTGCCAGGAACTAGGTAGCTTCCAATGTGTCCGTTTCGTGTTGTGTTGTTCTTTCCCGCTAATTTCACCAAATGTTCTCATAATTAGGATGTATCGGCTTAAGACTTAAAGGCAAACCGTTAAAAGGAAAATAAACACTGAAAAATTCAAACCATACTTAAGAGTATGAAAACAATGTGCGTGGTAATCGAAAAATATCTTATGCTTATGCTGGCGTTGGTTTCAGGATGCATTGAAATTTGCAAAGGATTTAAAACATTTTGTGTGACCTGAGACAGGCAAGCATTCATTACTTTCACAAAATAATTTGTTTTGTAATTGAATTAGCTAAATGAATGTTATTCAATTACATACTTCCTTTTATTCATATTACATCTTCTGGCTTTTATAGTGTATGTAAGACATACATAATTACAGAAAAGCATGTCAGAGACAAATAGAAAATTCATAAGTTATGGGCCCTCTTTTAAGATAAGAGACCACCTGTGTTAAGAGACCACTATTAGACTGTCCCTTGAGTGGTCTCTTAATACAGGTTTGACTGTGTTTGTGTGTGTGTGTGTGTGTGTGTATGTATGTGTGTGTGTGTGTGTGTGTGTGTGTGTGTGTATATATATATATATATATATATATATATATATATATATATATATATATATATATATATTAATATTATTCATCAGCCACTTGTTCATACTTGTTTAATTGATGTATTTTCCCAATAATTTAACTTACCAATCTATAGTTTAATAAAAATGAATAGAGGCTTTAACACATGTCTGCATTGCCAGCAGATTGTGACTAGTAGTTTATGTTCATTTACAGTGCCTTGCGAAAGTATTCGGCCCCCTTGAACTTTGCGACCTTTTGCCACATTTCAGGCTTCAAACATAAAGATATGAAACTGTAATTTTTTGTGAAGAATCAACAAGTGGGACACAATCATGAAGTGGAACGAAATTTATTGGATATTTCAAACTTTTTTAACAAATAAAAAACTGAAAAATTGGGCGTGCAAAATTATTCAGCCCCTTTACTTTCAGTGCAGCAAACTCTCTCCAGAAGTTCAGTGAGGATCTCTGAATGATCCAATGTTGACCTAAATGACTAATGATGATAAATAGAATCCACCTGTGTGTAATCAAGTCTCCGTATAAATGCACCTGCACTGTGATAGTCTCAGAGGTCCGTTTAAAGCGCAGAGAGCATCATGAAGAACAAGGAACACACCAGGCAGGTCCGAGATATTGTTGTGGAGAAGTTTAAAGCCGGATTTGGATACAAAAAGATTTCCCAAGCTTTAAACATCCCAAGGAGCACTGTGCAAGCGATAATATTGAAATGGAAGGAGTATCAGACCACTGCAAATCTACCAAGACCTGGCCGTCCCTCTGAACTTTCAGCTCATACAAGGAGAAGACTGATCAGAGATGCAGCCAAGAGGCCCATGATCACTCTGGATGAACTGCAGAGATCTACAGCTGAGGTGGGAGACTCTGTCCATAGGACAACAATCAGTCGTATACTGCACAAATCTGGCCTTTATGGAAGAGTGGCAAGAAGAAAGCCATTTCTTAAAGATATCCATAAAAAGTGTCGTTTACAGTTTGCCACAAGCCACCTGGGAGACACACCAAACATGTGGAAGAAGGTGCTCTGGTCAGATGAAACCAAAATCGAACTTTCTGGCAACAATGCAAAACGTTATGTTTGGCGTAAAAGCAACACAGCTCATCACCCTGAACACACCATCCCCACTGTCAAACATGGTGGTGGCAGCATCATGGTTTGGGCCTGCTTTTCTTCAGCAGGGACAGGGAAGATGGTTAAAATTGATGGGAAGATGGATGGAGCCAAATACAGGACCATTCTGGAAGAAAACCTGATGGAGTCTGCAAAAGACCTGAGACTGGGACGGAGATTTGTCCTCCAACAAGACAATGATCCCAAACATAAAGCAAAATCTACAATGGAATGGTTCACAAATAAACATATCCAGGTGTTAGAATGGCCAAGTCAAAGTCCAGACCTGAATCCAATCGAGAATCTGTGGAAAGAACTGAAAACTGCTGTTCACAAATGCTCTCCATCCAACCTCACTGAGCTCGAGCTGTTTTGCAAGGAGGAATGGGCAAAAATTTCAGTCTCTCGATGTGCAAAACTGATAGAGACATACCCCAAGCGACTTACAGCTGTAATCGCAGCAAAAGGTGGCGCTACAAAGTATTAACTTAAGGGGTTGAATAATTTTGCACGCCCAATTTTTCAGTTTTTTATTTGTTAAAAAAAAGTTTGAAATATCCAATAAATTTTGTTCCACTTCATGATTGTGTCCCACTTGTTGTTGATTCTTCACAAAAAATTACAGTTTCATATCTTTATGTTTGAAGCCTGAAATGTGGCAAAAGGTCGCAAAGTTCAAGGGGGCCGAATACTTTGGCAAGGCACTGTAATTGTCCTTGACCTTATCTGAGGGAAAAATATTTCTGTACTGGTAATTTTATTTTAAAGAAGCAATTTTGGTAAGATGCATCCACCTTTGTAAATCTGTCTCTTTTTCTTGTCTTGTGTATCCTTTATGTTTCATTTATATTTAATCAAGTAGTTTAATGAGTGCTGCATTATTCAGGGAATATAAATATGATATTAATGTGATAACTGTCAATG
Organism: Acipenser ruthenus; assembly: GCF_902713425.1. Classification (NCBI taxonomy): domain Eukaryota; kingdom Metazoa; phylum Chordata; class Actinopteri; order Acipenseriformes; family Acipenseridae; genus Acipenser; species Acipenser ruthenus. The sequence goes on from NC_081197.1 coordinate 34,550,122, forward strand.
TATACATTTCTAGCTCCATTAAACACTGTCTGGCTGCGTTGGCGGAGATAAACATTACTGTTTCTGTGCAAGTTGGATCCCAATCATTTGTTACAACCGGCCCTATCGTCTCAAGGGGAGAACATGTCTAACCTGTGTATTGTAAATTAGAAAGACCTGTAGGAATCTAGTCCTTTAAGTGCCTTTATTGTCTTTTTTAATTTAACATAACTCCCCTAGATTGTTATTTGATTGTTGTACTGATAAGTCAAGTGGTAATTTACATTGACATCTGACTTGCACGACTCAGAATCTGCCCACTCAGATTGGCACAGTTGTATGCAACTGGTGAGATATGAAAATTAAAATTGAAAGTTATCACATTAAGGAGCAAAGCCTCTGAAACATGTTGCACAATTAACAACTTTTGCCTGTAAAAGGCAAATGATTTATTACTTTTAATGATTTATTTTTTTCAAAAATATACAGTTCAAGCCTTAGTCATACTGGACGAATCACAGTATATTTCTTTATTTGAAGTTGTATAATAATATTGCACTATATGGAGAACTATATATATATATGGAATAATATATGTATCAATATATTTGAATATACTGCATTTTGTATTATATGACAGTGGGACTGACTGCTCCACTTACATCTATAGAGATTCCAAGTCTGTAAATACTAGGATTACCATATATGTGCTGCTGATGATAGGGCTTTCTCTGTTCATGATACATTTCGTATTTATTTGCTATACATGCTTGTGGACAGACTTTATGTGACCTGGGAGTACAGAACAATACACCAAGTTGAGAAGCAGAGACAAACATATGTGGTAAAAATACAAAATGTGTTTTATTTGGGTCATTCCTCATTTCAGGAAGCTAATCCCCCTACCCTTAACAGCCATTACAGAAGAAGAGGTGAGGGGTGAAGTAAACAATTTGTAATTTACATCTATCAGATTACAGTTTATTATACCCCAGCAATATAGACCCTTATATCATTTAAGAGCAATTTCCGCAATCAATCATGTTGTTCACAGGATCACATCCATTCCTACGTTATAATTTTTCTTGTGCTCAGAAATCATTTATTCTGTGGATAGGGACAGGCAATTACTGTCTAGTGATTATGCTAAACAGTAAACATCAATATGCCATGTTCATTTTTTTTTTCTTGCTGTAGGATGATATAGAATTCGGACTTATTTGATTTGTACCTGGATGGGATTGTCAATTATCTGCACACTACATTGCGTGTAGCATATTCTGTTTCAGCTCTGTTTGTTTTTTCTACTAAATTCAAATATCTAAGAATTAATGATCAAGTATAGTGATGAAACATATTATACATTATTATCCATTAGGTTGCATGTCATTTATTGTAATTTCTATGTTCCTACAGAGATATAATATCTATTTTTTCACTTGTTTACTTGTCCATGGTCTTAGTGTGTCATAAGACAAATCAGGAGAGGAGCCTTTGCTTTCAGTCCTCAGCTCAACAACACAAGACCATGCAGTTTCTATCACAGGACACTAGGACTTCCACCAAGCACCCCAAACATTGTGACCTGTTACCGAAGCCCACTATGCTCAGTGGAAAAAGCTGTGTCACAGCCACTGCCTTGAGTGACAAGACACTTTCTCATGACTGGTGTTGAATAGTTGCATACAACTCTCACAAAGCGTATCTACAGTAGGTCTAGTGTATTCCATGACATGCCATATGCATACATTTTGCAGACCACAGGGGGTTGTAATTTTGCTTACAATCTCTGATTTTTTTCTACCACTCATTGGACATTATTTGTATCACATTTGGCCCCTGAGTCTGGGTTTACTCACCCCTAATGTAGATCAATATTATAAACTTCATGTAAAGCTAAGAACACTATGGGCTAAATTGAATGATATACTCTTTAAACAAATACACCTGAGATTTGCATGTGTAAAAAAAGAACAAGCATTAACATTGGCCTTTATCTTTTATCCAGTGGAATCAATCAGCCAAGGTTAATCTGGGACTGTTCTTTTATTTTGAAAACTACATGAACTAAACTATAATGAATATTAAGAATAAACTATAATGATAACTAATAAAACAGCAAGAGAAACACTGGGAATTAATCAGAAGAGTCAATGGCCCATAGTCTATTACAAAGATCTTCAGTGATAAATGAAATTGGTGGTGATAAATAAAACCCTAGCCACCATTTAACGCCAATTGCTACTCTATTAAACTACCACTAGCCAATGATAAGGACACAAAGCAATTGGCCACCACAGCCATAGTGACTATCACATTTTATCTATTGCTAATATATGCAAACAACCGAATAACTTATACTAATGAAATTTTGAGCTGAACTCGTTTTCCATTGTACAGTATTTTTCCATTAATTTCCCATACACCTTTAAATGCAAATTTTAAAATGGCTGCTCTAAAGTGAAAATCTGTTTAATTTATATTAGCACGGTCTATATCATTCTGGTTACTTCACACTCACACGGTCATGTCTCTGCAGTAAGACTGATTCAAAAAAAGGTTTATATCTAAAATAAAACTCACGGTGAACAAGCTTTAGCCTTTGCAGTTCTTCCTTCCCACTCTTGGCTATGAAAAGACATTTGATCATCCTATAACCCATTGGGATTTAGAGCATTGTACAGCATTTACAGCATTTTAAGGTAACCCATGGGTAAACATTGATAGGTGGTTGATGCAATTCAGGACGATTCTCCAGTTCTGTATATTTTTTCTTTCATTATTACCTTAAATACAGCTAACAAAATACAGCTTCCAATGCTAAAGCCAAACATCGCAGCACCTGGTCATGGCGCCAAGTAAACCGTCCTTGGCTAAGAGCCACCTTACATCCTGTCAAAATGTGCCTTAATGTTGCAGGTGATGAACACAAAAGACATGAGGGATCCTCTCCTACCCAGAGGTTTAGGTTATGTGGTGATGGGAGAACATCATATGTTGACCTGATGAGGAAACTGATCCTGCTCTGTTCCATTGACCATAGGTCTTGCCAGCCAATCTTGCGTTGTTCCACACTCTCCCTTCTCATCCATTCTCCCTGCTTGGCCTGGGAAATGGCCTTTACGCACCTCATCCTCTCCTCCTACTTTTGCACCTCGTTGACTACCAGCTTCCTCCGTTGAGCTGGGGCTGCCTTGTGCCATATAGGAGGAGCTGAACTGAGACCAAGACCCTCTCTTCCATGCTGAACTTGCCCCATGATATCACCAATTCGAAGCTTTTACATCCTCCACAGCTTTCTTTGCCGCCCACTTTCTTCCAGTTTTCAACACAGGTGCTGCCTCCCTTACGCATTTGTCGCGTGACTCTACTAATGTAATATCCAGTCGGACCTTGGCGCACTTAAACTCCTCGGTTAGAGCGGAGACTGGTAGCTGCAGTATTCCTTTACCATAGATGCCCACTCTGCTGAGGCAGCGTGGAACTCCCAACCATTTCCTGATGTATGAACTGATGAAAGCTTCCAGCTTCTCTACTGTTGTCAAAGAAACCTTGTACGCAGTCAGTGGCCACAGCAACCTCGGCAGTAGACCAAACTGAAAGCACCAGAGTTTTAGTTTGCCTGGTAAAGCGCTGCTGTCTATGCACTTCAACCCTTCAACTGCTTGTTGTCTAACTTCTCCCACACGAACTGTGTCCTTTCAATCCCCGTCGTACCATCTCCCAAGACTTTTCACTGGCTTCTCAGACACTGTTGGTATTGCCTCACCATTAATGAAGAACATTTTATCTACTACTTTACCTTTAATTATAGAGATGCTCCTTGATTTAGTGGGCTTGAATTGCATTCGTGCCCATTCAATGTCATTGGCTAATTTGCCCAATAACCAATTAGTACAGGCTACTGATGTAGTCATGGTTGTCATGTCATCCATGTATGCTCGAATTGGTGGTAGTCGCATTCCAGAAGCCAAGCGCTCTCCTCGCACTACCCATTTTAATGCCCTAATGATTACTTCCATTGCTATGGTAAAAGCCATAGCCATTATCCTGCCATTATTCCAACTTCTAGGCATTTCCATGTAGTGCTGAATTCTGAAGTTGAAAAACTAAATTGCAAATCTCCAAAATAGGCTTTCACTAAATTTGTTATTGTCATCGGTACACTGAAAAAATCAAATGCTGCCCAAAGACGTTCAGGTGGCACTGAACCATATGCATTAGCCAAATCCAGGAATGTCACATGGAGCTCCTTCCTCTCCTTTTTAGCTGATTGAATTTGTTGCCAGATCACATTGATGTGTTCTAAGCATCCTGGGAAACCTGGAATGCCCGCTTTTTGTATTGAAGTGTCAATGAAGCAGTTCTTTAATAGGTAAGTTGACAATCTCTGAGCAATAATGCTGAAGAAAATCTTGCCTTCTATGTTTAATAGGGAAATAGGGCGAAACTGACTGATGCTTGTAGAATCTTTTTCTTTAGGTATAAAGACTCCATCTGCTCAGCGTCATGCTCTTGGTACAACCTGTTTTTCCCATGCCACTTTCATCAATTGCCACAGGATTCGTAGAACTCCTGAAGCACTCTTGTACACTCTGTATGGAACTCCATTAGGCCCTGGAGATGATGAAGCCCTTGCTTTTTTCACAGTTCGCTCTACTAAAGATAACTAATGTAACTGTTTTCTAATCAATAAAGTAAATGTTCCCAAATCTATATGAAAATGTAAACATTCATTGCCATGAAGAAGTACATGTCTAATTTCATTAGTAAAAACTTAAAGAGGCTTACCATAGTAAAATGTGATGAAACCAGAGCTATGTTTACTGAAGGCATGGTGAAGCACAGTCAAGCCAGGGGACAACTGTATATTAAAGCTTGGTTTAAAAAATATATAATAATAATAATCACTGTGCAAATGTAGCCTAGCATCATTAACACACACCTTCCTGATTTCAAGCTGTTTTTTGGTCTGGTTGATTTTGTTGTTTAAGAATATCTGTGGTGAAAAATCAGTAAGAATGATTTGCTTTTTGGTTTGTAATATGGCAGGGGTGGTCCAGTGGTTAAAGAAAGGGTCCTGTTACTGTGTGTGACCCTGAGAAAGTCACTGAACCTCCTTATGAGACGTAAAGCCGAGGTCCTATTGTAAGTGGCTCTGCAGCAGCAGCAGTTGTGATGCATTGTTCACCCCCTAGTCTTTGTAAGTTGTTTTGAATAAAAGCATCTGCTAAATTACTAATTAAGGGGTGTTCAAATTAGAGTCTTTTGATTATCACCACTTGATTTCATAACTCAAATGGGGTCCATCATTCCACTGTGTGGTTGAAAGCCTGTTTCACTTTGATGTCTGTCAAGAGCCCTTCTTTGACTAGCACATATTGTCTTGTCTTTGAACTAAAGCACAGTGAAAAGGTGGACACTAACAAACCACCTCAACATTGTATTTTGTTTTTAAATCTTTCTTTTCTTAATCTTATAATAGGAATAAAAAGTTATGTATTTTCAGTTTCATTAAGTGTAATGACCACAGCTTGAACAGATTCTTTGCTGTTGTTTGTTTAACACATTGGCAAAATACATTACAAATGTTCCACACAAGTGATGTTAACAGATTATCAAGACAATGAGAGTGTTATACACCTAACCAAACTGTTAGACACTATTAGAATATCAAACACACTTGTAAGATAACCTTTATGCATGCACTTGAGTTTTAATGACCCCTGTTATTGCTTCAAAGGAAAAGGGTAATTTTCATTTCATTTTCTTTAAGTCTTGTTAAATTTAATGGCCTACCCCCAATGTGGTCTATTAAAAATAAATGTATAGTAGATATAGCCCAGCATTTAGTAATGAATTAATTTGCCCTAGTTACTGGTAGCGTATGATCTAGACTTAAAACTTGAACCTCCTGTTCCTTCTACTGTATGTTTTTTTGGACCATCCACAAACTTTTTTTCGCTATAAGTTGATAGCTTAACTTTTGCAGTGGGCACAATGTTTACTTTTGCACATTTTCCTTTTTTTCTTTTTGCATTTCAGAATTTTTTGTGGCAAAAATAGTTGCCCAAAGCACTCCCCAGTAGCAAGGGTAGTGATTCTGAACGTTATAACTGAACTGTACAGAGCAAAGTAAGCTGGGATCAATGGATTGAATCTTTTGCAGCTTGGAGAGCTTAGTTAGGGAAGAGGAGAACTAAGCAATATGAAAATGTTAAATGAAAGGCTTTTTTGATATTGGCACTGGTTCCCATCAATAATGAAATGCTAGCGAATTTAAGGGTTGAAAGAAAATCTATAATAAACATACAATATGGCTTTATTGCTGTTTTGCAAAATGTACATTCATTTCTCAAGCAATACTAATTTAAGAATTTAGGTATAGTTACGGTATAGTTAACCTGAATTTTTTACATTTCCTTTATGTTTTGAAACAATCAAAAATATGAATTTGAAAAAAAATTGAAATTTGTATTCTTAATATAGGGTGTGACCATGTGGTCAAATTGAATTTCGTGGGACACCTGTGAGTGGGTGGTGCTCCCACATGATGTAGCAGGTTCCTGCAGCTCAGGAACATCATCTCTCATTTCATTGAGGCCCTCATCTCCTAGAAACTCCCACTGGCAAGAACAACAACTGCTCCAGAACTCATGATATAATGACAACATTTTTTCAGACTTACCGAAATCTTACTGACTTGATTTGTGAACAAGCAGCAACTCAGAACACCTGCTGCTGTACACGACCTATGTGGTTGGGCCACCGGACTCCCATATAAGAGAGTGCTACATGTGGTCATATGGTCACACTAGGTTAATTTGTGGTCTACAAGTCAATCTACATAAACATACATTAAAGTGTTATTTCAGTCATGGAATTGGAAAGGTTATGTTGATAACATAACCATAGCATATTAAATTGAGGTCCCAGTATGATGCATTTACATTGTATCCCTTTTCGATCTTATTTTACTGCAAAAATGCTCCATAACTGCTGTAAGGTTTTGTGGTCAATTTGAAACTATAGCAGAGCTAGGTGTGTGTGTATCTATCTATCTATCTATCTATCTATCTATCTATCTATCTATCTATCTATCTATCTATCTACCTATCTATCTATCTACCTATCTATATATATAAACAGAAGTAGTCTTTGAAGTCTTTGAACTTAAAGTGGAAAAAGGTGCCTGATATGACATTTTTGTGGAAGATACCCATACAACTTTGGTCTGAACATGCATGTGCTGCCTTTGTCAAGTGCTATACAGACTTAGCATGTGTATTCTACCACCTTTGAATAGTTTGAATCTTTAATTTCTAACAACTAAATGTGACCATATTAACTGGGTAATTTTGTCAGATAGCAGATGCAGCAGACAAAAAATTTTACATACTGGAAATTGATAGGTGAAATGGTAGCCATATTAGTCCTGAGATGATAGACAAAGAGAAGGAGATGCGATACCTTTTATTGGACTAACTAAACAATCATTAGTCACAAGCTTTCAAGACCAATTCAATCTTCAATCTTTCCTACTTTCACCTGAAGAAGAGACCTTTGAGGTCTTGAAAGCTTGTGATTAATTATTGTTTAGTTAGTTCAATAAAAGGTATCACATCTCCTTCTCTTTGTCTACACTAGAAAGAAATCAAGTCAGACTTTTTTTTTCAAACATTGCATTTGCAGATTCTCACTTTCAGGACAAGTAGTTTTTTGTTAGAAACTGGTGCATTAAGTTATTCAAGTTTATTTTGCTTTAGTTAATCCCATGACAGCAGATAGGATGAAGTAAATGTTTAAAACCAGCAATGTGATATACATGTGCAAACTGATCAGCTGTTGATAACTATAAACAAAACACAACATCTTAAAAACAAGGCAATACAATATAATTATTAATAGACAATGAAGCAATTCAACGAGTCATTGAAATAAGTCACAATTACTGTATATCTGTTGACACTGTAGAGCTGGGAGCATTTTAAAATGGTTTTTTTTTGTGGGTGGTCGGTCCTTGGAATAACCCAACCTTCCCCTACATTAAACTTTGTGAGGTTGGCGAAAGTGCACATTTACATATCCTAATTATATGCTCAGTTTTTTTTCAGATAGCCAGAGAGTAGTGTCTGGATACATTCTGTGCCGTGGCTGGTGTGACAATCCTCCCTAACTGAGGCTGACACTATTTTCACACAGTGCTTGTTATTGTAATGGAATGCCACCAGACTCAAATAATTGTTGACATTCTATTATGGAGAACATGATAAGTCAAACCAATGTGGTTAAACTGTCATTTGCTACATGTGTTTGCCGGAAATCGAAGCTCTTAGGACATGTGGACCTTCATTAACACTTACATTGTGACTACTTTACCATCAACATTGTTAAGCCTATTACATGCCTCTTATAGCGCTAGTTAACTATATGTGCAATGTGAGGTGACTGAAAATAGTTTGAGTTTTACAGTAGTCATTAATACGGTAAATATTTTTTTGTAACGTTTAAGAGAATGTCTCAGCAGACAAAATGCTGTCCATCTTCATTACTGTCTATTTCCAGAAGAATCGCCCTCTCAATAGCTGGTGAACCTCAGTGTTATACATTTTAACAGCAATGGTAAACCTGGAAAATAACATTTTATTATAAGGAGCCGGTGACAGGGTATGCCCCTGTGTTTATTGTAATTATTATTATTATTATTATTATTATTATTATTATTATTATTAATAAAGTGTTGTGTTTGTTTAAAAGAGGGTTTTGTTATTGTTGTTTTACAGCATGGGTGGGGTTAAAATCCCCCATCCAGCTAATTTTTTCCAGAGCGCTACCAGTTTAACCACGTGTGAATGCTTTTATTTATTTAATTTTTTTTTGGAGGAAAGTGTCCTGGACTTATTTTTGAGAAGGGACAACTCCTGAGACAAATATTGGGAATGAATAGGTTTGTTTAATCAGACTGAGATCATTCTAACCCATATTTGAGTACACAATTAACAGCATTTATATTTATGTTTAATCACTTTTTAACAATATTTTTTTTTTCCAATAACATAACTGTCTGTTACTGAGAGAGAAACATAAGGTAATATGTATGTTTAAAGGTTAATTTTAATTTTTAAGTTGCTTAATGTCTTTATTGCAGTGAGTTCTAAGGCTTTTTTGGTATTTTCAGGGACATTTGTCTTGTTTTTCTCTTGTAATGAAAGCAACCTAGGATAACTTCCAAGACTAATGAATAATTTAAGTATTTTCCAATTTATAAAATAATGGAAATGTGATCGACTGCTAACCGATACAAAATGAATATGTGAAAAAGACCTGGAGATTGCAAACTTGCTTTCTCTATTATATTTGATTCACATTTTTGTACGATTTACTAGCTATGCATTTGTGTTTCTTATACAGTAAGCATATATGGATATATATAGATATAGTAAGCATATATAGATATATGTTAAACTGCGGAATGCATAGAAGCGTGTTATTTATGATTTTCATTTTTAAGTTGCTTAATGTCTTTATTGCAGTCACAGTTATGAGGTGTTTTTAATTATTATTTTTTTTTTTTGCATTTTCAGGGACGTGTATTTTTTTTTAATAATATATATGTTTTGTCGCTTGGAATGAAAACAACCTAGAATTACCTTTTTTCTGGTATCTACACCCATTACATTACATACTGTAGATATCCTTAAATTAAAGGCTTCCCACAACTTTGAAACCTACGTAACAATTATCTCTAAGATCGACTTACCATGGTTTTCGAAGTATAATCGCGCTCTGCAACCAGAAGTCACATTTAATGTTATCTGAAGGAGTCGTCGTTTTAAATTTATATCACAATCCTGGAGTATGTGCTTCCGCCCACTGTTGCCCTTTGCTGATGATGTCTTTCCCTCGGAGTTCCATGCCGACATCACGTTAGACACCGTTGCTCGTGAAACATCAGCAAGTTGAGCTGTCTTGGTTACTGAAGCTCCTGCCAAACACGCCCCAACAATCACCCCTCTTTCAAAGTCACTGAGGTCTCCTCTTGCAGCCATGCTAGCCATAATTATAGGCAACCAGGCCTGTCCAGCATTTTTATACATGACCCTAAGCATGCTGGGATGTTATTTGCTTAATTAACACATGAGCCACACCTGTGTGGAAGCCCTTGCTTTCAATATACTTGGTGTCCCATTTACCCAGGGGTTTCAATTTTTTTGTCCACTACCTGTATTTGTTAAAGCGACTGAGTAATAGGCAACATATGAAACTTAGGAGCTAACTCATGTCAAATGACTCAAGCCTTAGTTTTGGTTTGCTGTAGTTTCGGTGTTACAGTGCCTGAGATATTCACGCGAGAAGGTCGGGCCGCCGATACACTATGCCTGAGGTCCATACGGACCCCAAAGCTAAAACGATTTGGCAAATTCTATCACGCTGGACTAGAATTCAGACCAGGCTGGACTAGAATTATCATTTGCATAGTGTACCAGGATGGGTGCCTGACAACTACCTAAAAGGAAACAACAATGAAGTCACTCCCACATAATAACTGATAATAAAGCACTGTGGGGTCCAGGTTACCTTATGATAGTTAAATCAACCCAAGGTAATTATTGAGGTTGGCACATTTTCCATTATTCATTGGTTGGTTTTATGTTGGCTATCACGGTCATCAGCAATGGCACTGACATTAACAGGTGGCTCTAAGACTAGTTTCTGCAGTAAGCTCCTAAAGCAATACTTTTGTTTGAAAACAATTGTAATATGTTCATGATTCAAGTGAATTTAGGTGTATTTCATTTATTTGTAAATATATATTTTTAAAACGTTTTTTTTTTCCAAGAGAATACATTTATTTACAATTCTGTCTAGTTCAATATCTGCTGAATTCCTGGATTTTGCAATTCCAGCTATGAAGCTCACTACAGCTATAGGCCCATTTAAAATGGCTTTTTTTCTAAATACGTGAGATTTAGAGATATAGATTGACAGCACATTTTTCTACTAGACTGTCATACTTCCAGGGTCACACATAGTATATCAGACACTGTTAGCAGTGTGAAATGACCATTTGATAAAAGTATCCTCTGCTCATGACAAACAGAATATTGCACATTCCCACATGAGGAATGACAGGGTTTGGTCTGATAAATAACTACCTGTCAATTGGCTGGCTTGCTGTGCATAAATGTGTTTGATACTTTGACATATGAAACTTTCTTACAAAACGTTTAATAATGGTGACATATGCACTGATAGATACAGTGTGATTTGGAAGTGCAACTCGTACAGTACAGTAGCTATAGCAACCATTTTCTGCATGGTGGTTATTTCTGAGCAGGGTTCTACTTCCAGCTTTATTTTGAGTGAGTAGATGTACTGTACAGTTTAAGTGTAGACCTGTGGTTTCCATGACTACCCTAGCATAACTACCAATTAACAGCTTTGATTATTTCTTAAATTGAATTAAACTGGTCATACAGACTTAAAATATCAGTGTGTCGTATGTTGCCATGGTGCTGGTCCCAAACAAATGGCAATGGGCAGAGAAGCCGCAGGTACAATATTGTTTAACATGCGTTTTATAACACGGCAGGTGGATGGTACAGCACACTGTATGATTAGTACAATATATGTGTAGCATAAGTGTGTCTTTCTCTTCTCTCACAATTTTACTCCAAACCTTAAAGTGATTGTGACTAACAAAATAATTCCATAACTCTTACAGGTTGTGTACTTCCGTGTGTGTTTATAAGTGTCGAGCTCGAATCAAGTTAAACGTGTATTTCTCACACTCTTTGCTGTATCAGGTCTGTCTTACAAAGAGTGCAAGAGAAAATACACTCTCAACTCAATTAGAGGTAGACACGTAACACTTATACACATATTATAATAAGCCATTCAATCTAACTGGCAATACAAGTGAAAAAACTGATGTTAACATATGCAATGTGTTTATGTAGCTTCTGTGGTGGTTAAACGTGTATAATTCTTTGTCATTGACATTCAGAGTGCAAGATTTACATTCTCAGCAAAATTATAAGTGTAGTTGCTGCTAATAGGTTCCAATGGGGACCTGACTTATAAGTTGTTATATAAGTCTCAAATGTTTTGAAAGAAAGAAACTTGCATTATTATTATTTTAAAACATGATATCTGGTACTACTTTAAGTTAAAGAAATCTTTGTTTGCAAGCCATTCTTTCAGTTAGTGTTGCATTTGCTTGGTCATTTCACCTGGAGTGTGAAATTATCCCCACCTTTTTATCAGCTTCTTTACTGCCATTGACTAACCAGCTGTTTCCCCTATTGACTGATATGCTTTCGGCCAATAACATACCGGATTCTGCCGAGTCAACCTCCCGGTTTGAATGATCGCCCCACCCAGTCTTTTAGCTGAAAGTCACATTTTCACCATTAATTTCTGTTTTGTAATAACCATGCGCAAATAATGCCTGAGAGGAAATATCGCGGCTCATGTGAATAGAAAGAAACTGTCTAGAAGTAGTTGCTCTATATATTGAATGATTCAAGATTAGGGTTAGGGTAAGGGTTATTTTCGGTTCAGATAACGAAGATGTGGAGTTTGGCGGTTTCGGATCAGATGATATAGACTCTGCAGTCTGATTGATTACGCTTTCCTTTTGTTACACTATAATCCATATTTTTTATTTTTTTAGACTCTGCAAGAGCTTGTAACTCAGACACAATTTTTTTGTATTGAATATTTTAATACTACATTGTGACTTTGGATGTTAATTTATTATTTCATGTTGTGTTTTCACACTGGACGCTAAAATTTCTTACTTGCAGAGATTATGTAAAGCCCTTTATTTTTGTGGACCGAACATAAGAAAATATTATCCTTTAGTGTGCCAACCAGCAGTGTGGAGTAGTGGTTAGGGCTCTGGACTCTTGACCGGAGGGTTGTGGGTTCAATCCCCAGTGGGGGACACTGCTGTTGTACCCTTGAGCAAGGTACTTTACCTAGATTGCTCCAGTAAAAACCCAACTGTATAAATGGGTAATTGTATGTAAAAATAATGCAATATCTGTATAATGTGAAATAATGTATAATGTGATATCTTGTAACAATTGTAAGTCACCCTGGATAAGGGCGTCTGCTAAGAAATAAATAATAATAACCTTAAAGGAGTGCTGAGAGTTTGAACTCAGCAGGAGATTTTGCTGTTGATGAAATACTGTCTCAGAATCTCAATTGCTTGGGGGTTTATCTCAATGATTGGGAAGGCTATGCACCCCCTTGAGTGTAAGAAATCCAGAGCTTTATCTTGCACCATGTAAGCCAGTCCATGCTTGGGAATAGAACACTGTCTGTGATGGGCAGGTGGATGGAATGGGAAACAGTTACAAAAAGAGGAGGACTAGCTGTACGATTTATCCTTATTTTGATTATTATTATTATTATTATTATTTCTTTATGATTCTTGCAATACATCTTCTCAGGTGACCAGTTAAAACATTCTTGGGTATCTGGTTCATCAAAATGCTGCTTTCATTTTACACACAATGGATGGGACAAAAAACAGCAGTATATGTTAAGGAAACAAAAGTGTCACGCAGAATTTTGTCCTCAGAATAGTACCAAGTCACAGCTCCAAGCCATATGGGTGGTATGTCTGGTTGCATGTTTGGATATGAAGTATGCAATGTAATGACTTAGCCTAATTGAGCTGTGTTTTATGTAATTTAGGGGCAGTCCAATCACATCAAATCAGGAAAAAAAGAGAACACTCCACTGAATGTATTTGACTTAACAGATTAATAAATTATTCAACATCTACTATACCAGAAGGCTGCAAAAGGGCTGACCCACGTAAAGATCAATATTTAATATCTCAGGATTCCTCCTATTTTAGCTGATGCCTTGAATACTATTCAAAGGTAATTAGTATCAGGAAGAACATTTCGCAGGGGCTTTGCAGGAAAAAAAAAAACTTATCCTCATGCTACAAAAATAAACCCTTCCTCTGAATTAAAAATAGAATTAAGCAAAAAGAACTGAACTGGATAAAGACTTTAAAACAAGCAAACAATTAATTGTGTACCTGAACCAGGCACCAACAACATGATTAAAGAAAAGATAAAGAAACATAGTGGGTACTCAGTGCTGCATCTGGTGTCGGAATCCACACTGGAAAAAAGACATGTGCATGTAGTACTGGAAAAAAGACATGTGCATGTAGTACTGTGCTACTCTCTATCCACAAGATTTATCTAATTGGTTCACAATTCACATTCTGACAAGATAATGCCTTCAAGCACTTGTGACATTTTTTGCATTAGCAATTTACACCTGGAATGATCTTGGGGCTAAAAGGGATGATCCATGTCCTTTATTAAAAATGACTCAATAAGTAGCAGTGCACAATGTGCTATATTTCTGTTTCAAGTTGCACTTGGGCAGCAGTGTGGAGTAGTGGTTAGGGCTCTGGACTCTTGACCGGAGGGTCGTGGGTTCAATCCTAGGTGGGGGACACTGCTGCTGTACCTTTGAGCAAGGTACTTTACCTAGATTGCTCTAGTAAAAACCCAACTGTATAAATGGGTAATTGTATGTAAAAATAATCTGTAAAAAAATAATATAATTGTATGTAAAAATAATGTGATATCTTGTAACAATTGTAAGTCGCCCTGGAGAAGGGCGTTTGCTAAGAAATAAATACAAATAAATAACTTGGACTCTCTAGAGTCTAGACATCCAAAGTATCCCACAGAGGTTTCCTCTTGAATTGGACAGAGATGGAGCAAGACAGAGGCTTCACATTCTTAGGAATTTATTTATTTTGTAACAACGTTTAAGGATAATCCAACTATCTTCTACTTTTGTTCTTTCATTTTAGTTAAACACTGTTCATAAAATGTAAAATGCCACACAGACATAAAAAGGGCTGTCCTCCTAACTGGTTATCTGCATCTATCTCTTTCCTGAGTGTCTTTGTCTAAGTATCTCATAATTTAACTAAATTGAATTACAAATTCTATTCAATTGTTTTATTTATATATCACTTATGAAAGGACAAACTGTGGACAAGTTGTTGGAGAAACATGGTTTCACACTACGCGGGATTGTGACCCGGGTAGCCAGAACCCGGGTCAGGACCTGGGGAGGAGCGCCAGTGGGAAAGGGGCTTATGATGTAATAATGTAGTCTGTCAAAACTGATATAGAATAATCCTTAATAGTCTATTGTTATTTTTTTAGCAAGCTAATTGAACGCAAGATCATAAAAGACTATAAACATCCATCCATATTCGATCGGACGAGAAATAGTTTGATAATAATATATTAATACAGCGCTGCTTTAATGACATAACTCTGTCTTCTTGTGAGAGACTGACCTTTATTGTATGTGCCAGTTTAAGATGGAAATGGTCTAGTGCAGTTGTGAAAATAAAATAAATAAAAAGACCAGGAAGTTAGGGGCTGTAAGAGCTAACGTGTTACTATAGCTGTACTTACAGCCTTCTTTTTTAACATTTCCATCTCCATTTCCCCAATAATACCAAAAAAATGCTTGCACTGCACAGTTGACACTTTTATAGGCTCTGCAAATGTGAACTGGTGGAGAAGCTGTCAAAAAAAAAATAGATGTCAGAGCCGAGTACACCATGTTCTTTTCATGCGCTCTCGACTCAGCAACCAGCTGTACAAATCAAGGGTACTTTAAGCATGATGGATGGGTATGTTATCAATTAGAGTGATTTATCATGTGTTGAACCATTCATTTTCAATCAAGTGCCTTGTGGGACCTGCAAGACACTTGGTAGAATCTGTGGGCTTTCCAGTTACCTGATTGGAGTGGGGCGAGAGAGGTAAGAGTCTCATTTCGAGAAACTCCACCACCAGCTCTCAATGCAGGATTATGCAAAGCGCAGATTGAGGATGCATTATTTAGTGAGCGTTTGTTTGAAATCTCTTACCTTGCTTCGCAGTAACGTTGTACCTTCTCAGGCTCACACACAAGTAATCCCTTGATAATCTACATTAGCGTCTCGCTTCTAAGCCAGCTGCCCCCCAGCCTAATCCTTTCAACAAATAACTGAGCTCTGCTGATCACTGCCAGAGCCTTTACACAATGCTCCTTGAGCTGCCATCACACAAGGGAAAAATCATTTTGAATGAGAAACAATTAAAAATGTGAACAACGTAGAGTGATGCAAATAACAGGAAGCAGCTCACAAGCAGTGGCATTCTTATAAATTCTCCACATGCTGAATGCCAAAGACAGTGCTTTACAGTATGTCAGTCCAATCCAATATATCTAGCTGCCTAGAATGTGTGTGTGTTTATATTTGTGTGTTTTAAATACCAAGGGCCTCATTTACTAAGTGGCGGTAATTTGGACAGAATTGCAGGAGGAAAATTAAGATGACTGTGCATGGTATTTCCCAAAGTGTCACGCCCTATTTACTAACTAATTAGAAGTAAAAAAAAAAAAAAAAAAAAAAGTCAGAAAATTTTAATTAGCATACAAATTGTGGGATGGCAACAGTTCTGAAGTTGCACACGGTACTTATTCTATTGACAACAGGAAAGGAGCTTACTTACTGGTGGTGTCAAAAATATGAGAGCGAGATAAAAGAAAATATGCTGAAATAATTTTGTTTCAATTTAAAATAATATTTTATTATCAAAGCATCCTACAACAATACGAAGCCTACAACGCATCAGCATGATTTGTTTTGTACTGTATTGCATGTAGGATAGACTAATTAAAAAGCACTGTTGGGGAGAGTATTTTTTGGCTTCAGTAAAAACCCAACTGTATAAATAGGTAACAGAATTTGAACTCAATTCAACTGTTTAACACAATGTTACAAGATGTTTGATCAATAAAGGTATTAAAAAGTCGTTTCGGTAGGTTTTTTGGAAGACACCAGCAGGAATTCAGCAAACAATGATGCCAGACAGCAATATTTAAACCAATGTCTAAAAAAGCTGAAATGTTTAATCACAATTTGATAATAGATAAAGATAAATAAATGATAAACAATATTGCCATTGATATTGCCATTAATGTCTCACTGCCATTATATGGTGTAAATTGAATATTACAATTTGATAATAGATAAAGATAAATAATAAGCAATATTGCCATTGGTAAAATATATCTAACCTTCTGTCCCTTTTTTTTTTTTTTTTTTAGCTGTAAGCCTTTTAAAACAGTAACAAAAAATGACTATATCATTACCTGTATAATAATGTTGATTTAAGCCAATACTAGCTAATATATTAATACCCACCATGTCTCCATGCAATGTCTCGTCAACGCAAATTTAGAAATGGTGCAGCCATCCATCATTTTTGAATGAGAAGGGAAAAAGACTCATTTGCAATGGAGTCGAGAGCTGCATTTCCCTTTCGCCAGATAATTTGTCAACCTGACAGATGAAGTGTTCCAAGCAGTACCAACTCTTTGCTTTATGGTGTTCACCTCTATTCTGTTTATCGTCAATTTCGCTTCCTAACAAGTATCTGTCAAAAAAAGCTGCCAGAATCCTTAAATATTGTCCATTCCTTTTTCGAACAACTTAAATATGGTTGAATGCATGCTACCTTTAGAAGGAGGGTGTGATCTTTTGGGCTCAAACTATTTTTTTGTTGTAATTCGCATACAACATCAGATATAGTACTGTAAGTAATTGTGCCAGGATTTATTTAAATAATGCAATGCAACATATTTTAGATACTTTGCATTTCCAAGCCACTGGAATCACAGCCATTACTTTGGAGTTTGTTTTTACTTCTAAAATAAATGTGCCTTCTATTGCATGTATTACAACTTCTTGGTAGCCTTCATAATCACTTATTCCAATGTAAATATGGCTTGGGTTTTAAAAATACAGGTACAAATACATAATCAGGTGGGGTAAACTGTCTTGTGTTACTCAGTTTAAAGTTTAGGGTTTAGGGTTAGGCCTACCTTGGGGGTAATGTAGCTTGTTCATTAAAAAAGCTATTTACCTCACAAATACCTTATCATTTTGCTACAGATCAATTTCATTTCCAGACTTTACTGAAACTACACTCTAACAGGTCGAGTCAATGCTCGAATTCCACAACAGTGGAGTTGTTTTATGAAAGACCATCTGGGTCAAAAAACACGTTATTTAGTAGGTGTTTCAAATATTTACTACACGTTCTCATTTGAGTTTAGTATATGTTGTAATTATAATACTACGCGTACTAATTAAGGCCAATCAGATCGTTAAAAATGAAACGAGAACCAATGAATTTAAAGAAAATAGTAAGTGCAATAAATTATCATCCTTTAAAAGTCACCTTACATCTGCCATTCCCCTCCAATTCATGGCGGTATATGGACTTGGCATTGGGTAAAGTGTAGTGAAAGATGGGTAGACCCGGAATCTCTGAGACGAGCATCAACTGGCGGTTTGAGAGCCTTAGAAATCACTTTAATTCAGTGGTAACCCCACTGTAACTAGTATGTAAGTTTAAATGTATTATTAATAGCGTTTTTATTAAATTATACCAGTTCAAGTTTTTATTTACAATGAAGGGAAAACATAATACATGTTTTCATTATAAGCATTGGGCGACACAGTGTATGTTCCCTTCATTGTAAAAAAAAACGTGATTATATATAATCAAAGAAAAAGGTAATGTGGGTAAATATGAATTGATAAAAAAAAAAAAAAAAATCAAGCTGAAGAAGGATGTAGTCCGAAACGTCCTGATATAAAAATAAAATGATCAATTATTCACATTTTTGTGTACCTACATTACCTTTTTCTTTTTGAAACAGCAGTTTTCCTTTTTAAAATTATATTATTATTATTATTATTAGATTATTTAGCAGATGCCTTTATCCAAGGTGACTTACAGAGACTAGGGTGTGTGAACTATGCATCAGCTGCAGAGCCACTTACGCTTATCGCTCAGGGTCACACAATGAATCAGTGGCTGAAGTGGGATTTGAACCGGGGACCTCCTGGTTACAAGCCCTTTTCTTTAACCACTGGACCACACAGCCTCCTATTAATCATCAGGAACTACATTAAAGTACCTGTGCTTTTGGATTGAAAACTTTATAGTGAAGGCGAATGTTTTGTATTGTTTTGTGTGAACCTTTTATTTTGGCCCTCGTGCCAGTTGATTTGTTTCTTTAACCACTGGACCACACAGCCTCCTCTATATATATATATATATATATATATATATATATATATATATATATATATATATATATATATATACACCCATCTTTTTTTAATAGAGAGAGAGAATGTATGCATGTCTTCAGTCATATTTGTTTTTCACGATCACATTGCTTTCTAGCCAAAATTGTGCCATAGCCTTATGTTTTCGCATATTGTCATTGATTTGTCCCATTGCTGCTGTACTTTATGCATGCAGAGCTGGTCAAACATCAGAAAAACATCACAAATTGTGTGTCCCTTGCTGCGATTTCATCGGGCAGTGTGTAATGCCCGCTCACAAAGATTTTTTTGCGACGCGACCTCCTCCATTGAGATGCGCTGATCACATCGGGCAGTGTGTTACAGGCTTAATTCTTTTTTTTTTTTAAAGCCTGTTTCATGTCTGCAATTAAATAAATGTTATCCCGAAGGTGATTAGCTACTCTTGTAATTATGCTGCATGCCTGTAAAATGACAAGCCAATAAAATAGTATGTTATTATTAATTTTATTATTAATTTCTTAGCAGACGCCCTTATCCAGGGCGACTTACAATTGTTACAAGATATCACATTATTTTTACATACAATTACCCATTTATACAGTTGGGGTTTTTACTGGAGCAATCTAGGTAAAGTACCTTGCTCAAGGGTACAGCAGCAGTGTCCCCTACCAGGGATTGAACCCACGACCCTCCGGTCAAGAGTCCAGAGCCCTAACCACTACTCCACACTGCTGCCCATATGTGTACTAAATGATCCAATGAAAAGTCGCCTCACATTTTCCATGCTCTTTCAAAAGGTGATCAGGGAATCTAAGTCTTTGACTATTTTTAAAAGCCGTCTCAAAACATACTTTTTTAAACTTTCCAATTATTTAACTTATGTTTGTACAATGTTTTTTATATGCCTTTACTTTTCCTGTAGTATGTTGTGTTTCTTTTTTTTCTGTCACCGTAAAACTTCAAATAATCGCCAGGTCTTTTGTAAACAGTGAGTTATGAATAATAATACAAGGTGCATTACACTGGATGTGGTCTTTTTAGTGGATTTTATTGTTTTTATTATTATTAACAGTGGTCGATGCAATTCAGTTTTTCCATGCAGATTCATTCTTCTGCTTGTTCATTTTCTAACATTTTGCATTTCCTTGTTTATTTTGCTTTATACTTTGGGGGTGTACAATACAATTGTGTTATAAAATAAAATTGTTACTTAATACCCACTGACACAACCTTTTAACAATGTTGCTGGAATATTGCAATTTAGTTATGTTAATGCTTGAAGGTTGTATCATGTTAGTGGCTTCTCCATGATTGCATCTGAAGTATTTGAAGATGTAAGTCATGTTACATAATAAACACTGGGTCTCAATAGTTGGCGGGGCTTCTGTCAAATATTGTAAAGAAACGCCTTTGGCGCTTGTGACAGGGTGGCTTGGCGGTGACGTCACGGCAGAAGCAGGAACTTAAAACACACTGACACCAGGCACTGCAGTTTCCAAAGACGCGGCTGGCTGCCGTTTTATTTAAATACAAAAATAAAATAAATATTTAAACAAAAACACTTGCTCACAGAGTGAAAATAAAAGGTTTAAACAGAAACAAATCACGAACACAAAATATACAATCACACAGGTCAGGCTGGGCAATAGCCTTCACTGTTCCTGTATGTATGTTATGTTTTCTTTTAAGTTTCGTTTCTCTCTCGCCACTCTCTACGATCCTCTAAACTCCCCACCCTGAGCTGGAGAGCTGCAGGCTTTTATATTCAGGTGACCATCTCCCGATTAGCAACAAAATTAATCACTTAATTAATTCGGGAGATGGCCACCTACTGCACAAGTTTATTAATTATTCCTGGCAGAATTTTTTTTAAAAATAAACAAAGCCGCACGGCGTTTCGCTGTCATATTTACAATAAATAAATCATAATGCAAAACAAATCACACGGCGCCTCGCCGTCATAAATATAATAAATAAACCATAATACAAAACAATAAATTGCACAGGGGCGGAGGGGAAGACCCCATTCTAAAAATAAATAAACAAATGAATGTACAGGGCTCTCTACTGCCCTGCTACAGCGCTATACAAAATACAATTATTATTATTATTATTATTATTATTATTATTATTATTAATAATAATAATAATAATAATAATAATAATAATAATAATAATAATAATAATTGTGATGACCCTTACTATTTTTGACAGTAAAGCCAGTGACACATATTTGCAATATTCCTTGTTTTAATTGATGTCTTCTTGTCTAAATGATACACCAAAGATTATTGGCTACTGTGGCAATTACGTTGTGAATACAAGCGAATATGTTGGTTGCTATGACAAGCCACTAATGTAAAATGACTAGACACCAACGTAGGAAATACGTAGCTTGTGTCATTTTTTTTTTAGAACACGTACCAATTAAAATTGATACACAGTCATTTCTGTGCTCTGATTGGTCCAAATGAGTATATGTGTAGCGAATATTTGAAACACATACTACACAATTTGTTTTTGACCCAGATGGCCTTCCATACTACTGTAAAATGACCAGCCACTACACAGAAAATGCTTCATTAATTTACATTTTAACACACTATATCAGCTGTATGACATACATTATCTCAGATATTTAAAAAAAAAAAAAAATACCATGAGTAAGACTATTGTGGTGTGATTTAAGTGCAATGCAAGCGGAAATGTATAAATTATCCACACTAAGTAATATGCCTCTAATGCAGTTATATATATCGATATCATTAGTTATGAATGGGAAAACTTGGATGAAAATATGCTGCCCTCATTAATTTAACAGGATTTTTTTTTTTTTTAATATAAAGCAAAAGGCATCTCAGTCCACATACACAATGGTATTTATTTATGTTCTTCAATGTATGTACTGTAGAATTGTCTGTAATATTTTGGTGTAGTCTGCTTGTAATATTTATGGTTTCCATTTCCACTAGTCTTATCCAGTCCATCCCAGTCCAGTTCCTTTATTATTTAACTTACCCTGAAGTTATAACAGTCTCTTTCCACTCTTTATACCACCTACACATTATTGCTCTCTAATCCTCCACTGGGGATACATAGATCCCAGATATATAGTGTAGGTGGGCATACTGAATTACATGTGTCATACTTTAGAGTTTAGAATATATCTAGACAACCATGCATGGCACAGGTGGATGATATTATCAGAATAGTGGGCTGACTAAAGTTTAAAAAGTTCATTCATAGTTACAGTACATTTAACATTTCTTCTGCTTTACAATAAGTTATTTAGGGCATTTACAAAACAAATACAAATATGACTACTGGTTAACTCTACATTGCTTTCTTACATAACACCCATTTGAAGTTTTTCATTTGTATACAATTGCAGTGTATTTATTGTAGTAGTTTGCCCTCTTTTTGAGTGTTCTGTCTCCCAGTACAGTAATTGTTTTACGGATGTCATAGTCATGAACCCCTATTAAGGGAGTTCATTCTAAACATAATTAGGTTTGCCGCTGTCCTCTCCCTGGGAGGATGCAGATAAGACACTGAAGGAATTATTTCATGTTCCATAATCCTTCTGCTGAAAGATGATAGCAAAGCAGCATACAATTGAATATGATTAACATGTCCTGTGAACTAGAACCCTTAAATCAGACTTACATATGATGTCTGTTTTCCATTCTCACAGTATCTGCATTTACATTTTTTGGCCAAACCAGTTCTGGAGCTACACATATAAGCACTATTAATAAAGACCTAATTTGCCTTGTAGTGTGATTCTGGTTACTGCGCTGCTACAACATATGCTGTTAGGATTCCAGTACAAAGTATGTTCTGTATTTATATCCCTCTTACTATACAATACAGTTCATTACAGGGGGAGTTGTCAGGAATAAACTGTGGACTGGTTGCAAAACTGAGGTTTTATTACCAGTGTCCAATTGTGTGTATTTGTGTCTTACCAGTACAGTGAACATGACATTTATGAACAAAAACTGATACTGTTGTAAGTAGCGTACAATTTGAGAGAATGAATCAATCATCTAAAGTGGAGCCAGGTCCCCCACCAAAAGATAAAGACGTTTAGATATTTAGTCCCAATGGGTGGTTAAGTGTTAATTAATTCTATACACTAGGTAGTGACTTCACATTTCTGTGAACATTAATTAGGCTGAGGTGTCAGATGATTAGTGGCAAATTAGAGCATAATTAGTATAACTTTCTATAAGTGTGAAGAACATTGTCAAGCTTTTGTCAATGGAAGTGCAAATTAGAAACAGTTTCTAATGATGATGATATTCTATATATATATATATATAAAAATCAAGAGAATGTGTTCAAGGGTTTGTTTTACTGGTGTTTTACAGTACGTATTGTACAGTACTGTATACAGTAAAAAAAAAATGCAGTATTAAATCAGGTAGAGTGATTTTTTAACCAGTCAGTGTATATTACCTCCATCCCTCTACTGTGTGCACTTTTTTTTTTAAGACTGACATGGAATGATTAATGCCAGTTGTCATGGTGATTTTCAGATATGGGTCCACTTAAGTGGAAGAGTTTGTGATCACTATAACAAAAGGGTAAGTAATCTTTCTTAGAGGTAGGAAAGCCATGAATTCATTCTAGTACCTTCATGGAACAGCCTATTTCCAGACTTAAGAACAAACTAAGCAGTAGGCTTAATCAGATTCTCTGGTCAGCTGGCTACTGGAAAGAGCCTTGGGTTGTCTAGGCATTAAATATATATATATATATATATATATATATATATATATATATATATATATATATATATATATATATATATATATATTATAGTATAAGTTTGTCAACATATAGGTAGGTGTAGTCATGGGTTCAGGGTTAGGAGAGCAGTGCAATGGTTAGTTATGGCACTGGCGGTTATGTCCTGCAGTGTTATTAGTCAAATGCTTTTAAGGAATTAAAGTTGAGCTGAAGACCTGGTTCTATACAGTATATGTTAACCGTTGACCCTGCTAATGACTGCTTAATTGGCACAGAAATGGAACATGAGGTTCATTCATTTAAATGAAGGGCTGGGATATTTCTGCCTGCCTTGCTAATACATCTGAAATTGGCCTGGACCTTAGGTATTCAATTCAATGTATCCTATAATGAGACGTTTTGTATGCAATTTCTATTATTGTTTGCAGATGTTATCTTTTGAATCTTAAGCTTTTTAAAAAAAAAAAAAAAAAAAGTGCAGACGAGGCCCTGTGAGTATAGAACTAAAACTAAACCAACAAAACTGAACCTAGAATACGCAAAAGAAAAATGGAATTACAACTATCTGACTATTATGTCATGCCCTATCAAGGGAGATTCTGGTTTTATTGCTTTCTCCATCTAACATGTTTTTGCTTTTGGCACCTGACAGCACATGACCAATTTAATGTAACCCAATGAGCTTGTGTGTGTGTGGGCAGAGCCTTTGAGGCTCGAGGTACTAGGGTCCTAGATATTGATTATCGGGAGTCTGTCACGATAGCTGTTGCTACGGGCAAACAGAAAGCTGAATAGAATGGTCAGAAAATGTTTTTCATTAATATGTGTTTATTGATTGATATACAGGCCTAGATGTACAGAGTGGCAGGGAATTGAAATCCCTGCATATACCATCCCCAATAAAATAAAAATAGGACACCAACAAGACCCTATAATGCTTATATATTAGTTGATGTACTGTACATTGAAGATACTTCCCTTCCATTCATATATACCATATTACTTTGAATTAACACCTCACTCAGATATCAGCTTTTTAATAGATGCCCCCCCTAGAATAAACAGCGCTCTCAATAAAGAAACGTTAAGGTATTTTTTTTCTACCCCTGCTCAAAAAATAAATAAAGAAACACACAACTCTGGCTATGTACATGTGACGCCCCCGAAGAGACTGCAACCTCAATCCAGCATGTAATACAAACTATTGTACACCACATGTAAGCACATGGTACAGTCCCGAAAGACAACGCAAGATGAACTACTTACAGCACAGCAGTCCTTCACGTCTTTTTATTTATTTATTTATTTATTTATTTATTTATTTTCCAGCAGAGTTCAGTGCCAACACAGCAGGGGATAAAACAAGGGCTGTCCGTTTACCTCGTCCTCAGCTTGTATGGTGAAAACTTAAACTCGGAGGAACTTAGACTAGCTTTGCCGGTCACTCTAACCTCTATCCGAAAGCTGGCTGAAGATATCTTCTTGTTGGGGGTTTAGTTGTTTTGTTTTTTATTCAATTGGAATTTAACTCAGTCCTGTACAAGTATTATTTTTTTTTTAAAAACGTGCTTACTATCTATGAGACGATTTAGTTTCGGTTTCTCTTACAGAGAAATTACAAGCAAGCAGATAAATTACAGTGAGAAACATATATTCAGAGGTAATATTTTTCATTATGAAAAACAAATGCATCACACTCAATTGCCGTTCTCTCTCCTCTTCTTGTCCCGCCCCATAGCAACCAATACACACTCCTGATTTGCTGGTACAGTACTCCCCTGACCTCCCAACTCCCACCTAATAGGCTCTCGTTAACTGTCAGTAAATGTACTGTATTCAAGCCCCCAAAACACACAAGAGTATATTGCTGCAGATAGGAGGTTCTCACAGCGCCGCTTCTAAAATGCCTTAAATCATGTAATAAAACACTGCACAGTTCAAAAACCATAGTATTTCTGATAAATACTGCCCTAAATTAAGTGCCGCAGGCGTTTTTAATAATTTAAAATGAACGCTGCTGCGCTAATTCGAAGTAATACGGTATTTGCATCAGACATCTGGTCATTTAATTATGTAAACTCCTAGGCAAGTGCACAGATTAATCTTATGAAAGACGTTTTGAGGATTTATAATCGGTTTATTAGGTGCAATCGTTTAATATTAAAAACAAGAAATAATGTACTACTTGCACTAGTACACTACCATTTGCTTCATTCCGTTACAGTTCTTTACCCCTACGTTTTGTTCATTATCCTATTAACAGCGGCTCATGCACACATTCATTATGCTTCCTCTGTGTTTTATAAGCGCTCACCGCTCACCCATGCAAACCAACATGCAGAACCGATTTTTTCATAAGGTATATGTATTTAAAATGTGCTTGTAATGCATCTGCCTGTAGGGCTTATACAGTAACGGTTGCCTTTTGCATTTTCATATGTGACATAATAGAAACATTGACATATATACAAAATGTAGCGGTTCATAATTTTAACAGAAACTGGAGTGATGTTTGATTTGTTAAGGCACAATATTAACAGAGAAAACATCGAAAAGTGGTTATTCACTTTGTGAGTTTCTTTCTGTTTTCTTTTGTGATGTATTTATTTATGCATGCATGCACAGTATTGTATTGTGTCAATGAATGGCAGGGTAAGGTAGTACATTGTAGCACTATCAATTTATTCAAAACTTCTTGTAGCAACCACAACAGTACATTTTACATAAATCTTGGTGGCTATTTGACAAATCCCTAAACTACATGTATGCAGCATAACCCTTTTTTTTTTTTTACAAGACCTGTCACCATACTCTTTCACTTAGATTATATTGGAGCCCACACTGCAGTGGTGGCTGGCGACTTGACACACAGAGATGCATTAAGGTTGTGGGGTGTGGGTTGGGGCTTGGGGTTACTTTATAGCATTTAATTTTGATTTACACATTTCTTTGTACTGTGACTTATTAGAGGATCTATATTTTGCAATCTTAAACCCAGTGCAGAAATTGTAAAAGCTGTTCTGCACCTTTAAAGCATTGGGAAAGAGTCAGTATGGTGTCAGAAATAGTTACCGTACCAAGTATTCCTTTTTGAATTAGTAATTACCAGTACAGAAAAAAAGAAAGGTTACTTTCAATGTCGGTTACATTATTTAAAAAAAAAACAAATCCAGTTCTGTAAACCAACCATGTACAGTAACCAAATATGTTTAGTGTTTAGGTTTCTTGGAGGATTCTCTATATTCAAAATAAAGTCTGAAAAACAAAAAATATATATATCAAAAGCAAAACAATAATGGGCTTGTGACAACTGAGTGACAACACAGTCCATGTATCCTTCACCTGAGAAGAAACTAAGAGGTTTGTTTATTCAGTGGAAAAATACATCTGAAAGGAATTTGTTGCTAAGGTTTGAAAGGCCCACCTCTGTGGTAACTTGATGATGTCATTGCCCAACATATTTTGTAGCTGGATCTTGGTGCTTGGTCCTGGGATTTAATGAGCACTAAACTCCTTTAAAAAGTCTGTTTGAAGAAGAACGTATAGCATAACATTAATAGTTTAGATAAAACCTCACTGCTTTATTTCTTATACTGTAGTATAAGAAAGGAAGAGTATAGGGCTCTGGCACACCATCTGCTGGTGAATTTCAGCACAGCACAGTCCAATTTTCTAACAGTACATATAATAATTATACATTGAACACAATGAATAAAAAGTGTTTCAGAGACACAATAAACGTGCTGTGTATTTTTAGAGATGATACAACATGATTTGTGCATTCTTAGCAGTCAGATTCTTAAAATGTGAAATAGTATGTCATGCTTCATATATTTCAAGAGATATTTAACCACTATCACTGCAGATTGTCATTGTAGTGCAGTTTTTTGTTTCTTGTAATACATTTCAAATATTGCCATTTGCAGGTGACTCCTAAAATTTCTGGAGCGCAATTCCAAAAGGTATTAGGTACTGTACTTGAATTCTGTTCAATCCTTCAAAACCATCTTGACAATGTATTTTTGTAGTTTGGACTTTGCAACTGCCTGGGCCTCTATCTTATTATCGTTAATGTAGTTTTGTATTCAATATGTACAGTGCTATGAAGTGGATCTCACACAAAAAGCGCTTTATAAAAAACATTGTTTTTGTATTCATTTTAAAAGTAAGGTTCTAAACCATACAGTAAATGTATTAAATTAGCAATTTGTGCCAGTGGTCTCATATATAGCAGTGGGAAACCGACCTGAGCACCAGGCTAGAGCAATCATGTAGCAGCAGTGTGGAGTAGTGGTTAGGGCTCTGGACTCTTGACCGGAGGGTTGTGGGTTCAATCCCCAGTGGAGGACACTGCTGTTGTACCCTTGAGCAAGGTACTTTACCTAGATTGCTCCAGTAAAAACCCAACTGTATAAATGGGTAATTGTATGTAAAAATAATGTGATATCTGTATAATGTGAAATAATGTATAATGTGATATCTTGTAACAATTGTAAGTCGCCCTGGATAAGGGCATCTGCTAAGAAATAAATAATAATAATAATAATAATAATAATAATAATAATAATAATAATAATAATAATAATGTATAGATTTGCAGAAAAATCTCTTAAACCTAATTGATAGGGCAAATATATTTCACAAGAACAAAAAGATGAAAAAGAAACCTGTTTGTTCCACCAAAAATAACATCAAACGAGCATTCCAAATAGGTGAGTGTGAAAGGGTAGCGTTGCGGGCCCAGATGTTAATCGGCAGGCAAAGAGACTCAGAGACCAGGAAACTGCAGTTGAAGCACTGCTGCGCGGTTTAATCAACAAAAGTAAATCAAAAGGTTGAACAAAACACTGCTCACAGAGCAAAAATAAAACTGTTAAACAAAAACAACTTTCACAATAAACAATTACAAACTAACCGGCACAAGGGCCAAAACAAAAGGTTTCAGCAAAAATCCCCAAAACATAGGCTGGGCATTAGCCTTCACTATCATTTTTCCAAAAATAAAGCACCACACCAACAAAACACACTCACCCAAAACTCCTCTTTTTATACCATGTGGCTGGAGCCTAATTATCAATTATTCAATTAGCTCCAGCCACATTCTCACATGCATTTTGGCAGGGATAGGAAATTAACCCCATCCCTGCCAACCACCAAATCACCACAAAATAATATTATTATTTACAGGCACGGCCCTGCCCTGCCACAGTGAGACTTTTATTTTTACATGTAAACCAAACCATGGAGAGCTCAGTATTTATGCCGATGTTGGTGCTAAAACCAGTGGCGTACCGTGATAAAATGGACTGGGGAACCCCCCCCCCCCTCCTTTTTTTAAGTGGCAGCTACCTCTAAGCCACAGATACCTTTCATAATTTGAATTCTGAAAGTGCCGAGTATATCCTTTCCTTTCCTGTATCAGCTCGGGGATCTGTGGTGTATATCTCCCTTTTTTAACAATCTCCAATTTTTCAGAGAAAGTTCTTGAAAAAGGATTCGTAACCAAATTGACTATGATGTCTCTGTTTTCTTTAGTGTAAAATAAAATTCAACTTAATTAGATGTTGTAAAGGTATTTGTATTTATCAATGTATATTTATAAGCAATATCGTGTGAAATCCAGCTATCCTCTTAACTGCAGTGCTAACCAAGGAATATTCATGTTTTGGGGTTGCTCACTAATGATTGGTCAGCTGTCAGAGCTTTGACTTTCCCATTGGTTGCTAAAGCAGGGCCTGAAAACCGAAAACTAGAAACCCTAATTATAGGGCAGCAGTGTGGAGTAGTGGTTAGGGCTCTGGGTTCAATCCCCAGTGGGGGACACTGCTGTTGTACCCTTGAGCAAGGTACTTTACCTAGATTGCTCCAGTAAAAACCCAACTGTATAAATGGGTAATTGTATGTAAAAATGATGTGATATCTGTATAATGTGATATCTTGTAACAATTGTAAGTCGCCCTGGATAAGGGCGTCTGCTAAGAAATAAATAATAATAATAATATATAAAACAAATCATAGCTGGGAGCATTTCTAAACTACAACAAAATACACTTATAGATAACAAATGACGATTTACTTTTTCACAAAAAAGAAGAATGTCTAAAGAATAATGACATTTATCTACCATCTGCTTTTTTTATTGATTTTTGTAAGACCATGTGGAAGGGTGTGGGTAGTCACTGACATGGGAGACAGAATGTTGTAATTGAAACACCTCTCTGGTGCCCAGTTTTATTATTATTTTCTTTTGTTTCTTTTATTATCCATCAGATGGCGCTGGTTCTGCTATCCCCCAATACCAACGATTGTAAAGGGGTTGCACTTGTTTTATGCAGCATGCGCAGGTGCTTAAAAATAATAAAGAAAACAAACGGTGAAAGAAAAAAAGGGAAAATAAAACTACAAACAAAAGGTTCTGCTTATGCAGCGTCCCCCACTGCCGCTAAACCGGTCAGCTCGGGTCTCCAACCTACGCTCTGGTATTCACTACACACTGGGGTGGCCAAGGTTCTCCCAGCTACCTACACACGTTCCCCTCGGGTACGTAACAATTATTTTTCTCTCTTATTTACTATCGGCTGTCTTCCTCAGCTGTTCTTGCTTGTCCCGTTCTCTCGCTCCAGCGGCTGATGTTCTTGCCTCAGTTTCATTTACACTGGCTTCCGAACCAAGGTCACTGGATTTTCCCCTGTTATAGCCACCCGAATGAATAACAGAGCGTAGTTTTTATAGGTTGAGCGAACCCCAAGGCCCGCCTCTCAACCGCTCAAAGACAACACACCCTCATCCAACCTCTGTGTCACTGCCATGATTGACTGGCGGATCTTATGAGGCTCTCGACCTCCCCCTGCAGGAAGGTGAATGCGCCAGGTAGCCAGTACAGATCTCCCCTGTTACAGACCAATATAGAGTATATGTGTATATGAAAACACCACTGCTGGAGCTTATTGATACAAATAAAAGTTGAGAAATAAAAGAGATTACTGTTGTGTGTTTTGTTCAAAATATTCTGACACTCTGACATGTCACTGAATCCACACAGCAGGAGACAGTTAGGTATGAAGCTGAGCCACAGTGGACAGTGGATTTTTAGTTATGTATGAATATTAACTTACTATTTTAAAATAACTACAAATACGTACTCCCTACATGAGACCACTGTAATTAATTACCAATAGGCTCTAACAGTCCTTCGTATACCACCCGTACTGTATGTTGAATTGTCTGTAAAACATAACTTTAAATAAGTCCCTAGACGGTCTACAGAATCTACCTGTTAAAAACATGTCTATGACAGGTCTTTACTTTGTTATTGTAAATCCCAATGCAAATTGGCTTATGCAGCCTGGAACAGTTTATTTGAGTTATTTAGAGACCAAATAAAATATTGTGTGTAAGACTGGCAGGCAAGGAATCGCTACAGACACATTTACACATGCTTAGTTGCAATCATAGTGTTATATTATAGCACCAAAGAAATAAAGAAATATTACTCAAAATAGATTATAGCAACAATATGGGAAACGTTTCAACAGCACATTCTAAATGTAGTGAAAGAGCAAGTACTGCAGCATTCAAACCAGCGCAATCTAGTGCACAGCAGTATATTAGTTGATCAGCTGAAGAGTCTTCATAG
Organism: Acipenser ruthenus; assembly: GCF_902713425.1. Lineage (NCBI taxonomy): Eukaryota > Metazoa > Chordata > Actinopteri > Acipenseriformes > Acipenseridae > Acipenser > Acipenser ruthenus. Next base: position 34,581,675 of record NC_081197.1, read on the forward strand.
ATGATGCTTCATAGATTTTATTTCTATAAAGACAGTTTGGCTGATCTGGCCCATGTTACATGAATGCACCTACAGCGGTTTATTGCATTTTGTCTGTGTGATTACTTACGCTATTAATGTATTTTTAAATTTGGAACTTTCGGTATTATAAATGAAATGTACTTTTAAAACATCAAAATAGATCTCAAAATAATGCAAAATTTGGCATGACACCGTACTTAATATTTTAGAGGTGTCATGAAACAGTATTTACACACAGAGCAGCTGAAGATTCAATTACTTCCAGATTGGCTAGAAAGTCTGTGCGCAGTGAAGTATAGCAATATTTCAGTTTTGAGGTGGCTGATGATAGAATAGTAAAACAATATACCAAGACCTTGTTTTTCTCCATGGATATTGTGACGCAAAGCACCACTAAGTTAAAGTAAGTTGCTTTTCTTATGTAAATATCTGTCTATATATGTATTTCTCTGTTTTGGAAGACGTTAATATTATCGATATCGATATCGAAATACGTGTACAATATCGATATACAATTTTCATATCGTTGCCTACCCCTAATTAAAAGGAAGGGGACTAGAACAAAAACAAAGCAAATGTATTTTGATGCTACAAGCTCTTTATAATGAAAGGAAAATAATAACTATATTCCACTTATAACTCAGCACTGAAATTTGACATATGATACATGTAATAAATACAGCAAATAAATAGTTGTATATATCAGCTTGAATTCCCAGGCTTCTGTGCATTATCATGCGCCGGAAACAATCCCAATAGCTTTATTGCCTTTTTCAAATAGGGGCATCTTGAGATATTGGAGCCACTCTAGAGACTAAATACAGAACAAGAAATTGAGAGCAGTAAGCCTTTACTAGTGCTCCCCTCAAAAATCTCAAAGGCTTTATAACATTCTCCTTTATTGTTATTATTAAATCTTCATAGGGAGGGCTTCACATCATAAGAACACTGTCAGTATGTAGATATTTTCATATTTTATATTACAGGTTTTACTGATTGTAAGCTTTTCCAATTTAAGTATACTGTAGGTGGGTGAATTATTAAAAAAAGAGGCTTTGGCCAAAATAAAATGTGATAAATCCATTCATCTTTTTTTCATCTTCTCAAATTTTTCACTGCAAAGTTATTGCACAAGCATTAAAGGTTTTAGCTTCATTGTCCCTTTTTTTAATTTGATACATCAATCACAGTTATTTTTCAGAGTGGAAGGTGGTGAACAGTAAGGCTTTAAGCACAGGTACCTACATGTTTGGTGAGAGACCTTTATTGAGGGGCAAGCCCTTTCTTATATGCCCCCAACATACCAGTGATTTGAATTGTATTTTAAAGCTTTTATCATTTAATGGTCAAAAATTTGAACCACATTTCTAAAACCTTAAACTTTGTAAAGCAAATAAAATCCTCATTTATGTAGAAACAATTTAACAGTTATACACCAGTAGAGCCTGTCAGCAGCCTTCAATGTATGGTGATTTTAATTTGCCAGAGGTCATATTTGTGGTTGCTATATACTGTAGTTCATGTAACAGTAACATTCCTTCTTCTATTGAGCTTGCTCTGATGCTGGTCAAGTTGGAGGGACAATAGAGCTTGTAAATACCAGAGCAAGGCACAGTGATGGAGGGAGGGGAAGGACCACAGCTGTTGCCTATGGTATAGTGATATAGCCCTTGGAAAGTGACATCATTTTGGAAAGTGCCATCATTTTGGCCTAAAGCTGTCCCAGAACAGTCTAATTGTAGAATGTAAACCAGGTATTAGGTAGTTTAGTTATATAAAAAGGATCACAGATGCAATATATCAGCTAGCAGGTTAATAGCTTTGAGTGCTTATACTGTAGCTAGGGCCAGGTTTTTACTGCGGTAACTCCAGTCAATGTGTAATGTGTAATGTAACAACTGGCCGAAGGTTACTAATGGGCATGAAGGTTTTATGATTTACCTCAGAGATTCTTTCACTTAACTCTTCTGCAGCAGGACTCAGAGTTTAAAGCAGCAGAGTACAAGTTAGATCAAATCTGTATTAACACTCATTAATCAAAGCAATGGTTCTGGCAGGGAACTCACTTAACCTTAGGTCAAATCACGTAAATATCAAGCATATTTTAGGCACTTCCAAAACCAGACTAAATTATCAATAGAATAGCTAGTTTCTTATTCGTCCCTTGATAAACAATATGTCCAATAATCAGCAAAGAAAGGGTTTATGTCTTACCTCAATCCACTGTGTCCCCATTGTGCGCTAGAGTTTGCCCCCTCATCCCTAGCCTCCACCTGCTTTTTTAGCATTGTCTACTGGGGGAGAGCAGCTATCCTGCCCACTGGCGGCAGAACCCGGGGGGGAGCGCCCCCCCCCCCCCCCCCCTCCCCATTAAAATGTTGGGGGGTGGGGGATGTGTTTTCACCCCCCCCCCCCCCCCTCCCAACTCTAAGTCTCTTGATGGCATACAAGAGGTATAGCTGTACATTTAAATGGATTAGAGAGTTCCTTTAACTTGAAAAATTCGTAAAAACAGTACCGTTGGTGCCGCTTTATCGAGACGCCTCGGGAGAAGGAAAAATATCACGAATAAGCAGCTGTCCCAATTAAACGAGAGGCAGTTGAGATGACCTTAGTCACACTTTTTTGATTCTTAATGAAAAGAAAAAGAATGAAATCACATCACATTATGATTTATCCCTAAACAAAATTAATCGCACCTATGACGTTAACACACCAACTTTCTTTGCAATAGCAGCTGGAGAAACCACAGGCGACTCCTCCTTCTCAAGAGTTCAATGTGGTTTACGCAAGTCACAGCGTAATCACGTACTTTCTGCACAGACTGCACTGTGCTGCGCGGCCTGTCTTGCTCTGAAAAGCAATCTCCCTTCATCATTTGAAAGTACTGTATCTCAGTTAAACGAAGTGACATCCCAATTAAACACCATAAATAGCATTGGGAAGAACCGTAACCCGAAGTTGTATCCTATTTAAGCAGCAATCCTGATAATCAGGATCCCGATTAGGCAGCACCGACTGTATTCTTTTATGCATTTGACCCTTTTCTGCTTCATGAATGAAAATCACCCTCCTGAATGTCGTCTGTCAATGTTTGACTGAACATATATCCTGTCTTTATTACACAAATAAAAACATACTCATTTGTTATTTTGAGGCAAGAGGGTGTGTGGCAAGATGGCTTGCAGTGGTGAGATGTGGTGACGTCACGGACCAGGAAGTACAGAAACCAAAACAATGGATGGGCGCGTGAAGCTGAACGCAACAGTGGTCAGCGTATTTAATAAATCAAATAAACAAAACACAAGATTTAAACAATAACAAAACACTAAACAAAAAGGCACAAGGGCAAAACAAACCAGACAGACAAACAAGTAAGTGTCGTGCTGGCTAATCCAGCACGTTTTAGCAATTGTTATTTTAAATTCTGTCTCCTCTCTATCTCCCCGTACCTCCTCTCTGTTCACCCAACCCTGCAGCACGGACTGCTGCAGGTTCTTATACTCTGGCCGAGGGGTTAACTAGCTGTTAATTATCTTATTACCCCTCGGCCACAGTCTGCACACGTTTGGTAAGGATGCGTGACTGTCAGCTAGTTAAATAATCAGTAGCTGATCAGCCACGCATCCTCACGGGTTTTAAATTATAAATAATAAGAAATATGCAGCGCTGTTATCCGCGCCGCAAACAATAATATAAATAATAATAAATAGGGGCGGGACACTCCGCCACAGGGTGTCATGACTGCAAAATGATACAAAGTGAATGGAAACAACAAGAAGAATACATTAGTTTAGATAACTCTGATATGTCACGCTGTTAACAAGTTACTCTTCAAATCGATGTTCTGTAAGTTTGAAAAATAAAGTTTACACTAAAACGGTAAAAACTGAAAAAACTGTAAACAAAGAAAAGGCTTACGAAACCCACCCCAAACTCCTATTTCATAAGTATTGCATATGTTTGCCTTCCACTTCACATAAATGACGAACCACTCCTCATGCAATGCTCATACTCAACAAGGAAAGCACTAGAAGAGCTTTTCCTCCTTTAAGGAATCAGTCTGCCAAAGTTCAGATAAGAACCACCAACGTCTCAGTTGTATCCTTTATTATCTTTGCAATAAAATAATATGGTTTACATAACCACTGTTCTGCATGGGGATTACAAAGTAATTTTTTTCAAGCCATGTTATGCTATGTGTTACATTTGCTGCTTATTAGTCTAATTGGTCTTGGCTAGGTATATTGAGCTTGTGAGTGAAGAGAGGCTGGAAATCATAACTACTGGGAACCCACATATATTGTATGTTATCAAGCCTTGTTTTCAAGAATGGGTTCATAAAATAAATAGCTCTTCAAACCAATAAGTGCCTTTTCTCCCTTGGATTTTGACTTTACTAAAGCTGGAATACTTTCCCAGCCCTATTAAATGGTACTATATTGGCTCAAGAATAATACAATTTACAGGTGCACTTACAATAAATGTTCTTTCCTTGGACCATTTGATGTAAAAAAAAATAAATAAATTATATATATATATATATATATATATATATATATATATATATATATATATATATATATATATATATATATATATACAGTGCCTTTAAAAAGTCTTCACACCCTTGAACATTTTTCACATTCTGCTGCCTAAAAAATACAATTCAAAATGCTTAAAGTAGGAGTTTGTTTCACTGATCTACACAACATCATCTACACTTTCAACGTGAAAGAACAATTATAGAAATATTCAAAAAGTAATTAAAAATAAAAAAACAAAAAGTCTACACAATTGTTGACACTTTTGGCACAGCCAGTTTTTTAAGTTGCAGGCTAGCTGTAAAGACAAAAATAGTTCAGTGTTGAGCACTTCAGGAAATCCAGGGACTTGGGCCTATATGATATCTTAAGTTTTGACTCCCCTATTTAAAAAAACAAAACTATTAAAACACAGAATTAAAAAAACATTTTAACATTGTACATCCACTCATAAGGTACTCAGCAGTGATGGTTTAAGTTTTTCATTCAGCCTGAGCCATTGTCAACATGCAGCCATAATACATGTGCAAATGCAGGGACAGGCAATTGGCTGGAGTACATCCCCACTGTTTATCACCACCATCTTGCTCTAATATATCAGAAGTATAAGACAAACATTATACTGAAGGAGGTTTGCTGCATCTTGGTTTTACCACACTGTATGAAACATTTGAGAAAATGAATGTACTGTATAACTTGAAAACAATATTGGCTTCAATACAGAGTCTCGTTGCATAAAAGCGTGCGTATGTTCTGTTGTGGAGGAGTGCACATTAAATATGTCTGTTTCATTCAGCTCCTCTTCGGGCTTCCTTAGTGAAGCGCTATTCAGAAGTAATTACCTTTGTTGGTCCAGCTTTTTTACAATGAAAACCACATTTTGTATCTCTTTTTTAAATTTCTGTTTTTATCACATTCTCTTTTTAATTAAATGGTTTACTTGTTCATTTTGTGTGTGTGTGAAGCGCATTGGGATCCTTGTGATGAAAGCCGCTCTAGAAATGTGAATTGTTGTTGTTGTTGTACTGTATCAATTATGTTACCTGGCAAGCAATAATAATGTAATGGGTGTAAAACTGGCACTAAAGGGTTAAGATGGCTTCTTGCCCTCATTAACATGTCAAGTTTTAAATTTACAGTTGGCCAATGATTTTTTACAGTGTACTTCTCTACATGCATTTGAATGCAATACTATAACCTAAAACAAAATAAATCCCAGCGCTTGCCCTGTGGCAGGCAAGTTACCCTGTGTTACATGCATTTTGCGATTCATAATGGTAAAGGGTATATTGAATAACAAAATAGTACCTTCCTTGAGATTTTTTAACATTTGTAAGGGTTGCAATATTAAGATTTCCCTGTTTTATTTTATTCCAATACATTTACTACATCCCCCACTAGAGGTAAACATGTTTACTGTGATCTGGTCCTGTGTAGGGACAAGGAATCTTTCAGGCATTTTGTATTGTTTCCTTCACGCCTTTACAACAGGAATACCAGGATATGATTTAGTATGTTTCAGGTTCTCTCTAAGATCTCTAGAAAAGATGAGAATGTAATTTATTAAAGCATTAAGATTATTATTAAGATTAATAACCTTTTTTTTAATTATACTGAAGTGTATAGGCATAACCTGTCAAGCACTTCAGATTTAAGGTGTAGCTGCCTGTCTACTTCTACACCTGCTGAGAATGCATTATTGCAAAGTACCAGTATTCCATACATCAACAAAGCCGTTTCCCTGCTTAATTAAATATTGTTAGCGTCTCCTGCATCACTAGATAACAGATATAAAGGAGATGTAACTTTCAGTGTTTGGACCCTTCTTTAGAATGCATTCATTATTAAACTGGAAATTCATCATCTCAATCATGAAACTGCAGCCATAGCATACAATCAAGATATGGGAACAGGTAGTGCAGTCATTTTCTTGTATACCGTTCAGGTATCCTATTGGTAGTATTGCACATACAACATTTTGGAGGTATTCTACATGATCTCTGGGGAATAGCTTACTAGTCTATACAGTAGCCTGCATCAGTACCAGTAATTATGAATTTCTACACCATCTGCATTGGCATTCTGTCATTTCAATGGTGGTTTTAGATACGTTTCAGCTCTGGAAGAAATATAGTAAGCATCAGAATTGTGCTTGTTATTGTTTAAATAATATATTGAAATATACTTGTTTAAATAATATATCTTGATCCCATTTACATTTTTCTAATATTACACATTGTTGAGAGAATTTTTGTCAAAACTGCAAATCACTGTAGTCCAATAAGGGGAGTACCATTTGTATAGCTAAATAATCCATTCTCAGTCAACAGCAAAAACAGATTATTGTAATTAGCCAGTACTGCGACTATACATTATTTCAATTCCATTCTAGACTGCACTGCTCAGTGTTTTTGACTATTAATAAAATGTTATTGTATGATCTAACCGTTTCTGGACATAATTACATTACACCACCAATCACACTTTTGAGCTAACTCTGTAAAGCAACACTTGGAACTGCTAAGCTCTTGGAAAAGTGACAATTTTTTTTTATTTTTTAACATAGTCTGGTCCACCTACCCAACACTAGTTTAACCAACAAACATTGAATGTAGAAGTGTATGTTGAATAGACTAATTCACACATAAAATAAGAATTTAACAGAACGTTATCGAATTGACAGCTGACAGATTTATCAAGGACTTTACTCCAAAATCTAAAGGAAAATTAAAATCAAGCCCCTTTCACACTGGCATGCTCTAACCGGGTCGGAACCTACCCGGGTCGGCTACGCGATAAAGCAGGGTCGACCTGGGTGACAGACGCAAGTACACAATCCGCGTATCAATGCCCCGGAAGCAGCTTGTTATGGACGTTGCCATCCAAGCTTCTCTGGATTGAACCGTTGGCCCAAATGTTGATTAGAGCAAATGTTTCTTCATCCCTGCTGCAATCTGACTCATGCTGTGTCTCAATCAACAAAAATGTGGCTTAACAGAATAAACAGAAATGTTCCTTGCGGAAGTGAAACCTTCACGCAGGCGTGGCTGTTTCTTATTTTGTCGACTTACGAACAGCCGTCATCCTGAGTTGGGTCGCTGTGACCCGGGTCAACCTGGGTATGACCCAGGTAGGTGATTTCACACTACGTGGGATTGTCCGGGTAGCCAGAACCCAGATTGGGACCTGAGTAGGAGTGCCAATGTGAAAGGGGCTTTATTTGTGTTTACATGTTAGGCAGTTTTTTTTTAATCCATCCTAAACCCTTTTGTGAAAACAGTGTCACAGCAGTTATAAATCACACGCGAGTTCTTAAATTACCCTTGCTTTTTAGTAGTTTTATAACGTTAAAGCCATTGCTTATATACAACATAATGGTAGTTGACGGGTAACAATCGTGGGAAGTTCTCGCATACACCACAACAGCGGTCAACGAGGCAAGTAGTATGTGAGCTTATGAATGATTTCATTGAGAACACGTAACCTTATATAAGTTAAAATATCAGGTAAACTTTAAATGTATTTCTTGTTTAATTTGTATATTTTTCTTGTTAATCACATTGGGAAATGTAACACAACACCTGGAGTGGTTACTTGAACACAAATAAGTCATATGTCTTTACTGTGACTCAGGAAATCTGCATTTGCACTTGGGTTGCACATTGGAATGGTAAAAGGGTTCTAGAAATCAGTAACAGCAGTGGCATCATATTTGACTGTAAAAATTGGTCTAAATGCTGATATGTTATTTAGAAATAAGTGTCTATTTTTCTTCACACTATTGTTAAGTAATGTCTTAATGCTAAGTCCCAGTAAAGGTATTCGTTAGACTTTAATTAGAAGATACAATTGAGATGCACTCTTAAAGCTTGCCATGCTAACTAAGGATATCAGGTTGCGATAAATGTTATTATTTCACTTTGCTGTAAATATTCTGTTCTTTAAATAGTTTTTTAAATAGTACAGCATCAAACATATTCAGTGGATTTTCAAACTTCAAATAAAAGCCCTGTTTCTTACTGCAGCTTTACTGTGTCAATACGAAAGCTGAGTGATTACTATTTCAAAATTTCCATGACAATTCATCCCCACGACAATTTGTCCCCGTTACTAGGTGGACATATTTTAAGGGTCATAATACAAGAATAATTTGTGTGTAATATATATGATGATGGACTGTGTAACAATATAGAAAATGTTGATCATTCATTTCAGCAAGCTAGTGTTTTTGATGACACGGTAGTGGTTCACCTGGAGCAGGGGCTCCTTATGAATGTAACACTTGATAACAGACTGCAAGAGAAACTTGTTAAGTCACATGTTTTGTAAAAATATCGGGTTTATTGTTTTGTGAAGTTAACCAGAGTGGATTCAATTATTAGATACATTCGATGGTTTGATTTTTCCCTGTGAAAACCTGCGGCTCCCGAGTCAAAGAACTTAATACTAAAACTGTAGTTTTGTGTAAGCCGTACAGTGCAGCGCTGCAACCCGTCATGTGATTTGGGTCATCGTAGCCAAAGATATTCTATTACAGCAAGATACTCAACTTTGATGATTCTCTATGGGGACTTCTGTCACGCTACGCGCAAAGGGAGATATTTTTCTACTGAGAGTCAATGGAGTAGTGTTGAATTGAGCTGCCTTTATCAATGTTAAAAATATATATATATATATAAAAAAAAAAAACTCTGACTGACAATTGGGAAAGAGTCTACAGCAGACGGGATATTGTAAATATCACAGAAATAATGAACAGTGAAAGATTACATAAAAAGGAGTCAACGTATACAGATGAGAGAAAACAGAATGGAAATGGGTTCATTGTCTTCTATTTTCCTGTCTGAAGTAAACTCAATATTAGCTTGTCCCTGGCTAGGGACAAATGAAAAATGGATGCTGCACATAACTGGTCTCTGCATATTGATAGTGTGAGATTTAAAGATTTCAACAGTTTTATTTCTTATTTTAATATTCTTTATGGTCTTGCATTCCATTCATGTGGAAATGTATTTGATTTATTAGTTCTTTTGAGTCTTGTCGATTTCATTGACTGGCTTGCAATACTTTAGTTAGCTATTAGAATTTACTATTTTATCCATCCCCACAGTTCACTTACTATAAAAATGCTTTTACTTTTGACAATGCTTCCCAGGGCTGCAAAGGGTGACGTACTTTACATTTGCATATTCCTTCTTCGAAATGTTTAGTGGAATGTCATCAACGCCATCATGTCACAGCATGATAATGTCACGAGAAACTTGTTTTTCATGAAAAATCTCGCTGATGTCATGTGTAATGACCAAGCTTTGATCAAAAGATTGAAAGTAGAAGTACTTTATTTTGTTTTATTTTAGTTAAGGAAGTGTTGAATGGGTTAATGCCAGGAAATGGCAAGAGCACAACACTTGTGAAGCCTAAACACAATATAATTGTTTCTTTTAAACAATGTAGTACGTCCTTAGAGCATTGTTAAAGCAAGTGACTGTTAGAAGTTAATCTTTATTAGTCTGTGAACGTAATCATGCAAAACCAAAAATAGTTCATTTTTAATTAAATAGCTTCCTGTTCATTATTTATCATTTCCTCAAAGGAACAGTTTATTTTAAAGGGTCAGGCTCTGCTTTTCTCATGCTGTGCATTTAGATACATCTGTTGATTTTTGTTAGCCCCTTGGGTCCTTTACAAGTCTTTTTTCATGTATAAAGAAATGCCTAATACAACTATTTAAAATGCAATAATGTCACGAGTTGATGAGTTGCCATGGACAGGAGTAACCTATTCAGTCCCACAGGTTTCTTTGTGTACATGTATAGTAAGGATAGAGCTGAATGAGCCTGATTGAGTATGCTGAATACAAGAAAATGATTCTAGTGGGTATAGGATGTCAACTGGCATGGAGAATAGGATACATAGTGGCGATAAAGAACGGTAATCTCATACCAAGCCACTGAATCTTCAGCATCGCAGGAGGTTATCTAGAGAAAATATTGATAATGGGTCTTAAGCAAAAGGTGGACCCAATCCTCATTAACTTCAACGATGTTCACAGCCTGCAACGTAGATGGTGGTTTACTGCGTCCCTGAACATCAGCATCAACTGCAAATTGGAAGTTGTATCTATGGCTCAACAAATCCTGATACACAAATAAAAGGAAATAAAATGGTCCTGTGCACTTTTTATTATATGATACAGAATTGAGTGGGCGTAACTGGGCGATAATGCTCCTAAAAATATGTAGGGAGGTTAGTTGTGTAATTTGATGTTCATTTATGATGTTCTGCCTATGGCCTATATAGTATTATGAAGACACACCAAGTGCCACCTTGCTGTCTTAAAATGTTTATGAAGTAGGCACTTATTAATAGCTAATTTAGTCTTTCATAATCCATACTGATATATAACAAAGCCCTCTATCCGCATCCGAAAATTAATTTACCTCAGATAGCATTAAGTACTTCGCAACAGTTCATTTTATTTTATTCTGCCTTCAGTCATATAGCATCAAGCATCATTAGTTTATTCCTATAGCATAGATTTCAAACAGAAGAAGCATGGAAGCTTTTTTTTTTAGCTGTTTTCTGATTGGGGTTTCCTAACAGTCACTGCTGATTAGGCAGCTACTCTACAGAAGTTCTTCAGGGTTAGACATTTGCACACTTACCTGCCTTCAGTGATTACGAAGACAGACAGCCCAGCCGTATTTCTGTAATTTTTCAGAGGATTAAAAATGGCATGTTGTAGACCGACATCATTCCTTTATATGAACTGTAGGTGGTCTGAAAGCTGAATGCAGGTACTTTCAGTCACCAGTGTAGTGTGCAAGGTATATTTGTATTTGGACTAGTTTAGATTATAACAATAAAATACCTTATTTGAATTCAAGTCATATAGAACCCACCCTGATTGAAATAATCAGACTAGACAACGTTTCTAGTGAATACAAAGGAACAGTTTTATTAGAAGTAAAACTAAATAAAGGAAAAATTAAAGGTGCACCAACTAAACTAAAATAATACAGAAAGGAAGAATTAACTAAACTAAACAGTAAAAAAAGTTTAAACAACGATACCGCACTCCCGCTGGTTGATCAGCGATCCAACACAATCTATGGCGGATTCCCTTAAAGGTTACAACTGCATTCCTGACAGCTATTTAAGATGAAGGTCAGTCTTAACAGGGGTATCATTAGTAGCACAAATATTTACTTTCATTAATATTTGATAATCAAAGCATTGTTAAATCAGTCTCATATATATATAGTTTTGGTTCAGAAGGCAATTCTCACTCTTGCGAGATAAAGACACTCTTTGCGTCCAGACAACCTATTGAAAATGATCTATTATCAAGACAGCTAAATTTGGATTCTAGCTTCTAACGCAGAATGACAATTGCCTTGTGAAACCCACATCAATTTGTATAAATCACATACAACCATTTACTATAATGTTCATTAACTGAAAGCATGAATTCAGAGCAATAATACTTTTCTTACATTCTACCTAAAACAAAACATTTTACTTTAAGGCCTGCTTATTCTCGAGATCATAAGAGGATTAAAACACTACTTATTGAGTACTTAACAGATGTTCACTGCCTCCTCCAGCTGATCCGTGTCTTCAACAATACAGGCGCTCGAAGGCTCTCCTGCTGGCAATGACAGATCCAGGTTCCGGGGTCTGCCTTCCTCACGTTTCATCTCCACTTCAGGGTACGAAACAAATGTCTTTGCAAAGAACAAGAGTCATTAACTATTTAGGTATTCCACTGAAACAGCAATTCCTCCCCCAATATGTGCACTCTTCGTCCGATTATGTCTGGGATATTTCACCGCAAAACTCTGGCACTGCTAGCTCAATAAATTGAATATATTTCAATTTATGTCGACTTCAAATGTTCATCCAACTCTTTCTCCAGTGATCAATCGGGGCTAAATTAGAGATTTGATTGCAAGTACTTTTAGGATTTTAGAATCCTTACGCAGTGGACTCCCACACCAAGGCAAACACTAGAATAGTTATCTCGTATTAGAGTGTCCGAAAACAGTATCTCTGTTCCAGTTGGTTGCAGGCTGGATCTCCAAGTTGTCACAGTTCAAAGACTGGTTTGTGTATCCAGAACCTTGGATTTCATGTCAAGAGCCCTGTGTGAGTGCCACGCTCATACATTTTTAATCTTCTCTTTACCCCTGTAATTGAATAGTTTGGTTATTTTGGTTAAAGAGTCCATGTGGAGTATTTCCCATTGGTTGTTCTCGTTCCGATGTGGCCCCTTGTTCTCAATTGGTCCGCTATTCCGCCCCCTGTCGGCTGGATTTATGAGATGGACTGTTTTCTGTCCTAGGTGTCAAAGCACCCAGAACTGTCTGGTTTGCGGCGCCAAAGGAGTCATTCAGCGATCGTGAAGATAAGCCATTTGTTCAGTATTTAGTTTACGACTCTTTTTAAAAGCATTCTTTGTCAGTGGGGGAGTTTGTGACCAGAAACCAAGTAGACACAGAGAATGGCTTAAAATCCCCCTCTGTATATTTCAATTATGTTACATTCATACACAGAATGATGTTATGACCCACTCTGACGCTACACCAGGCAAAACTGACCTGACATGGTTCCATCTTAAAGAGTAAGTAGCAGGGCTCTGAAAAATATAGCGTTACACGTCACCACTTGCTGCTACAACTGTTTAAATAATGTACCTGTCATTTATTTTCATTTTGACAACGTTTTACACTTAGAACTTTAAAGTCTGTTCCAAAGCTCTTTTTAAAATGCACTGATAGTGTGAAGATTATTGCCCATATTGTCAAACGGGTAGCACAGCAATAACGATCCCTGAAAAGCCAGAGCACTTTTTGGTTTTTTTTGTTGTTTTTATTCGCTCTTCCTGCAGTGCACTAGAAACAGACTTTAAACATGTGGGAATGTATAACACTATATTTATCGGAACCCCTCCTAGTGTGAATTCTGTGACTTGTGCATTCTTATAAAACTCCAAAGCAACCAAAACAATCAAAAGTCTGTTGTAAGGAAAATGTCAAGCAATTGCATATCGTACTTTTGTAATGTTCATAACCTTTATGAAACATGTATGGGTTTGTGCTTTTCCATTCAAGCGTTCCTTAACTTTTTGGTCCTGACAGTAAAATGGCCCACAAGCACAAGAAGTGTCTTCAGCAAAGAGATTATTCCATCAAAACAAGCATGACAAAAGCTTGTTTCTCAGTAATACTGAGACACACCAGTCCTGATTGGATCAGGGGATTTAAAAGGTTCAGTAAAATGCCATTCACTACTTCTCTTTACTGTATAGCTGATAAGATTGGGTACTTCTTTGCAAAGATGATGTAAAAACCATATGTATAACCTTTCAACCTGTTGGTTGAAGATTACCACTAATGATATTAACCTTTTGTCTCAGGTGCCCTGCTGTTATGTATTTGTAATGTGGCTTTGCATTGCACTTGGTGCACATCCTTCTCACATTGGTTTCTTGTCTTCATCAATTTCACGCTTGCATTAGTAAATGCATTTTTGTCCATAAGTTTGTTAAACTGTGATTGAGAGACAATGCCAATATCTAACTGCTTTGATGGGGAACGTTACTTCATAGTACTGATTACACTTTTCTTTGAGTAGCAAAATCTAGTTTACTTAGATGAGAGACGTAAGTTCTTCTCTGTTGACCCAGTGTATTGGACTCAGAAGTATCAGTGGGATTTTTTTTTTTTCAGATTGGGAGAGTCTGTGACCACCAAAACCAGGTCTGAAATTTGAATCCAGTCATTTTCATAGCTGTCTTTTTTGGACCAAATGTGTGTGGCCCGACTCACATGAAACAAATGCTAATCAAAGGGTTTTAAATTGTCAAGGTTCTGAGTTTATGTGTGTGAATATGCATTTTGTCAAGTCACATCCTCACAAATAAGTTGAAAATAATTGAGTGTTTCAGTTTGGACAATTAAGCTATTGCCATTTGAGGAAAATTGGACCATAATTTCATGTTCTGTTAGATTATTGTGTTACAGTTTGATAAAAAGGATACAAATAAACAGAATGTTGACCCTGTGGTTTTTTTTTTTGTATTTGTTCTTTGTCGGAATATTAGGTTTGAAGCTAACTGTCTCTTGAGTCTTTTCTGTGGAAGTTATTGTTTCCTTGTCTGAAACAACAGTAATTTAATGGTGCAGCCGGGCTCTAAGGATATCCTCACGTCAAATCTTTTCTCCAATATTATCAGTAATAGAGCTGTATTGGTGTTTTATTTGCAGGTTTTGACCTTTCTAGATGTGTTGCTGTGGTCGCTCAGGGAATTAGAAATCAGTGTGTTTACACTCCACAGTAATATAAATCTCAAGTGGAATAAAACACACACAATACTTTTACACCTGCATAAACTGTAGGGCTTACAATATTAGCTTTTATGATATAGTGTATGCAAAGTGGCTATTGCAGAAACTTCGTGGAAGGTATCAGGCATTGATGTTTAGAGCAGAACGGTCCTCATTGTCCTGTTGCTTGTTAATTTTATATTTTTGAAACTCTAAGTCACTGGGTTTATATGGGTGATTGTCAGGGGTAAATGTGCGTCCGAAGTCATTTACAGTTAGTTCTACTAAAATGTTCATCATCATCTGCTTCTCTTCATCCACCCATCACTCTGTAAACTCAGGAATATTTGCTCTCTCTCTCCTTCTACTAAACTACAGGTCCAATGCATGGTAAGCCCTTGGAGCATAACTTTTATTTACAGTTAGCTTTCAGGTCAGTCACACTGACCCAAGATGCTGCATGTAAGTACAAGTACAAGGGAATCTTATACAGCTTTTTGGTATATAAAAGCAATGAAGCCCTCTGCATTGTGCAATGCCATCCAGATAGTTGACTGTGACTTGTATTAATCATCATTACATTCAGCTCAGGATGCTTCCCAGTTGCCACAGTCATTGCTAAAGGTATATAAAAAAAAAATCATTAATCCTACTCCAACAATTTTATTAATGGCAATACATAAATAAATAAACAAACAAAACAAATAAAAAATCCTTTAGAAATCTTTTGTTTTGCTGAAGTTATAGCCACATTATAAAGTGTATAACAATACAGAATGTCCCTGTGCAAATTCTTCATAGCCTAAGGGACCCAATTATAGTCTGATAAAGGACACTGTTCACTTGCATTTTAGTGAGTAACTGGAACAAGACCAATGCTTTACCAGCAGCTTTTTAAAAGTGTAACACTTAGGGAGAGATAAGAATTACCCTAGGCTGTTCTTCCAAGCCTTAGAAGCATTTGGGAAAGCAATGTTCAATCTTGCTTATACCTGGCATTTGTTAAATAATACCTCATAGAATTGAAAGGCTACCCAGGTAGCTATTAGCTGTTATGCAGCATTCATAAAATGTGTTATAGTAATCTTAATGGAAAGCAATAATTAATTTAAACATTTTAAGAGAGAGAAAGTATAATGCTTCTGTAACCCACAGTATTGTGCATGTGATATAAGAGATACAGTTTGGAAACAACATAAAATGTGTCTATAGGCATATCATGTTTTACATCATGTTGATATTTTTGTTGATAGTGTCAATAACATTTTCATTGAGATGTACAGTGCCTCGGGTTGGTTAGGCTGTATTCTACAGAAACTCAGAAGATATTTTTGTCCTGAAAATTTGCCCTAGTAGATTTGAAGCACTTATGACACATTACTGCTTCAGACCTGAAGGCTTGATAGATGTGCCTGTTCACTTGCAGTTTAAACAAAACTCTTTGCCTTAAGTGCACCAGAACATATAGAAATCTCAACTAAAGTCTTGAAGATATAAGGGTTTAAGGGAAATATTTTCTTTAAATTGATGTCACTCGGTTTACATCAAGCCTGTGTACAGTATCATTTTTTATTTTATTTTTATATATATTGTTATATAGCCACTAGACATCAGTGCTTCATTTCCTGTGCAAGAGGACTTTGGTTGTTGGTTCTATATGCTCTACAGAGTGTAACACAGAGAAAAATGCTCCCATTTGAAATCATCCAAAAACCTTCTTTTGATTGCACTTATTGTGTTATATGCTAGTTGGCCCATTTTAATTTGGTAAATGGACAAACTTCCATACCAATTACTGCTACCAATTTAATTTCAAGCCCAGCATAATCAATAGTTCATATTATTATTATTATTATTATTATTATTTATTTTTTACATACAATTACCCATTTATACAGTTGGGTTTTTACTGGAGCAATCTAGGTAAAGTACCTTGCTCAAGGGTACAGCAGCAGTGTCCCCTACCAGGGATTGAACCCACGACCCTCCGGTCAAGAGTCCAAAGCCCTAACCACTACTCCACACTGCTGCCCTAGTAATTGTTCAGACTCATATCACTGAGATGAGTATAGCCTCACAGCCTCAGGGTTGATAGTGAGGAGGAGATTGCTTTATTTATCTTTATTTTATTTTCGCTAGAACAGCCGTTTCCAATGTTAAGCAATGACACTGCTTTAAAAATGGTTTCAAGTGGGCTCTTTGCTGTTCTTTTTTTGAGAATCAGAGTTTGATAAAGAACCGAGCAGCAGCTGTTCAAACCGCTGGTTATTACCTTTTAAATCAGGCAGAGGAAGCAGAAGCAGCCTGGTTTAAAAAAGCATCTCTGCTCATTTACTTTCATGTGATCTTGCCAACCAAGGTTAATCAGTATCCGTTTTAATAGCAGTGTCCCACTGATTTCTGCATGAAAAGATCATTATTTTGCTGACAACTGCACTGCACATTGAAAAGCCCTATGATAATATATACTGTATATATATATATATATATATATATATATATATATATATATATATATATATATATACTGAATAGGTACTGATTCTTTGAAAATCTTTCCAGAAGATATCACTACAGAATTCTGTTTCCTTTAAATTAGTTCATGAACATAAGCTGCTTTGCAGCCAAATGAGGCTTCTCAGCATTAGGGACCTATTCCAATGTGTTTTCTAAATTGTAGTATCATTAGTTATTTGCCCCTGTGTATATGTTCTGTCTTGTTGTTGTTGTTGTTGTTGTGGTTATGTAAAATAATGTATTATTTTAGTGCAACTTATGAGTGCCATTTGTGGCTGCCGTATTTAGCAATATTTGCTCACATTTACTCATACTGTACAAAGAATTGCATCTGGCAAGATAATAGCAGAGGTTTCTGCTGTGTGGATCATTCACATTGTGCTGTGTCAGTGCATTTTAACTGGAGTCTTAATGCTGAAAGCTTTAATTGGATTCTGCATTCTGTCCAAACGAAATCTGCTAAATGCAAAGCAAAGCTATTTGTTAGATACATGCACTGTACATGGATGCAATAGATTCCATAAATCTGACACTTAACGTTTTTATGTCTGATGTACACAGGGTGAGGTTGATACTTGGGACGGTGATTAGCACTGGTGAAATTTGCCATGTAACTCTTCTATTTTGATTAAGACCTTGTTCCCAGGATTTAAAATTAAAAGAATGGTTTGACTTTGTAATAAAATACATGTGATGAGCTATTAGAGATCCACTAATTTTATGTGATTAACTTGCAGATTCCCATTATAATTTTGACATCATTATTAAATCATACTGTTTTCTTTATTTATTAGGTGGGCCTGTCACTGAATGTAAGCACAGCAGTTAAGTTATAAGAATTACACAGGGGATTTGTTCATGATCTACGTAACCATGTCAAGTAGAAATTGGATTTTGGTCGAAAGGTTATGTAGCTTAAATCCACAAGTAGCAGGAAATAAGTATAACCTTATAAAATGCCCATGCTGTTTTCAGTGACCATGTTTGATTTTAAAATACTAATATACATATATACAGCAAACAACATTTTTGAATGACTGCCAACCATCAAGCCATATGGTTTATTGTCTTATGTGAGTAAACTGAAAAGCATATACTGCCATAGTCACGCCACATTTCACACAATATAGACACCCAGTCAGTTACTTCCCCCTAAAATCTTTAGACTGTACATTGCTAAACATACATACAGTAACCGTTATCGATAATAAAAAATAATCTATGTCTATATAGATCAGCAAATGCAACACAGCAGGAATAGTGTACATTCCAGTGTTCTTTTGTCATTGATGGGTACAGTTTCTACAGTAACTGAAAGGCAATGCTTTAAATGAGCCTTGTGACTGTTAATGAAGTTACAGCATTGGAACATGATCAAGCCTGTTCCCCCGCTGTGTTATCAAATCAGGGAGGCAGGCATCCAGGCATCTCTTATGAGTAACTATCTTAATTGCCCAGTGTCTGAAGAGTATACATGGATAGAAAAAAAAAAATACTTAATTATACAGTATACATGAGTGGTCCCCTGAGTTGTTATACAAAGGTTAGTTGAACGCATATGTGCGAGGGCAGTTGTTCAGTGCTTGTTGATAATGTCTTTCAGGAGGATTACTGTGTGCTGTATATTTCCTGAATTCATCTGACTGCTAGATTCAGGAATTGTTTTCTTATGCACCGTTTCCTAACTGACAGGACTGAGTGTATTTTGTCATGCCTCTTATGATGATGCAAATGCAGTATGTTTCCAATCTGGTGGTTGATTCTTTTATTGGCATTACTCAAAGTGTGGGAAATGAGCATTCATTTTTTATTAACATCATGGCCTGGATCATCTTAATTCACTCAGAAGCAGGGAGGGTTACATAAAGCCTTTAGTTTGGCAGGTAGAAATAATTAATTTAGACAGTCAGAAAAGCAGTATTGCCTTCTTTGCAACTCTGTCAGGATTGTGGAGGAGTTTCATTTGAGAGTGTTTGAATATTTGAGGAGTTATAGTGCGTGTTATGGTGTCCATATCTCCTGTGCAACTTCTGTTTAGCCTCTGTCAGGGTGTTCATGAAGGGAATGTGGGAGAAAGAGTGTCAGACTGTTTCGTAGTGCTTGGAACCCAGAACTGGAGCCCCAGTCAATATGTTCTACAGCTGAAGAATAAAACTTGCATGGGACAGGTTTTGCCAGAGAAAGTCTTTGAGCCTGTGACTTACTGAACATAAGCTGATTCTGTTGATAAGAAATTAAAAACTATGTAATTTTAAAATCTACTAAATACAGTCCCCTCCCAACATCACCACCATCCACCCCCGTCAGGGGTTCATTTACACTGTATTACATTTCTTAGCCTTTGAGTTTGATCCTGCGTGCATCTTAACATTTGCTTAACATTTGCTTAACATTCGGTTAATACCAACTTTGGTATTAACAAGTAAATTACATACAGTAGATTAATTTGCATTTGTGTGTGACTCATTCAGTGTACTTTTGGTAATGACTATGTGTGGGCTCTTTGCTCCAACCACACTAACCAAATGTACCGGGAAGGGTAAGTTTCTATAGCTAGAGTGAGCAGGACATGCTTTGGATCCAGGAGTGTCACTGTTACGCAGAACAATTTAATGTTATTACACTTTTGTAGAAAATATTTACAGAATCATAATTTATATTAATATAATAGGTTAAACTAAGCTTGATAAATTACTGCCAGTATCAAACATGTTAAGATTAATGTTTTTGAATAATTCCACTAATTCATTGTACAAAAAATGCAATGTTTTCTTCTTGCTTATTATACATTGAACAGTTCTCAGAATGGTACTTGCCTAAGCTTGGGTCCAGAATATCTTGAGGCAATGTTCCTCAATTTACTGTGAAAGAAATTACATGTATTTGTTTTTCTAGGTTTCAAATGCTGCCTCTAAGCACTTTTAAAGAAAGGTTTGTAATTTAAACCCCACTCTGCCAAACAGATCACATCACCTCACAAAAAAAATAAAAACCTTCTGTATTCTATTTATTATTGTTATTACATAGTCTACAATTAACAACAAGATTAACTGGTCCTGCTTTCTCTGTAGCATCTTTGAAGCTATAAGCAGAGCATATAGACCAAGTATAACCTTAGCTATGCAGATGTGCACACATTTTGTAACAGTATGACCCCACAATGAGAACTGATCCTTAATATTGTCTCTGTGTACTGTTTTCATGGGACCTGAACTGTATTTTCTTGTGTTATATATATATATATATATATATATATACCAGTATCTATCTATCTATCTATCTATCATTTTTTTTAATGGGCTATGATTTATAAACAAGTAAACCCATGTTTTAGCTAATGTCTTCATCAGTGTTATTTTACTTTGATAAATAAATAAGTGGTTGGTTTTGGGGTCGTGCTGGAGTGCAGGTCTTTGGCCTGTTAATTCTAATTGGGAGCTTTAGGGACGTGTGCAAGAAGGTGTAGTTTTCTACAGAATGACAATAAGAGAAATTCCTATTTAGACCTCTGCTTGAGTACAGCAAGTACTGAACACTATCTGGGCTGCATGCAGACAACTCTTTTCAGACAACAGTAGCTCTTGACCCATGGCTCTGTCTTACAGTGAATTCTTTACACATGCAACTCAAATGAAATGTTAAAAGAAATAGTAATAACAGTAAAATCTTTAGAAAAATTATCAAAAATGCCTCTTCAACATTTTAAATTGCTTGTCAAGGCATCAGCCAAAAAACCTTCTAGTGCCTAGTTTTAGAACTGTGGTTTATGAATCACAATAGAAAAGTTTTAATCTCAGTGGCATTAAGATAAATCATAGTTTTCATCAAAGTTTCCTTTTAAAAGATATGTCTTGATTAATTTCTGTATTGCTTGGTTTATTTTAAAATATTTCATACTGTAAGTAGCCTACAGTACCGCAAGTTGCTATGGGGATAACTTTTTAAATGATGCTAGTTGTCAAGGTGACATGAGCCTTCCCGAATGTATTAATAAGACAAAAAGGTATCTGAAAATGATATAGGCTTGGGAAACACTCTCCAGTTTGTTTTAAATGATTTCAAATTGGTATTGCTAAATGCTTGTAATACTTAGCTTGTTTTTTTTTTGCTTGCTTTTTTATTTTACTTTACATTTTTTTTTTACTTTAATTATATACATCTTTTCATATTCAAAGCATGCTCATCCTTTCTCTCCTACATTTCTAGCAATGACAGCTCTGGCTAATCATTTTATATTTCCTAAATGCATAACTCATAAGCTGACCTAGTCATTTGTCCTGTGTTTTCTTTTAGGTATTAAATATACCTTTTTGAATCTGTTGGAAAGGTACTGCTTTACTGTTTATATATGTGGCCCTTAGATCATCAGCAAGTCAAAATAGAGTATTTTTAAGCATTTTAGTTTTTGCAAGATTGTACATTACTTAAATCTGGAGAGCACAGACAAACCACATTTAAAGTAGACAGAGGGCAAATGGGGTAAAGGAAAAGTAATCCGTCTTTTACAGTATATGTTGTGGATTAAAAATTGTGACTTTGGTACATTAGCAATAGACCAGAAATTACAAAATACAAATCATAATAAAATAATAATATAACATGCTATAGTATATCAAACTAATGTTTCCGATACAGCACTTTACAGATTCAGAGTTCCATTTTGAACCCACTTCTGAATTACAGATTTTAACTTTGTAGCTATTTCAATTTTGAATGTAGTGAAAAAGAAGAAACCCCTTGACCCCACTGAAAGCCTGGACCCCTTAAAAATTAGATGTTTATCTCAAGGGTTCTATCTTGGTTAAAGAAATACATTTAAAAGCATAATTGCATCAAAAAAACTGTTTAGCACAGTGTGGCAGGGCAGAAGCCCCGCAGCTGTAAATAGTGTGTGTGCAGGAATGAAAGATTGGCAGGGATGGGTTTAAATATGTCCCTGCCAGCAATCACAGGTGTGGCCATTCCCCAAAGGTAATTGACTGCTAATTGGGGAGTGGCCACATGTATAGGAAGGAGAAATCCTTTGTCTGGTGGAGGGAGAAGGTGAGTGTGAGTGAAAGCTAATGCCCAGCTTATAGTACATACTGTTTTGTTTAACGCCATTCCTGCCAACCTTGCATACCCCAAAACTTACTATTTGCAGCGGCATACATAGAGATTTTTTAAATACTGATTTTGAGAGATTTTATTTACCCGGCAATATAAGAAATAAATCAAACCATCAGACCTGTGAGATATGAAAAAGTTATGCGTCGTTTACTGTCCAATTGCTACTCACAGGATCCCTTATGGTTTTCTGGAAGTGTTGCAGCTGGGTACAGTTTATAAAATCCAGTATTGAAAAAAAATACCCTGTCTGATTTTTTTCTCTGTTTACATTAAATTATACTTTTATCCCAAACTTGAAACATGTTATGGAGATTTGAAACATTCCTTCTGGAAGCAGGGAAGCCACCAGTGCTGTTCCCACTGTTGATGTCACTGTTCCACTGTTTATTGTGTGTATAATCTAAAACAAAAACACATTGGAAATGTGAAAAAATGCCAAGTTACCAAAAGTGCCCAGCCATTTAAAGTACAGATAAGCAAATAGGCACAAAGCAAAAGGCACAACTATAAAACCGATGGGGGGGCCAAGGTTGCTCCAATTTTTTCTTCTAACTTGTATCAAAAACACAAGCTAAGCTAGAAGAAACAATTGGGGCAACCTTGGCCCACACCAAAGAAATAGGCACAACCGTCAAAGCGGTGGGGGCCAAGGTTGCCCCAGTTTCTACTAACTTGGCTTGTGTTTTTCACAAAAAAAAAACCACAAGCTCCCTCTCTGGGGCTCTGACGGCACAAGGTAGTCTCTCTCTGGTAACGTAGGACAGTCTTTTCTGGGTGGCGGGAGGTACTCTTTCGATGACGTTGCTGTGCAGTCTCTCATTGGCGGCAGCGCGGCGTGCTCTTACTGGCAGTGTGCGGCACTTTCTCTTGGGTGGTGTGGGACACTCTGTGCCGGGCGGTGCAGGACACTGTCTTTCAGATGGCAGTTGTGGCGTGGGGTTCTCTCTTGCAGGCGGTAGCGCTGGGCACTGGCGATGCTGGGCTCTCTCTCTGGGGCTCTGGCGCTGGCAGGATAGGACACTACCTCCTAGGCAGCTTTCCCTCTGGCAGTGCGGGACTCTCTGCCAGCAGCTGCACTCTCTCCGCCACCTGGATGACCTCATCCCACTCCCTCTCTGAGCGACACGGCTTCTCCTGGCACCACACCCCCAGCTGTGCTCTCTCCTACTCGTCCAGTGCGGGGCTCTCTGATTCGCTGGGTGGTAGGAAGACAAATAAGAAAGAATAAGCCGTCAAATTTAAAGGCTTATCTCCCTGCCTGCACTTTTGGTCGCCATTTTGTCATGTATGTGTTTTTAAACTACTATTTTAAAATGCATGGGGGTTTCACAGGAGTGCTGGAGACGGGCTGCATTGGTTTTATTGCTGCTTTTTTTTGTTTTGTTTTCATGAGCCCTGTGTCTGTGCAGACATTGAGCCGCACTGCCCTTTAATTTTAAATTGTAATTCTGTGTTTAGTTATTGTTTTAACGGGCAGTGCAAACTGCTTGCTGTGAATGTGTACTCTAGATCTGCCCTGTTTGTTAAGTATAGTTTACCACCTGTATTTAGTAAAACAATGTTCATTGCCTGACATAGTAGTGTTGTCTAGTTTATATTTTCCTTCTGGTATTCTGCCTGGCTGTTCCCACCCTGATCAGAAATAACGACTGCCCCTCCCAGGTGCTACATATGTTCAGCAGCGATCTGCCACATAAATTAAAGTGATTTATTTTTTTATTTTTTAATAAATATAATAATTGATTCAGCATAATGCAATTGACATATCAAAATTCAATCATGATTTCATATTATTTCATCAACAGTATACAATAGAAACTATCAACAATATATATGCATGTTAAAGATATATGTGCAAAAGTATGTATGTTCAATGAAAGTGTCATTCATATCAACTACATTTTTTTCACTTTAAAAATGTGTTTGTTACACATAAATAAAATACATTGAATTTTTTTAAAGTTTGCAATATAAACCCTGTGTGGGAATCTAATCCAAGACATGTTTCTAATGCAGGTTGCAGTGCAGGTGTGGTATCTTTCACGCCACGAAGTATGCAAGTAGTATAGCAGTAAAGTTACAGCTTTTATAAAAAGTAACGAGATGAACAAGATTTTGTAAACGATGATGTATTATCCCGATTGTATTGAACGTTTTCATCTAATTTTGATAAACTATCATAATAAGCATACATGCCAACAGTCCCTATATGTAGTCTATTATTATATGATAGAGTGTTTTTTGCGTATGACCCCTCCCATGTGTATGATGAGTGTCCTGCTGAGGTTTCCAAATGTTGGCTAGTATGAATTAGCTTGATCTGTTAATTTAGTATATTGTAACGCCTTCATATTTAGGAAGTTAGCACTCAGGGTAGGGCTGTCATTTTTTCCATAGACCAAACCCGCACATATTTCTCCATCAGCCTTGGTCTATCAAAACTGCAGTATACTGTAATACAGTTTAACACAATTAAGCAGGTTGGTGTTTCCCAGTCCTTACATAAAATACTCCTTTACTGTTAACAGAATGCATTATAATACATGTGTTATTTTACTGACCTAATATGAAATCACAGAAACATCATCATTTATAACACATTTAAAAGTACAATAACTGCAAACAGCATCCATCTACCTGACTTTTAGGTAACTTGAAAAATGAACAGAAGTCTCCTTGGCTTATCTTAACCGTTTAGCTGTCACTCGCTGAAGCTGATTTTACAGGAAATATACAGATTCTAGTTACTGACGCTTAATAGAACACTTTCTTTTTTTTTTTTTTTTTTATCCCCGTACAAAGTTATGATACTCTTATACCAAATGTGCTATGTACATTGTTTTAATTGTCTATTTAACGAAATATGTTACGTTTCTATACGAACATAGAAATACTGTATATAATTCATATTACTGCTGTATTTTCTAACAAACTTTTGAAAATGTATTTTTTCCAAATAAGATATACCGGTAAGTAAGTTTTCTTAAAAAGAAAAAATAATCTTGTTCAAATTACGTCAAAGTGTGCTCGCTCACCGGTGTTGCACAGTAGGGGTCACACATTCCAAGTATCTGGCACATCATAAATGATATCTTTCTAATTCCTGTGATGGAAGGTATAAGAAAAATACTCAAAATATCGACAGTTGTAGCCTGTTGGAGCCTGCTGGTGTCACGTGACTGCAACTTGGATTGTTTACATCATGTGAATATGTTTGTTGTCTTCAGCATTATTCAAATGCTGGGGACAAATTAGAATGTACAGATCAGTACTAAACAGTACATTTTTCTAAATAAGATAGTGGAAATTGCTTAAGCAACTAATGTGTCAAAGAAAATGAGACAGTGTTGAATTCTCAAATGCTCTGCAAACCCCGTAAACAACAACACACATTCTCCCCATTCACTAACAGAGTGACCCGTCCCGTTCCCCTTACAATACATGTAACATAGACAGACGAGACAAACTGAACAGGCAACAAGTCCTGCAACAAAGCAATCGTCCGGGTCATTACAATATATTTTTAAATTTGAAAGAAAAAATATATGAAAGCATGACAACCTTTGTGTACAAAAATCTTCACTAATATACAATTGAACAAGAACTGCTGAATATTTATTTTTGTTTCATACAGTATTAAATGTCATTTTTTATGTGATAGTGAAAAATAAATAAATATCAAGATAAATAAACACATACATGTCTATGTATTCATGCATGTATTCATTTATTTCAATATTTATTTATTTATGTTTTTACTTTTACCAGATATATAGGCTATCCTTCAGCAGAGCTAATTCTCAGAAATGATGTTCCATTTTTGTCCGGCGGGGACCACAAATAGCGTTACTCTCATCGACCAGTATATAGACAGGAAATTGTATCTCCTTGTGCCAATAGGGACCATAATGAGCGTTACACTCACCGGAAACCAAACATTTTTAGAGCTCCAACTCAAAATCTCAGAATGAGAATTGGTGATGACGGATTATGGCTCGAAAAATCTCAAAAATATAACAAAGTCCGGAGAATTTTAAAATACTGTTTGTCTCAACTAATCGTAGCACTGACAGTTAACATAAGACGCTTACAAACTGAAGATTGTAGGTTCAAATCCCACATATACCAGACCTTTTTTATTATTATTATTATTATTATTATTATTATTATTATTATTATTATTATTATTATTATTATTATTATTATTATTATTTATATAGTTTTTATTTTTGTTTATTTTTGGCAGGCAAATGTTCCATTTTAAAACATTAATAAGTAATTTAATATAAATGATATACACGTCACAATACGTGCGTTGTATATTTCCATGTTGACAAAATACGTTAACTGTCATTAAACTCGGATGTCCTGTATTATACATATGAGTGGATAAATGTGCCTGGGGTCTGCAAAAATCTGCAAAAAAATACGTCAAAGGAGGAGATGGACATTTTAACTTCCTTTGGCGACTTATTTCTCTTACTGTATGTTATGTATTTACCTTTTTTCAACATTTCACGTAAGAGTGTTGGGAACTACAAATTAAATGTGGAATGGTGCTTTTGGCTGATTTACTTTCACTGCGCCAATACCCTGAAAACACGTAAACTATCCGTGCTGTATAAGATAGTCACTGGCAGTTCTCGCGCTTCGCTGTAACTTGGCGCGAGGAACTACCACTGCTCACGTACTCTGCCATTAATGATTAAGTATCATACTACGAGCTGGGTTTGTCTCCAGTTTGCCAATATTTGAGAGTGTCCCTAAAAAAATGCTGCATTAGAAACAATCTTATTAGTTTTCAGTGCCACATAAAGCTAATCTTTTTGAATAATTATGTTCCATGCATTTTTTAAATTACATCTCTCTGTAAACCAGGATAATTGATGTATTTTATGTAAAGAATGGTAATTAACATAATGAGATCCGCTGTGTGAAGTGTGGCATGCCAAGAAGAACGGGAACATTTGTTGAGCTCCTCATTCGCCTTTATAATTAATGATGATATCCATGTTATTTTTTTCTTCCGTTTTAGTTGACTTTTTTATTTAAACGATTAGCTTCCTGTATTAAACCAGATTAATGCACCAGGGAATTCCGTCATTCTCTTTATAATCTGACCACAGTAATTGCCTCTTAAACCAATCCATCAAACCTACACACAAATCATTTCAATACTGCAATGAAAGTTATTTCAAAGTAATGTAGAGGTCACAAATATGGAATTGTGTTACATTTACCTATACTTCTTGTGTACACATGTACATTTTTATACAGTACATGTGCAGCGTGCAGTGTATGCACTGTAAAATGAATTGAGCTGTCCATAAATATATCACTGCAACAAAACTGATTCAACCGATGTCACTAATTGCTTTAGTACTCGGTTGGTCCTCTCTTTTCCTTAATCATCATTGCCTATATTGGCAATGTACTGTAAACAAACATTATAAACATGATCAACATCTACAGAAGGGTCATCTTGTTCTAGTCGTAGTAGTAACTGGAATAGATTGAGTCAAGAACATCCTAGACAGCCATTTAATAGGTGACGTACTAAGAAATTGAAAGAACTGAGCTCAGTGCTACTGTTTAAGAGGAACAGCTGTAATGCATAAACAAACACTACACCATGATAAGCCCTTCTGGTCCTTAAAGAACAAGGCATAAAGTTCTAGACTCTGTAGGCAGACCAATATTAATCATCAGGAACTACATTAAAGTACCTGTGTTTTTGGATTGAAAACTTTATAGTGAAGGCGAATGTTTTGTATTGTTTTGTGTGAACCTTTTATTTTGGCGCTCGTGCCAGTTGATTTGTTCCTGTGTTTGTTTTGTTTATTTTGTTAATAAAGTGGCAAAGCAGCAGCTGTGACACTGTCCTGTCACACTTCCCAATTACACAGCACTTTGGCATACCAGAATCCACACTAATGACACCCCATTTATGAAGATGTAGCAGACAGGATACAAAATGTGGACAGATAAAGCAAAAACCAATTTGAGAGGGACATAAGAGAAACAAAGAAAGGTTGCTGGTCAAATAACCCATTAAATATTGCCTAATTGATCTAACAGACAGAACAGTCTCCTGTGAGAGAGTGTGAAAGAGTACTGACTGCAGAGCCGTTGGAGACACAGTTGAAATAACTCACTGAAGCGTACACATTGCCAACCTTGAATCCCTCAAGAAAAACTAAACAAAAACAGTAGGAGGATAAATAATGAATAAGTTGTCAAGAAGGAGGAAAAAAGAGAAAATTTAAATGAAGCACAAGGCAGGTAAATTGCTAACCATGAGACAATAATAACAATTCTACAAACATGTGAGGTGAGACCTTGGGCATGTACAAACTGTTTCTGACGAAAGTAAATAGTAGAAAAAGTAAAGGACTTTGTCCTTGACGTTGATATACTGTGTATGTGTGTGATATATATATATATATATACATATATATATATATATATATATATATATATATATATATATATATATACTTTATAGCCGCTATTCTGTTTTGCTGGAGTTGTATGACTTTTTGTCTGATTTTTCTAACTGTGTACAGTATGACTATTTAACATTCCAAAGTACATGGGGGAAAATGACACTTTTAAACATTATGTTGAATGGGAAAGTGGACAGATATTGTCTTGTTGTTTTTACTTGTAATAAGGAAAAATCACAGGTGATATCTACAAACTTTGCGGTTACAAGGGTAAATGTGACAACTTGCTCCTAGGGTGCCGTATGTGGCAAGAGGTTGTTGCTAAAGTAAATGCAGTTTCTAATGCCACAGAACACCTGAGCAATTAAAAAATGAAAAAAGAAAAATAAGTGGAGACATCTCCATAGGAGAGAGACAAGAAATGTGGCAGATGTGACAGCTTCTGTCCAACAATACCCAGCCCCCCCCCCCCCCCCAAATAAATAAATAAATAATTAAATAAATAAATAAATAAATAAATAAACAAACAAACAAACAAACAGGAAGCGATCCCCCATATGAGAAGGAAAACATCCACTGAGGAACTCAATCTTTGCCAGTAGCAATATTCCTCAAGAGAGACCTCGACAGATGAAACAAGTCACTGGGATGCATCATTAAGTGATTGCCTAGGCTTGGTGGTTTTAAAATGAGATCAGTTTGAATAGGGAAGTATTCATAGCACAGGTTTTGTTGCAAAATTCAAACAGCTGTCATTGTAGTAGAGGGATACCAATTTGCGTGGCTGTCAACAGCTAAGGTGGCAGGACATTCCTATTATATTGTGTCAAACTGGGTCCCAATTCTAAAACTGTAAAAATAGGAATAAGACATTTAAAAAAGACATTTGGGTGTTACCATATGCATATACACAGCTAGTTCTAGAGTAAATCAAGATGTACTGTACAGCTGAGTAATAACATTGTCCTTATGCATATTTCGGGGGAGTGAAATTTGTATTTGTCCCGGTTCTGTCAAATACAGTTATCTTAAGTTAATGCGTCTGGTACAAATTAATGAATAAAAGAGATATAAGCAAGTTCATCATTTTGCGAATGACATTGGAAAGAAGGGAAACTAGTACAGATTAATGACAATGTAATAATAATGAGCCCTGTAAAACACAAATCATGTGTAGCACAGCTCAAATTTAATTAGAGATGTAATACATGGTAACAGCTTACATAAATAGACCCTTAACAAGGAATGGAGCTTGTAGCAGGGTGGTAGAAAGCCCTGCTGTTGAAATATATTATTTGGTTATTTTTAGAACGGGGTCTCCCCCTCCACCCCTGTGCAGTTTATTATTTTGTATTTCTTTTGTTTTATTGTATATTATGATTTAGTTATTGTATTTAAATGACGGTGAAAGCCGTGTGTTTTGGTGTATGATTTATTTCTAAAATTGCAAAAGGAGGCTGTGTGGTCCAGTCTGTGTAATTGGGAAGTGTGACAGGACAGCGTTACAGCTGCTGTTGTGCCACTTTATTAACAAAATAAACAAAACAAACACAGGAACAAATCAACTGGCACGAGCGCCAAAATAAAAGGTTCACACAAAACAATACAAAACATTCGCCTTCACTAGTTTTCAATCCAAAAGCACAGGTACTTTAATGTAGTTCCTGATGATTAATAGGAGGCTGTGTGGTCCAGTGGTTAAAGAAAAGGGCTTGTAACCAGGAGGTCCCCGGTTCAAATTCCACCTCAGCCACTGACTCATTGTGTGACCCTGAGCAAGTTACTTAACCTCCTTGTGCTCCGTCTTTCGGGTGAGACGTAGTTGTAAGTGACTCTGCAACTGATGCATAGTTCACACACCCTAGTAAGTTGCCTTGGATAAAGGCGTCTGCTAAATAATAATAATAATAATTTATATTTATTATTATGGTTATGTATTTAAATATGACGGCATAGCTGAATGTTTGTTTTTGTTTGGTAGTGTGGATGGGAAGCCCATCCACGGTAATTAAAAACCTCGTGCAGAAGGTGGCCATCTCCCGAATTAATTAAGTGATTAATTTGTTGCTAATCGGGAGATGGTCACCTGCATAAAAGCCTGCAGCTCTCTGCACTCGCATTTCTAATTTCCTGTCCATCCTCTAACTTAACTGTTGATTGAGGGATTATTGGTATTTTTACATAGTGGATGAAAAGTTACAGTAGGGAATGTCTAATA
Source organism: Acipenser ruthenus (assembly GCF_902713425.1). Taxonomy (NCBI): domain Eukaryota; kingdom Metazoa; phylum Chordata; class Actinopteri; order Acipenseriformes; family Acipenseridae; genus Acipenser; species Acipenser ruthenus. Next base: position 34,612,858 of record NC_081197.1, read on the forward strand.
ATGTACACATACATTATTTGCATGATGTGAGTACCGGTAACCCACAGCCCTTAAAGCCCCCAGGTCATGTGTAATAAGAGTAAATTGATTGAGGTGACACTTGTGATTATATATCCACCTGTTCCAACATGCTTTAGCATCTCAGGGTCTTTTTACCAAGGCCTTTGGTTTGTCACATTCTGCAATGGGCACCTGCTGCTTAACTGATGAATGGCGCTTCACAGAAAGTTGTAGATCAATTTTATACCGACCCTAAGCCACTGACTGCATTTAAGCAGGTAAAGATGGATAAGTGATGTCGGAAAGAGAAGCAGATTTTCATTAAATGCTGTATCCCCTGTGGACCCAGGTCAGAAGGTAACTGTTACACTAGTATGTAGATCACTTGGCCTTGGGCTTTTTTTATACTCATGTAACATACACTGTTTGGCTCTGTGGAACCACTTTGGTCTGAATGCTTAAGAATGTACAGTAGTTACCAAATGCCACAGAGAGAAGCAGCAAGAGAAAACAAAACATGTTTTGGTTATTTTACTAGAGAGATACAGCTACTTTATTAGTGTTCCTGAAGTGCTTATGCACCAGGACCTGTGTGTGGATAGTAAAGTATTTAAATATGATCTGCTTTCCATCTATATGGACAGATGGTCCTCTTACAAAGCCTCTTAATACATTACTTGCTTTATGCATAATGCATCTGGTACTAATGAATTCTAACTTTGAATTTATTTTCACTGCAGAGAACACTACAGAACTACACAGCTATGTTGTATTGCACTGAGATCAAAACCTACCCTTCTATCAGAAGTTTAGTTGGAATCCTTTACTAAACCTGTGATATTAAATGTACTGTACTGTGTGCTGTGCATCTCAAGTTAAAGCTCTGTGATTAGGACCCTATAGTACACTCAGAACTATGACCCATCCCTCTAAATGTGCAGTTCTATTTCTAATATAATGTCAACATCAATTTGGCCCCAGGAATAAAATGTTGCCAGTGAATGAGGACAAAGCATTTTTGTTCTCTATACTTATTGATTACAAACCTGAGATGATATATGGAGTACTGTGATGTATCCCTCCTGAAGTACCTATAACAAAATGCATGACAAAGGGGAATTCTGATCAAACTCTTGATTGCTGTCAAGAGGGCTTTTTAAATCCTTTGAGTAAACAGAACGGGATGAATAAGTGATTGGTTAATGTGTATTTTAAATGTTACAAGCTTTCTGATGGCTTTGACAAGTATACATGCAATGTTATCTGCACTGCACATGTAAATGACAACTATTCTGTTCACCAACCTAGTGAGTCCAGTATGTAACACTTGAAATGAAATGTATTTAATGAGCTAGGTTATCAAAGCTAATTACTCCAAAGCATGATATTTTCAGATAGTACAAACACATCCAATACAATTACCAAATCAGAAATAAACAACTCAGGCATTTACTTAAGTCCAGAGTTTGTTTTAGAATGGTAAATTGTGTTGTTTTTTCTTTCAGACAAAATGAAAAAACACTACCACCATTTTGGAGTAAATACTAGCCTTGAGAATCTAGCCCCATATGTCTTTATAACACGGAAGATTTGTGGTTTATTTCTGATTTTAATTATTGCTCCTGTTACAATATACCCACAGGTATTTCATATTGTTAATGTTAACTGTGTAGTCCTCAGTTAAAAGAAGTCCTGAAAGTGACTAAACTGGGATTTGAATGTTCATTTACTCAGTTTCAGCTCTAGACATTAGATTTAGATTATTCTGTTTATCTGTTATGAAAAAAGTTGCTTATGGTTTATGCTTTATCTATCTGTCTATCTATCTATCTATCTGTCTATCTATCTATCTATCTACACCTGTTTCATACCATAAAACCATGTTGTATTAATGGCATTTGACCAGCACATTTTTGGTATGTATGAAAAAAAAATCTTCTGCATACAAAAAAATGTACCTGAACTGTCAACATGTATTCGAGACATATCACTATTACATACTGGTAGTGGAAATGAACCATGTCCTGAGAGAGACCCAGGAGGGCAATTCTTTCAATTTTCATACTTTCAGAGGTAGTGATCCTCTTAACAGAACATGCCAAATATGAAACTTACTTGATACTGAAAATCCCCAACATACTTTCAAATATCTGAAACCATAGCACCTTCCAGCAGTTTTTAAATTAGTTTCAAGGCTTGTCTGACAAAAAGGGTTATATACCAAAAGTAATATGAGGTATAAGGTTTGCTGTTCATCTTTTTTAATTTTCTGTCTAAAAATGACCCTAAATCTTTAGAGAATTGCCTGTATGTTGCTGCCTTTCTGATTTCTCAATACCAGCGATATAGGTTTACTATTTTCAGATGGGCAGTATTAGGATCTGCTAATGTTTTAAACAAGCATGTCAGTGATGGCTGTAAATACAATATGAAATAGTATAGCATGATGACTTACAACCACATTGTGCACATGTAAATATGTTTGATATACATAAAGACAGACATATACTACAGATTCTAATAATAACATGCTAAAGAATATCAAAAACAGGGTTCATTACAATTCAAGCACTGCACGTATGTAAAAACGTATAGGGACATTCTGAAAGAATGACAACAGATTCTAATACTCTCATCAACTTGTGCCATAGAATGTAATTTTCAAGATTAATCGTAACTGGAAAGCAGTTCTCCAGATATATGTAAACATCATATATATAAACTTCATATATATATATATATATACAGACATGCTCAAATTTGTTGGTATCCCTCCACAAAAAACGAAGAATGCACAATTTTCTCTGAAATAACTTGAAACTGACAAAAGTAATTGGCATCCACCATTGTTTATTCCATATTTAATAGAAATCAGACTTTGCTTTTGATTTTTTATTCAACATAATATTGTAAATAAGAAAACAAATGAAAATGGCATGGACAAAAATGATGGGACTGCTAACCTAATATTTTGTTGCACAACCTTTCGAGGCAATCACTGCAATCAAACGTTTTCTGTAGCTCTCAATGAGACTTCTGCACCTGTTAATAGGTAGTCTGGCCCACTCTTCCTGAACAAACTGCTCCAGCTATCTCAGGTTTGATGGGTGCCTTCTCCAGACTGCAAGTTTCAGCTCTTTCCGTAGATGTTCGATAGGATTCAGATCAGGACTCATAGAAGGCCACTTCAGAATAGTCCAATGTTTTGTTCTTATCCATTCTTGGGTGCTTTTAGCTGTGTGTTTTGGGTCATTATCCTGTTGGAGGACCCATGACCTGCGACTGAGACAGAGCTTTCTGACACTGGGCAGTACGTTTCGCTCCAGAATGCCTTGATAGTCTTCAGATTTCATTGTGCTCTGCACAGATTCAAGGCACCCTGTGCCAGGCGCAGCAAAGCAGCCCCAAAACATAACCGAGCCTCCTCCATGTTTCACTGTAGGTATGGTGTTCTTTTCTTTGAAAGCTTCATTTTTTCATCTGTGAACATAGAGCTGATGTGACTTGCCAAAAAGCTCCAGTTTTGACTCATCTGTCCAAAGGACATTCTCCCAGAAGGATTGTGGCTTGTCAATATGCATTTTAGCAAATTCCAGTCTGGCTTTTTTATGTTTTTCAGTCAAAAGTGGAGTCCTCCTGGGTCTTCTTCCATGGAGCCCACTTTCGCTCAAAAAGCGACGGATGGTGCGATCAGAAACTGATGTACCTTCACCTTGGAGTTCAGCTTGTATCTCTTTGGCAGTTATCCTTGGTTCTTTTTCTACCATTCGCACTATCCTTCTGTTCAATCTGGGGTCGATTTTCCTCTTGCGGCCGCGCCCAGGGAGGTTGGCTACAGTTCCGTGGACCTTAAACTTCTTAATAATATTTGCAACTGTTGTCACAGGAACATCAAGCTGCTTGGGGATGGTCTTGTAGCCTTTACCTTTACCATGCTTGTCTATTATTTTCTTTCTGATCTCCTCAGACAACTCTCTCCTTTGCTTTCTCTAGTCCATGTTCAGTGTGGTGCACACAATAATACCAAACAGCACAGTGACTACTTTTCTCCATTTAAATAGGCTGAATGACTGATTACAAGATTGGAGACATGTGTGATACTAATTAAATAAACTAATTAGTTTGAAATATCACTATAATCCAATTATTTATTATCTTTTCTAAGGGGTACCAACAAATGTGTCCAGGCCATTTTAGAATATCTTTGTAGAATAAGCAATAATTCATCTCTTTTGACAGCTTCTTTGCTTTATTCTATGACATACCAAAGGCATGCAAGTATACATGATAAAATAGCTTTTAATTTCATCACTTTTCAGGAGGAATGAAGCATTATTTCAATGAGCTGTAAGGGTACCAACAAATTTGAGCACGTCTGTAAGTGTGACATAAAGACAGGCAGGCAAAGTGTGCTGTAGGAAAATTGATGTGTGCAAATCTCTAAGTGTAACATACTTTTATGACCATGCAGACATTGGGACATAATTACAGTGTTGATTGTCCTCTTAACATACTAAAAAAAACAGTAATCAACCACGTTTCCTGACATATTGACTCTTATCTTCACAGCACCCTTGACAGACAAGCCTCCCAAGGTCCTGTTTCCATCAGAAAACAGAATGAATGTTTTGGAGGTACAGATTGGTAAGTGCACTGCTTTCATTTATTCACATGCCATTATAACCACACACTTAGGTCTTATATTCGTATACTAGTTCATGTAGCTGGTAATACAAAATCTGAATTGTCAAATCATGGTAATATTAAATAATAAAGAAGTGACAACCAAGCTTTTAATATCATTTTTTAAACATTTATTATCACAAATATTATCACTGGTCCTCATTTTCTCATGCTGAAGGTAGTTTGGTTTATTGTATAATACTTTTATTTGGAATATGATAACTTTTCAAAGGTAATGCTGTAGAGGTAAAAGTTGCTTTTGCTTTTTGGTACCAAATCACTTCCTGCTTTGTACTGTAGCTCAATTGTGATCTTGCAGCAATCATGTTATGTGACCTACCACACAGGAAGGGAACAGATACCAGGAAGAAACAGTTAGAGTTGTATGTAATCTACAGTCGTACTTGAGAAATCCATATATCTTGAATAAAGTACAGTAATCCATCGCATATCCGCCTGTCACATATCCGCCCTAACCGTTTATACACCACGATCAAGCTCTCCTGCAACGTTAGTTTATTATTGAACAGAGAAGATTAGTTCAAAGATTGTAGATCCAACCAAAGTTTTCATACATCGCTGGTAGTGTCACGTGAGCTGTTCAGTGTGTTGATATGTAAATAAAGTCTCAACCTCCTGCCTGTCACTCAGCAGTGAATGCACGCACTCACACGGCTGCTCTGTCGCAAGCATTAATACCCTGTATCTTTCTAAACAAGGGATTTAAGGGAGCTCCCTAATAAAAGCTGAATCTCAAAAGAATAATTGTATGAATATAGTAATTGTTACAGCTGTGTATAATGGTATTTAAAACAGGATTCCTGTATCCACCCTTATTCACCCGGATTACTGAATATACAAAATCAAGAACCAAAATACCTTTAACATAAGAAAATGTGACACGTGAAAAAAATATATATATATATTGTTAATAAGAGGTAAACAAAATATACATTTTAAGCCTTAATTAGCATTCCTTTAATAATGTACTGGCGTTGCTTTTTCTTTATTATTAAGTACTTGAAGAATAAATGGATTTTAGTTGCTATTAATGTTTTTTTTTTGATAAAGCAGTATTGTAATAAAGCAAAAAAAGACTTACAGCAGTAAACATATACTGTAAATATGAAGAGATTTGAAGAGAAGAATGTTGAAGATGTATTGGTGAAATCTATGTGCAATAGAACACAATTCCATTTTTGTTGTGCTACAAATGCTTTGCAAAAGGTTCCTAAATGGGTACAACTGCTGTATAGCTCAACATATCCTCTAAGAATAACAGCAATAGGACTCAAATAATTCTGTTTGATTTGAAGCTTTTTACCCTTGAATGTATTTACATTTTAAACCGCTGATAATTTAAGTTTCAGTGGGATTGGATGACCTTGGATGCTTCAAATATTTGTCCATTTACTTGTTTCTTGGCACACATTGTGCGCACATGCTGTATTCATGTTATGAATGGTAAATAGGAGAAGGTACGTCTGTTACTAGGTGACCGATTGTTTGTTTGACCAACTGTATAATATACAAGATTGGCACCTTTTATTGAACGCTATCTTCAATCTTTCATGTTAGCTTTTGCTCCAGATGTGTACTCTGTATACTGACTGATCTGGTCAGGCATGAATGGCAGCTTTCAATGGCGGAAGAATTTGTCTTTTGAGGGTAGTTGATTCACTTCTTCTGATGTGATGCTTGACATCTCCAGTTCTAATGAGCCAGTGGCTGTGAAACCCATATGGCAAGACTGTTGATTTGACTAGATGAGCTACAGTAGTATGCATAATCAGTAGGTACAGAATTCTGTATCTGCAAACCCTTTTATAACCTTTTACATTAGAACACTGTTCTGTAAAACAATGTTATAGTCAGATTTGAAGCAGTAAACCTGGATTAGCCCATATTAAAATACTTGTACAGTAATTGGGAAATTATATTAAAAAATGTATATATTATTTTATATATATACAGTGCTCACCCTTTATAACGCTATAGTGGGGAGGCATAGTTACAAGACCGTGCTATTTGTGTTCCGCCTTATAACGAGCATAAAAGGGCTACTGTAATGGCATTATGGAGCAAATGGGAGCCACGCCCCTACCGTGTTATAACCGATTATACATACATACATACACACACACACAGGGTGATTAGAAAGTAAGTGACATCAATGATATGGTGCATTGATATGGTAAACTTACTTTCTAATCACCCTGTATATATGCCTTAAGGTCCACCCATCGTATAGCTTCTGGGCTCTGTTTCAGAGTTCGACGATGCTATGCTAGGGGGCATCAAGATCATCTGAAATGACGCTCATAAATCGTTTTCCCAAATGCATGTAAGTATCGGTGGAACATAAAGGTCTTGTTGGTGACTAAGTGTGACAGCTTAAGATCTAAATGTTTTATGAATGTATATCAACAAACCAAAAACCAAAAGGCTCCACTCTTCTGTCTGAAGTGATTTTTAAAATAGTGGCATTATTAAACAATTCACAGCCAAAGCAAAATTGCGAAATAATGAATTTGACATTGTTTAAATTACTCACACAAATAACCCAACTGGGGTTATTTATCTCAGACACAAACAGTGGTGCATAATTTAAGGCCATAATTAAAGTTAGATCCAGGGGGAATGAATGCTTAAGTTTCTGAATAATTCTGAAATGGAGTGCTAATTGAGTTTGCTTTTTAAGGTGGTTGAAAAGTCATCGTCAATCTTTAATTGTATTTATGCAAAACACAATTCAAGATCTCTTAAATGTACTTCTATCACTAGAAGACACATATTTATGTAGTTTATTTTGTTAATTCTGTCAATATCAATAACTATATATTGTTAAATGCATTCAGTATGTTCCATATCACAAAAAAAATTAGAAATATGCAATACAATGAAAGTTTGGCGTTCCACTTAGAAATACAGACCTTAGGGGCATGGCTCTTTTTGAAAGGTGGGAAGACCCTCTTGGTGTTCTTTGTGTGATGCATGGCATTAAGCTTTAGCTCATTGAAATGACATATCTGATGGTCCCCACTGTATGCTGTACATAGAGACACAGAGTTGCTATATGATCCACAAAGAATAAGTGTTGAGGGTATTGTGGCAACTTGAGAAACACTGAGTTACTAGTTCACATTGTTGGGGTGGTAAAATACTGGGACTGTTACTTTAATACAAGGATGAGAAATGTGTAGTAGTGACTTAAACAACCACATTTAACAAAAAAGGACTTTCGTAGTGCGTACTTAATTTCTTAATAAATTCCTTGCAATGCTTTCTTAGTCACCAGAAAGAAAATTAATGAACAGCTGTGCCCACATGGTGTAATTTTCAATTCGGTCATTTCATCTGCAAATTACTTGGCACGCAATGAGATGGCTTGAAGAGATACAGTTCCATGGCAGGGATTAATTCTAATTAGCATTTTTGTATCTGTGCTTGCTAATTTGTTTGAGTTACATAAAAATCAGCAAAGTTTCATGAGGTTCACTAGTGGACATGTTTATTGAAAGCTGCATGCTTGGCTGAAGATGGTGGTAAAAACAACATAGCTCTTGTGCCATTTGGTCTGAAATAAAATGTTAGGCATTGTAGGAAAGTAAGCAAGAGCAATGCAAAGCAATGTATAACAAGGGGCTGGTGGTCTGATCTATACGTCAACTACTGTACAACTACTGTGCTGCATCTGAAAAAATAAAATAAAAATATATTAGCAAAATAGTAGTTCTGGGACTGTAGTTCATGGGACAGGAGCAAGGGCTACGTGGAGGAAGAACGTCAGGAATTGAGAATAGGAGAGAAGTGCTATGTGACTTGGCTCGCAGAGAGCCGCCCTTGTGGAGGTGAGACAGAACCAATTGGCTGTGAAGCACCTGTTACTTCCCCCCAAGGGGAACCTAGAGGAAACATTGAAGAGAGTTAGGATAATATTGGCCGGGGGTCCCCTCTGGCTCGCGGAGAACCTTTCTGACAGAGGACGAAGCCGGCGCGGCTGGGCCTCTAAGGTTGAGAAGCTTCACTTGTTCCCAGAGGGACCATTGCAAAGGTGGAGCATCATTAAGAGAAAGGGAGGATGGAGGACATGAAAAATGCAAGACAGAGAGTAAGGGCATGGCTTTTCTGTAGTAACTTGTGAAATCCTTGACTTTTATATGCCTTGCAGATTTCAAAGAGTTATTTAGTAGCATAGTATCTGCAGTATCTTTAAAGGTTTCAAAGCTTTTTTTTTCTTGTCGAGGCAGCTTGCTGAAATATAATCATGTTCTCAGGGGAATAATGTGTTGCATTTCATATATTATTTTTTTAAATAAATACATTCCTAGACATGAGCATACAGAAATATTCACTCACAGCTTCTGTTGTTTTAAAATAGTCAGCCCTATGACTGAGATGTAAAAAATTTTATTACCTGAAATAGGAAGAACCTTACCAAGGATGGCCACTGGCTGGAACCCCGTACAATATGTGAATCTGTGCCATCCCGATACTCTTTAAAGCCACTTAACACTGGAAATAAATGATACTACTCCTTAACTTCTTCAAACATAGGTTAATATGTACAGTGTGATTCTGTTTCTTTTAATGGAAGAGTGTCTTCTCCTGCACACCTTGTCCGTCATCCAGTTTATATAAAATAACAGGAATATTAAGATGTTTTTTTCCCATTCCTTTACATGCGCAATCAGAAAAAAAGGAAATAAATCTAAAAAAATTGTGTCAAGACAATGTAGTTTATCAGGTGTACCTTACATAGGAGGTAGCTGTGCTACTGTTGCAAATTACAGCTGTTGCTAAATATGGTTTCTGTGGGTTTTTTTTAAAATATTATGTTGTGGTTTTATACTGATTTCTGTGTTTGTATATAAAGATATTTGGGATCTGTTTTGCCCTTGTAATCAGCACTAGCAATATTATCCCTTTTCTTGTGTTGAATATAATTTGGTTTTGTTTTATACTGCTAGTTGGAATATGTATACATATTGTATCAAAGACAACACTATCGATGAAAAGGTTTTTGCTACTTGGTGGTACTGTACCTGATCCCTTCATTACTGACTCAATTTGTTTGATTCATTCACTTTAGTGAATCAATTCAACAGATTTGTTCGTTTGATTCACTGATTCACTAATGTGAAATAAATACATCTTGCTGAATTACTTGGTTATAAAAATTTGTTTGAACGGAAAATTCTGGCAGCTAGGGCCATTTAAGTTACGACTGTTCACTTGGTGGGACACAGTGTAAAAAATATATACATATATATACATCGTAATTTACGTGAACATTTCTATATAAATTGTATGTAGGCCAATATACTCAAATATACTACTTTACACAAAACACATTAACTAGAAGCAGTTTTCCTAGAATTGACAAAATAACTCAATATTACAAATGTAATATAATGGAGGAAATAGAGTATTTTACTTTCAATGGAAATCTCAAACAGTAAAAAAAAAAAATGTCAGAGTATAAGTCTCAATATTTTACTTATATTCCAAAATATATAATCCTTTTAACAGCATTGAAAAAAAAGTGACAAGCTGTGAAAATATAAAATAGTAAACAGTACCACTTTGAAATAATAATTTGGCTAACGATTTTGGAACGTTCTGTGTTCTGCCTCCACGTTTCGCTTCCGTGACATCTCCAGTTACTTTTTCACTACTGATTTTAAATTTTACACAAAGAAAAATAAATAGTTTAAACAAGACATCAGACAAAGAATACATGTTAAAATTAAAAGGTAAACAGTGCAGTTTCACTTTACGTTGCCTCTGCCTGTCCCCTGCTGAGTGCTGTGTCTGTTGATCGCTCATTTTCGGTTAATGTAAGCCACCTCCACCTTCACAATAAGCTACTGACCAAAAGATACTGCTGGGGCTTTTGATATCAGAGTGGTCACGGGTAAGTCTTTGATATTATCGTGCACATTAAATTAATGCTCACAATACATGTAATGTGCAGGGTATGGTATGTAAATTAGCCAAATACTGTGCACGTAAATTAATGTGTTTTGTTAGTAAATGGGGCAGTAAATTTAGATTTATTGCGCACGTTAGGCTCACTACTTTACATGTGTGCTAACTCCAAATTTAGTGCCCTTTTGTAAATGAGGCCCATTATTTACAGGCAGCATCTGCCCTGCTACAGTAAGTTAAGTGCTAAAAATGTCTCTATACTATACATTTTGGGCCAGTTGTTAAGAAAAAAAATATATAAATCCTCTGCAAATTTGAGAGGTTCTACTGCTTGAGAAAAAAAAAGAGACCAAGTGCTTTTTATTATTTTTATTTTTTTTAGTAAAAATTTGAACAGGTGGTTAAATCTAAAATCCCAATTTATTTTTTTTTTTTTAAATTAGGAAAATAAAACATTTTGCTAGAAAGTTGAATGTAGAAACAGTACTTTTAAGCGTTGTAAGGCACTTTTTTTATTTAAAAAGCAAAGTTAAATCAGAATAAGATGAAAAGAAAATTATTATAAATTATAAAATTACAACATAGATTACGCATTACCTTAGGGTAGGATTGTTCAATAAATAAAGTAAGCAGATTGTCTAGAGGCATAGTTTGAATGAATGTGCTTAAATGAACAGTTTGTTCACTCAAGTTTTTGACATCTTTGCTAATGTGTAGTGTTTGTTGGGAGGGTTTTCTTCCATTTTTGGAAGTTTGATTAAATAGCACCAGTAACACAGGTCATGTGGTGTTGCTGTATTTTTAATGGAGTCTACCCCTAAATGGATTATTATTTTCAGCACTGGGAAATGCAACTCAAGTTTTATACCTTCTTTCCAAAATGTGCTCTCAACCACCAGCAGTACTTTAAACACTGTTATGGTTGAGCCAGACACGTAGCCACAGAATGAGACGTCAGGACCCACTAGAAACTGACATTTCCTGTATACACTTCTCATGGGCACAGAATACAGTGTTCTTCATATACTGCCATTTTCTGTTTAGCAATCAGACAGCTTTTAACATTGACACTAGTTTATTTATGTATTTATTTGTATTCTGTAAGTGACTTAATACTGACTACCCATCTGTTAACTGCATCTCTATAGAGGGTTGGTAGAAGCGTTTGAGCACATAGATAAGCATACATTGAATTACGGGTACTTTAATCTTTTTGCTTTTTTTAAATTGCTGTACGCATACGTGCCTGTACTATTGTCCAGCAACAATTAAGAAAGAAAAAAGGTGTAGTGTAGTGTCATGTATAATTGTATCAAAATGATATATAAAACAGATTTTCTAATGGACACAAAGATCATACGTATTGCATGAGCGTCTGTAGGAGCCTGCACCCTGCAGTGTAGATGAGGTAGTGCACACGATGGCAGTACACCAGGCTGTAGCTGCTCATACAAAACAGCCTGGCTGTTTTGCACAGTGTTTAAGAACTTGACCGGTATGCGCAGGGTACCAGGTTTTCACACACCTCTACCTGTGCATTGAGTTGCATTTATTATACATGTGAGAGAACATGACAACTGTGATGATTCAAAAATAACTCTAAGGACTGTAATCATTTTGAAATCAGTGCAATAAAAATTTATTGTGGCCCAAAGTCAATCCCAGAGTTTACGTTTTACATGAAAGACAACAAAGTGCTGAAATGAAAACAATTAGCTGGATTTCTACATAGTTAATATTGTCTGTTCCTTCATGAAATGATCATTTCAGCTTCAGAAGTACATGTAAATCACATCTGTGGATGGAACTACAGCAGTACATCAGTACAGTCCACTGTAGGTTGATCTGAGGTTCAGAGCCACATGATTTATGGTCATATTTGCCACTAGTCATACAGTTAGATTATTATACAGTAGTTGCAGTTAGAATTGTGAGCTACAAGGGGAGCTTTCCCCTGCCAAATGTGATTAAAGTCCATCTTGAAAGAACCCTTATGCTGAAGAGGAGGTCTTGGTTTAAAACTGGGGAACTGAAGTCTGGCTGTTTTTAAAATCCCTTGAGAAAGTATTTCAGATTACAGAAGGAAGGTAGCAAACTAATATATTTTAATACAGGAACTGGTAAACAGTGTGTCATGCATATATAAATAAGAAACAAGAAATATTACATCATAACTGTGACTTTATTTAACTTCCCTTTACATGATGCTTTTCAACACAAAAATATTATTGAAGTGATTTTGTCGAAAATGTAGAGTTTGTTTTCTAAGCCACCTAAAGCCAAGATTGTAAATCATTTTGTCATATTCAGTTGGCCAAAAGCATTTTGGGTAATATTAGATTGTTTAACTTGTCACTGGGGCAGGCCGTTGGTTTGCCTGTTGTTTGGCAGCCGTTTTATGACTGTAACATTTGAGTCTAGGCTCGGGACATAGCCACTACATAAGGCCTTGGCTGGGGTTGCGGCGAAATAAAGCTAAATGTTTAACTGCATGAATCTTTTCCATTAATCACGTTGTTGACAGAGAGGGTCTATACAGTGATGAATTGCTTTACATCTGAGAAACACAGTGCTAATACATGAAGCCTTTGCCGTATACAGAGACAATAGAAACGACACAAAAAAGAAACATCCCAGAGCTGCTTTGCATAAAGGAAAGAACTAGTCAGTTGTTTTTTTCACCAAATGTTTTAATTATTTTGCAGAAAGTATCCTGGCTAATATTTAAGTACTAACAAACCTTTAAACATCAAACTGACCACCGAACAAATTATTCCAACTATTCCTAGACAATACTTTAAATAGTAATTCCGAGCAGCTTTGTCATTAGTGTGTAGGGCCACCATGGGCAGCCAGGATAACAATGTCTCAACATGACAAATCAGCACAGCTCTTAAATTGTTCTGAAGGGAAATCTTTAGCAAAATAAGGTCACCAGAATGTTGGTAACTTGTACAGCACCTGCCAACAGAGGATCTACTATCAGTCTGTCAGAATGTCATTCCCATTGGTATTGAATCTGCAACAGGGAGGTGCAGCTTCTGTAATGTATAGGTGAGGGACATCCCATTTACACACATCACAGGTATTTCTCATTTTCTTTTGTCCAGCTATATACCATATTCAGCAACGTGTATTTATTTATTTAAATCCATGTTAAATCTTGCAGCAAATAATTTGTTTACAAAAGCTGAACGACACACTGCTACCATATTGGCTTAATCAGCCTCTTCCTAATTATACCCTGCCCAGCTACCAATTATCACCACCCAATTATCATCAACTGGCATTTCCTTGGCACAAGGTCGTTAAAAATGATACACATAGTAATCTAAGAGACTCTTTTTTTGTTTGTTTTTTTATGCAATAAAAGTACAGGGTAGTAATTTAAGTATGTAAATGTTAGTCCCTGATAATAGGAGTTCTAGTCAAATGCTTGATCATCAGTAATAGAACCACAGCTGCATGCCTTGCACTAAAACACACCAAAAAAAATCAAATACCAGGACCCTCTTGTGAAAAATATGTGCTTATTTATAAAAACAACAATACAAATCCATACATGTAAAGTTTAACCAATTTTTCATTCATTACTTACGGACAACTGCAGTTAATAAGGATTTGAAATATTAAGTTATCTTATGACAGCTTTTTAAAAGAACAAATCTTGTGATATATCACGTCACCGTAACCCCTGCATATACTGACAGCTTTATTGTATACAATGTATCACTTAATATACATGATAACCTGTAAACATTTAGTTATAGCATACATTTTCTTTAGTTTACATAATGTTTAATGTCAAAATGGTACTTTTTTAAATAAATAATAAAACTTTAAAATTAGGATATTTTCATGCATTTTTTCAGGCACCTTGCCAATAGGATAGGTCATAAATTACAGTTATTGTAGGTTTCATAAACCCAGTAATTGTAGACAAATTTCCACAGTATATTTCCTATACCTTTCTAAAGTTCCTTTTACACAATGCTTCCTGTGCTGTCTGGTTAGATGAAGTTAAGTGTTTTGCTCTATTATCAACACATCTTTTAAAAAGAAAAGTGTTCAGTTTGTACTGGATGCAGCTTCAAAGAATACATAAATAAAATAAAATATACACTTCTCCGTTGTCAAAAACCCCTAATTATCTTATCACCTATTGGTTTCACACAAATTTTCAATACTGGATTCCTCATTCACTCGGGCACTTTGTATTATTGTATAGTCAGAGGCTTGATTCAGTAAAGATCTTCATCCTCAAACTAGACCAGATTTTGTTTAGTTTTTTTTACATTACTTTCTTACTTTGAAGAACATCGAAAAGGTAAATACGCTTCAATACTTCATTTTTTCCTTACAACAACAAAATAATTGGAAACATAGTTAATTTCAAAAGGAATATAATTATATGGCTTTTAAATGACTTCGAGATCGCTATGAAAGTGAGCTTGTAAGTATTTTCAAATCTGCCTACAACCCCAAATAAAAATTTACCACAGTATGTGTTTTTGCAGTTTTGCCATGCTTTTCCTATGGTTATACTAGGCATTTACCATAGTTTGCCATGTTTTTTATGCTTTATTTACAATGTGTACCTGTGCTTTACCATGCTTTCACTATGCTTAATTACAATTTGCTATGCTCTTACTACAGTAAACTTTTATAAGGGCCTGCTAATAACTACTAAAGCATTTCAGCCTTCACCTTTACATTTTAATTGTTATCAAAACTCCTCGTGTCATTTGATTTTCTTAGTTAGGTTCAATGTTATACACAGGGAATACAATTTCCAGTTAATAGCTTTTTGGGATAACTATGTCTAAGTTTTAACTTCAGGCACCCTAATCAAAAGAGTGCTCTTTTTTTTTCCCAAAAATAATTACGTTATAATCTGTACAAGTATGCTTTGCCCTTTTCACAGTCTGGTGAACATTTTATGCTAAAAAAAAAGTAAACAAGAAGGCACACAAGCTAATTCTGGATTTTGTTTTAAATGTCACATTACTAGAAGCACACAGTGCATGCCAGGTTTCAGATTAAAGCTGGAAATCAATATCATATTATTTCTCTCAATTAGACTATGATTACTCTCCTCATGTCTCCTCTTTATCTTTCTCCAGCTTGCTCTGCAGAGAATGAGCAAAACATTAATTTAAAATCCAGAGGCTGAATGCCATATTAATATGTTTTACTTCAGTTATTACAGTTGAAAGTGGATAAGAAAATGTACATAGTCACCAACGTTTAATTTACTTGCACAGCAAGACATCAATACAAATTATGTCTACCACATCTAGACAGTTTTTTACACAATGGAGTTAATATATATATATATATATATATATATATATATATATATATATATATATATATATATATATATACACTACTGGTCAAAAGTTTTATAACACCCCCATTTTTCCAGTTTTTATTGAAATTTAAGCAGTTCAAGTCCAGTGAATAACCTGAAATGGTACAAAGGTAAGCGGTAAACTGCCACAGGTTAAAAAAAAAAGTTTAGGTTACCAAAAACTGAAGAATAATGTACATTTCAGAGTTGTACAAAAAGGCATTTTTCAGGGAACAAGTAAAGGGTTAACAACTTACAGCTGTTCTGCAGCAATGGAAGTAAATTAAGCCTTGAAAGTTGATGCTAACAATTCCTACAGGTGTCCCAACTTTTGTTGATTACTTACAAACCCTCTGTCTGTATAAAAGCAGTGTTGGAACAGACTGTGTTACTACACCCTCTTAAGCATTATTTGGACAGTATTGTACTGCAGGAAGTAGTATATTGCTCTCATAATGGCGAGAAAAAGGCAATTAACAAAGGAAGACAGACAGACCATTATAACCCTTAAAAGTGTAGGTCTTTCCTTTAGAAAAATTGCAAAGAAAGCCAAGGTGTCAGTGAGTACAGTTTTCTACACCATCAAAAGGCACTTGGAAACTGGAGGAAACTCTGACAGGAAGAGGTCTGGCAGACCCAAAGCCACTACAGAATCAGAAGACAAGTTTCTGAGAGTCAACAGCTTGCATGATAGGCGGCTCACAGGACAACAGCTTCAAGCACAGCTTAACACTGGTCGAAGTAAGCAAGTCTCAGTTTCAACTGTGAAGAGAAGACTTCGAGCTGCAGGTTTGACAGGTCGAGTGGCAGTAAGAAAGCCATTGCTAAGATGGCAAAATAAGAAAAAGAGGCTTGCCTGAGCCATGAAGCACCGCCAGTGGACTACTGAAGACTGGAAGAAGGTCTTATGGACCGATGAATCAAAATTTTAAATCTTCGGTTCATCACGCAGGGTTTTTGTACGCCGTCCATGGTTCCTCTGTGTATGACACCAACTGTCAAACATGGAGGAGGAAGCGTGATGGTCTGGGGCTCTTTTGCTGGATCCAGAGTCGGCGACTTGCACAGAGTGACTGGCACCCTGAACCAAAACTGCTACCACAGCATTTTGCAGCGCCATGCAGTACCCTCTGGTATACGCCTAGTTGGTCAGGGGTTCATCCTATAGCAAGATAATGACCCAAAACATACCTCCAGGCTATGTCAGAACTACCTTAGAAGAAAAGAACAAGACGGTAGGCTTCAAATCATGGCATGGCCAGCACAGTCTCCAGACTTAAACCCCATCGAGCTGGTTTGGGATGAACTGGACAGAAGGGTGAAAGCAAAGCAACCTACAAGTGCAACACATTTGTGGGAACTTCTGCAACAGTGTTGGGAAGAACTTTCCGAACAATATTTGATTTCCATTGTAGAAAGAATGCCACGAGTGTGTTCGGCTGTTATATCTGCAAAAGGTGGCTACTTTGATGAGTTAAAAATTTAGATTAAATTTTGTTAAACAAAACGATTCCATGATTTCTTTTTCATCTCCAATTGTTTATTTGTTCTATGCTTTAATTTCAGAGTACATTGAGACATTAAACTGCGTAAATTTCAATAAAAACTGGAAAAATGGAGGTGTTCTAAAACTTTTGACCGGTAGTGTATATATATATGTAAAATGATGGTTTGGTTAAATTGCCTAGTAGACGTAATGAGAAAAAGAGTAATTTAGATGAAATTTGAGTTGATATTTTGGTAGAAAATAGTGCTCAACAGTACAATATAATAACATTAGAAGCCTTTGTCAGCCCCAAAAACAGACATACTTTTTGTTACTAATACTGCTAAAAATACAAATGCAGTATAATCAAGTTTATTTTATATTAAAATTCAACAAACCCTATACATACCAATCATTGTCAGTCTCGTAGGCAAAAAAACACCACAAACTGAAGTATTATTTAACCATTTAACCATGAAGTATATTTATCCATTGATTGGTGTTTAGGTACCAGACGCTGATTGCATGCTGCATGAGATATGCACATGCGTAAGTGGTTCATTGCATTACGCTATTATTAATGTATTTTTAAAATGTGAACTTTTGGTTTTATAAAACATCAAAACACATCTCAAAATAATGCAAAATTTGGCATGACACCGTACTTAATACTTTATAGGTGTCATGAGTCAGTATTTACACACAGAACAGCTGAAGATTCAGTTACTTCAGGATTGGCTAGAAAGTCTGTGTGCAGTGAAGTATAGAAATATTTCAGTTTTGAGGTGGCTGATGATAGAATAGTAAAACAGTATACCAAGGCCTTGTTTTTCTCCACTAAGTTATTGCTTTTCATATATAAATATCTGTCAATGTCTCTATATGTATATATGTTTGATATTGCAATTGTGTTATTATATTTCTGTGTTTTGGAAGACTTAGATATTATCGATATTGATATCAAAATGTGTGCACAATATCGATATACAATTTTCATAGAATTTCCCACCACTAGTGTTAATACATTTATAATATATTTTTGCATGTCACACAGTGCCCTAAGGTGGACACGTTTTGTAACTGCAACAAGGATCTCAAAGTCAAAATTGCATTTTATGTGCACATGTTTGGTAAATTTATTGGGCAGGTTTATTGTCTGACAAAAACATGAGATTTGGAGTAAAGAGCTTTGAGAATCTAGCCCAATATCTTCCACTTTACATGACCTGATACCATCTATTAATATGCTTGATGATTTATCTGCCAAAGTCATATGGATAATTGCCATATTTCTTCCAGGTTTAAGGAAGGCTTCAATTAGACAATGATTTGTTTTTTAAAAAGCTAGCAACTGCACTGCACATGCCAAGTGTCTAGTATGTATGTCTGTTTCCACGCCCCTTCCTGTTTTACTACTGTATGCCCAGTATTTCCTTTGTCACAATAATGCTCTTGAATCTTAATACTTTGAATACATTCAGGTGGTGCAGCTCCATTGTGTCATTTTTTTGGTTTTCAGAATGTTGGAAGTAATGTACCCATTTAAGTTGGAAAAGGTGATGTGTGGGTGAGTTCATGCTATGTGTGGGTGAGTTCATGCTATTTTCAGTCAGCATCCGATATGAACAAAAAGTTGGCATATATTCAAAGTGCCAACATATGATTTGATAAAGACTGGCAACATCTATTTCCAAAGAATGTGCTCCTTCAAGGGGAAACATGTTTACTCATTTCCTCCTTTTACTACAATGTTCACTGGCCTTAATCTTTTTTAATAAAATGAATGAATTAGTTGTTATATCTGTAGTGATTCTTGCAAGTTTTTTCAACAACTCAACAACAGTTTGAATGATGCACATTTAACTGAAGGCACAAGATAGTTTGCCATTTAAGTAGGAATAATTACCATATGGAAGAAGTTAACCATGATTGGTCAACATTGACAAGGACAAGAATTATCGCCATACTGTATGTGAGCTTAATAGAATCTAAAGAAAAATGTTGACCTGTGCTTTATGATGATTTCTGTGACTTTAAATAGGCAAACATATAATGTGTGTCTTGTATTGCACATATGAAGATGAAACAGAAATGATGAAATATTTTATCTGAAAAGTAAAATATGTGTAGGTCATTTTACTAAGAGACACATATCTGTAACATCACACCATACTTTTAGAAGTTACAATTAAATCTGAATACAACTCCAAGTGGCTCACTTCAAATTCAGAATCAGTATATTAAAAAAAGGGTTACCTTCAGCAAACTCATTTTCCAAACCTCAAGTAACCTTGAAAACTACCAGATTTTCATTGCACATACAATCAACAGAAAACATCCACATTAATTTCAGTATCATTTTCAAAGTGACTGCCTGAAAATTCTTTTAATCCATAACAAATGTGTAGAAGTACAGCTTTTAATGATAATACATTGTATACTAGCACTTGAATTAAAACCAGCGTTTACAACATAACTTTGCTCTCATGAATGTATAGTACAAGAAGCACGTACCATCAATATTAAGTGAGGGCATTTTCCCTTCTGATATGATACGATAATGCATACTTCAGGCTAAATCACATTAGCAACTTGAATTATGTTCTAGTTTTCCCTAGTTAGTTTGGAGGACTTTTGACATTAAACATTTATGGTGGAATGTAAATTAGCTCAGATCTTATTTTAAAAACACAGTTCATACATATAACATAAGGCACAGTGAGTGATTTCTGTGTTGGAGTTTTAAAAATCTGGAATACCATTTGAATAACAGAGAAAAAAAAAGCCTAAAAAACACAGACTGGATAGCTTTCTAGAGCTGTCTTCTTAAATTGATTTGCATGTGAACACAGGTACCCGTGTTTGCTATACAACTTCTAAGTGCTAAATCCTCCTAAGGTGTTCTGTTTCATCATATGCAGTTTACTCTAGGTATAATGCACCATAATCTTTGTGTGCAATCTTTGCATGCATTATAATTCACATTTAAAACTGACCCTGTGCAGAAAAAAAGAAAAACATATTTGAAACATTTTTCAAGCCAAATTCAAAAATGAATCACCTAATTTTATACCTGGTAGTCCAATGAGAGCCAATCACATTTGTACTGCAGAAGTTAAGCTTCTTGTGGGGGCACAAACAAATATCCCACTGCTCTTGCAAGACTGTTGGTTCTTCCAATTGCTTTAAGACATGATATTGCTTCATAAATCACATGTGAACAGACAGCACTACCAACAGTGCAGAATCTGACAAGCTGTTGATAGATGCATTAGGAGCAGGTTTTAACCCTCAACCTTCTGGTCCTAACGAGAACATGAATACCTACTGAGCCACCTCTAAAAGCCACCAACACTTATCAGGCTTTCTCTTTTGACCGATGCCTTGTTTCCTGCAGGTGTATCCAGGACTATGATTTAATCTAAATGTCTGACACTGTGCTAAAGTATAAACCCATACACCATTTTACTGAACCAGTTCTGAGGACCTTTGATCAGCTTCCAATGAATTTTAGATTATTATGCCTTTTTTAAAATATAAAGTCATGAACTGACTTGGACTTAGTTACCTCTGTGAAATATTTCTGTGTGTGCCCCAGGCTGCTGATGGAGTTCTTCAAAAGCCAGTTGTCAAAAGACTTTCAGGAATCTAAATTTGTCTTTAATTATATATTACCAAACCTACTCAAGTTGTCTTAGTGTTACAGTATAACCAGGCTTCTGCATTTAAAATTGAAGACAGCAAATACAAATAGTTTGATTAAACTAAATATTATTATTGTATGAATCATATATACTGAGCATCAAAAGAAATGTATCACTTATATTTTAGCATCAAAAGAAACTTATCACTTATATTTGGATAAAATTCACTAAATATGCTCGAAAAACTCTATTTTAGAGCAGGTGCAGTGACTTTTTATTGTGCTGATTAACAATTGACATTTTACTGTCTAAAGTTATGGGGAGACAGGGGGATACTGTGAAAGTCACAGGCTAGTAGTGTGTGTGTGGCCACTGTTGGAAGCAATACAAGCAGTACCTCTGTGACGCATGCTTTGCACCAGGTTTCGGATGTTGTCTTGTGGAATCCTGGCCCATTCCTCTTGTAGTGCCTGGATAAGCATCTGCCTGTTCAGTGGTCTCCGAGCCCTAGAAGCCACACGTCTCCCAGTTCGTGGCCTGTCATTGACAGAGTGTGTCTGGTTATACCGCCTCGCCAGGTGTGAAATTGCTGGCTGTGAGCACCCAAGACGGCGAGCCACAGTACGCTGCCCTAGTCCAGCCTCCAACATGCTGATTGCACAAAGGCGCTGCTGTCTTGACAGACGTGGCATATTGGTGTTTTTCTGTGATTTTCACAGCCTTTTTGAATTGCACTCTAGTTGTATCTATTCAGTTGGTTGGGGGCAGAAGAATGGAGACCCACTTGTTATTTTAGCTGTTAACTTAAAGTTAAGTTCAGATTTAATTATAATGAAATAAACATATACCATTTAATTAATACAAGGGAGGGTATTGATGTAAGAGACAGTTTGTTTGAATTTGTGGAAACTTGGAGGACACTAATCATTATCAGCGACTCTGCCAAAAGCTTTCTTTGCAGGATCTCTTGAGT
The DNA here is from genome assembly GCF_902713425.1 of Acipenser ruthenus. Lineage (NCBI taxonomy): Eukaryota > Metazoa > Chordata > Actinopteri > Acipenseriformes > Acipenseridae > Acipenser > Acipenser ruthenus. The sequence goes on from NC_081197.1 coordinate 34,634,928, forward strand.
AACAGAAGAGGTTCAATGGTATTTTTTGCAAACACAAGCACTTCTGTCTTTATGTTTTCCGGAAACTGTATTTTCAGATTAGTAACTGGTTTATTAACGTCTGTTCTCCTAGCTAGGGAGGGCATTGGATTCTTTAGTTATCCTCATGTAATTATCTTTTATTGTATAGCACAGTAACATCTGGCATATGCAGAAGACAGGAAGATTACAGACTTCCTAAGGAGAAGAGCTGTGCTTCCCCTGCAATTGATTTTAATAATAAAGGTGATTGACTGTGTTCTGCAGTCATTAGATGCAAATAATTTCCAAACAATGAAGATGCTGGCTTTCCCATGGAAATAACCAAACCGAATCCACAGAGACACATCTCAGAGCCAACTAGAAAACACTGTGGGACTGATGTAAGGATAAATGCAAAGTGATTTAAGACTGCAAAACACCCATATTGGGGCCATAATCAGAGTTTTGCACTTGCGAACCGTATTTAGCTGCCATAACGTGGGACTAGCGGCTACTAAAAATGCAGCGTATGTAAAGAATGGTTTTCATCTGCCGTTCTGCACCTGCTATCAAATGATCACTTTGCCATCATTAATCCATTTAAATTATATTGAAATGTATTCAAATGAAGGAAAGGGCATGGAATTGGAATACTAAGCGGGTGCAAACATTATAATGTTTGGGATGCCGGAGGATGCGGTGGTAAGGCGTTATCGTCTTTCTCCGCTGGTCATCCTAGACCTAATAGCTGAATTTCACTTTTTCATCACCTGGTTGACTGTCCTCCTGGTAACACCGACAGCATTGACTTTCTCCACTGTAAAGAACTATATGGCCTCTTTGGTAGCATATGTTGGCTGAAGCTTTTCCAAATCACTCAGTTTCATGCTGAGTGACTTCAGCCATAATGACTTTCAGCTCCTCCTCAGAAAACTTTACTGCCCTTGCTCTGACATATTTTTTTGTTTGGTTTGATTTTAATGCTCCACTGATCTCATACAGCGCCTACTGCTCTCTGTACTCCTAACTAACCTCACCTCTGAGCTGTAAATGCGGCCAATAAATATCCCGATGCACAGGCAGCGCTTATTGCGACCCTCATTATCATGATTGCAGCTCATTATTTGTGTGTGTTGAGTAATTTGCCTTGCTCTTAAGCTAGCATAGGCCGCAGTGCAAAATTATTGCCTGGCCACTAGGCAATTAGAATTTTGCAGCCGCAATTGTTTGCGCTATGCCTATACTTACATCAGCCCCTGTGTGCCTCTTTTCTCTACTGAATCTATTTTGTTTTCTTTTATCATAAGAAGCAGATTTCATACATCAGTAACACTGTAAAATCCATGGCATTGCACATTTTAAACATAGAGTAGCCATAAATTAATAGTTTACTGTGTGATTACGTTCAGCACAAATTGGCTGCTGTAATTTATGGACTGCTGGGCTTCCTTCCACCTGTCTCTAGATTGCATATATTCAAAAATATGTTCTGCGGCCTGCACAAAAAAAGTGATTTGATCATAATGGCCAACCAAGGTTTATTCTTTAGCCATTAGCCACAGCACAATATATTCTATATATTTGCTATTCTATACAAGGGCTTTCTATCTTCCTTTCTGAACTTATCAATTAGGATTTGATTTTAATTAAAATGCCCATAATGTATTTATTTTCATTTGCCCTCCTAGTTTATACCATTTTGTTGTGAGATTAGCATTTCCATTCTGCCATGTGTTGAACACTTTTGACTAAGTAACCTAACATTCTTTCCCTTTTTATTTGCCTTGGTACATTGGTGAGATGCAGTTAGATTGGAGTACATCCTGTTACAAGTTTACCATAGTAAAAGCACAGCAAAGTGTAATAAAGCATAACGAAAGCCTGATAAAGCATACTGTATGTAAGTATTGTAAACCCAAAGAGGTATGGTAAGCATAGAGAAAACTATGATATAGTCATAAAAAAACATGGGAAAATCATGGGGAAAACTGCATAATGAATACATTACTGTTTAGAAAGGAATGAAACCCAATGGCTCTTTTCAAGTTATTCCTGCTCTGTTTCAGTCCCATTTGTTTTGAACATGACACACTGTGGCAAAGTGGTTTGCATTGTGCAGGTGTAGAGGTGATAAGTAACAGAAGACAGACAACAAAGTTCACGGTCCAAACAGATATTTATTTTGTAATCCCAGTCTGGTGACCGCTAATACTAATCCATTGTTCTGAACAAAAAGGTACAGTCCCGAAATAATAAATACAGTATATACACACACAATCACAAGTCCAGAGTGATTGCTAACGTGCAAGTGGTGAAATACAATTTATTAGTGTACAGTTGTGAAGTGTTGTCACGTCCCCCTTGGTTAGCGAGTGCAGCCGTTTCTCTTCCAATCTGCAATTGCCACATCGCTTCCCTTCTGGGGCGATGACTTTGTGTACCATGGCTCCGCCCCCTTTCTAGATGGACGACTTCCACCTTTTCCTGGAATGAATTGTCAGACCATCCAGTCTGGGGCACTCTGTTCCCTTTACACAGCAACCTCACGAGTAGATTTGGCCTAGGTCGGCCAGGGTATCCTTGGCTTACTGTGCACCAGCAACCCCTGTAGACTGTCTGGGTGCCTGCAGGCTTGTCTGTAAGCTGCCCAGAGCTGCGTTGTCCTCCAATGCTGTAGCTCTGGGTTGGCTGCATCACAGGCCTGCAGAGTGAAAAGAAACTGTCGGTACACATTTCGGAGGACAGCGAGTGTTCATCTTCGCCGCTCCAGAGTCAGCGTAGGTGTGGTAGCGGTGAGCTGAGCCTAAAATACAATTGGATATTTCAAATTGGGAGAAAAACGGGGTAAAATCAATTGGCAACTACAAAATTTATAAAAAAAATAAAATAAAATAAATAAATAAATAAAATACTTTCTCAACTGTTTCTAAAAGGCTTTGTAATTGTAGAACAAAGCTTCAATGAGCAAGTTGGCAGGGGTACAAAAATACAGTATAGTGTTGTTCTGGCCTTTTATTTTGCATTTCTGTTGTTTTTGGTCAAGCTCTATTTCTTACTTAGCGGTTATTGATAGATGTGTCAGAAGAAATACATTTTAGTTGATAGCAGGGGTCACTGAGGGAACTGTGTCAGATAGACTTGAACATATAGCCCAATGGTTTTTTGTCATTTTTGCCATATGTGTCCCCACTGCTGAATGATGCTGATCCAGGCTGTGTGGTCCAGTGGTTACAGAAAAGGGCTTGTAACCAGGAGGTCCCCGGTTCAAATCCCACCTCAGCCACTGACTCATTGTGTGACCCTGAGCAAGTCACTTAACCTCCTTGTGCTCCGTCTTTCGGGTGAGGTGTAATTGTAAGTGACTCTGCAGCTGATGCATAGTTCACACACCCTCGTCTCTGTAAGTCGCCTTGGATAAAGGTGTCTGCTAAATAAACAAATAATAATAATAGTAGAATTGAAATACATAATCAAATGGATAAGTTATTAAATACACTGAAGCAGAAATATTGACTGGATCTGTGTATTGCAAGTAGCAGTTATTGAAGCAGTTAAATCTGCCATATGCAACATTAGTTAAAACATGATCTTTAGTTAGCATGATATGAGTATTTTGAAATAATTTATTCTAGTAACCATTGTACTTTGTTGTAAATTCCTTTGTTGTTACCCTGGAAATCATTATGAATAAGGCTGTATTTTTTCATATGTAGTTCCCTGTGAAAATTCACATTTCTGAACGGTGTACATAAAAAATGAAATATTCTACAATTTAGCATTTACTCTTTTTCAGGTAAGCATTTACATATTAGGGAAATGTGTTGTATAATAACTCCAGAGAAATGTATACATTTTGAATGTGACAACACAATTTCTTTTTTTTTTTTTTTTTGCTTTATAAATAGTATGAATAATCGTGAAATATCTTGAAATACCTATTTTTGGGCCATGAAATAAGCCATTTTTTTACAGTGAAAAAATACAGCCCTAATTCAAATTCAAATGAATTGTTATAGTTTCAAGACAGCCAAACCCACCCCTGAGAGAAACTTTTCTAAATATATATCTCCTGATGGAAGTACGGCACTGCCTTCAGTACTTTTTCCAGACTTATAATATAGTGATTATAGTAATTGAAAAATCATTAATATCATGTGAAAGAAGCCAACTTAGTGAATTGAACTCTAGTGAATTAGAACGTTCCAAAGGTACTGCAAATGCAAACTAATTATTTATTAACAATCTCTGAGACGTGTCCATAAAGCATTAGCTGGTTCCAGTAAGTCAGCTGCGGTCCTGTGCATTTTCTGTAATGCCAGTTCTTTATGATTATGTCCCTAACTTCACTGAATTTAGATGTATTTTATTCAATTACAATTTCATTGAATATCAATTAAAATATCATTGACCCTGGATATTTTGTAAAATGGATTTAGGAGAAACTTGGGAAGTGGGGGTGACTAGTGTAAATGTACATTTTCATGGCCTTTAGGGGACAGTGGGACATATAACTTTTGAGGGATCAAAATATAATTGTAATATAATGGTACTATACTTGTTCAACTTTTATGTTCAAATATAATCTTAAAGACCATTAAACATGAGAACACAATTAAATAGTTTTTTTTTTACTCACATACCATTTATGATATGTCCTCTACCAGACCATTAAACATGCCTCTAGCTAGCTCCTCACAGGTGCTGTTGTATCATCAATGTGAGACAAAAGGTAAGAGATTGAGAATCATTTGATTATTAGTCTTAACTTCTAAAACAGTGTGAGATTCCGCAAGAAAGAACAACCTCACCTGTAAAATATTTCTTTTTTTTATGTCTCATATAATTCTGGGTCCTAGGAGATAAGCTGTTTATAAGTCAAATGTGTTTTCTCTATCTCTTCTCTTTTTATTTAATTAAGATAATGTCCAAAAGGCCTAGTGTTTAAATGCGACTTGTCTAGGGAGGAACTTTACTGCATTCTTAAGCTTCAATAGGGAGACTTGACTAGATATTTTATCCCCGAGAAAGCTCATAGAGTTCTATGGGAGCCTCTCTATTCTGTCACTTCAACTAATAAAAAAGGCAGACAGGCACTAAGTAGTGCCTGAGGATGAAGAAGCTCTTCTGATGTATCCACATTTTGTTCAATTCATGGAACTGACATTAACAACCACTTTAAGGTCATTAGACAATACCGTGCTTCACCTTCAGTCATAGAGTTAAGGAGGAAGCTATTTCTGTATCACTTTCAGAATATGGTCATTTTATGTATTAGCAGTAAAATAACAGTCATATATATATATATATATATATATATATATATATATATATATAGTAACACAGCAGGGAGGGGGATACAATCCTCCCTGCATAAAACATGTAAGTCTGCACATTTTTGTTAATTGTTTTATTGTTTTGTTTAATTGTTTTATTAGTTAATTATGACCTGCACCTGGCTGTTATTGTAAATTAGAGCCAGGTGCAGGATATAAAAGAGAAGCAGTCAGTTTGCTTGGAGCGGTTGTGTGGAGAGCCTGCGTGTCTGTATATGCAAGTGTACAAAAGGAAAGGTAGTGTAAAACCTGTGTGGTTTGATTCTTGTTTTAACAGGTAAACAGTTTAGCTGTCCTGTTTGTTAGTTTAGGTTCCAGCATGGTGTAGTTAGTGCTCAAAAAAAAGAGCTAGCTGTTTGTTTTGTTTTTGTATTTGTTTATTAAAAAACAAATAGCGCAAGAGCACTTTGAAACCTCCAAATCTGTGTCCTGGGTATATTTTTAAGGGCGCAACGAACCCGAGTGGGTGTGGTTAATTTACAATATATATATATATATATATATATATATATATATATATATATATATATATATATATAGAAAGTCTACACCCCCTTGAACTTTGTTCACATTTTGTTGTGTCAGTGCCTCAGAGTTTCATGCGGATGAGGATTCTTTTTCCCACTTATCTACACACCATATTCCTCTGTTAAGGGGAAAAAAAAATTATTGAGAAAATGATATATTAAAAATACAAAACTGAAAGATCATAATTGGATAAGTCTCCACCCCCTTGAGTTATTACTTGGTGGAAGCACCTTTGGCAGCAATTACAGCTGTGAGTCTGTTGGGATAGGTATCTACCAAATTTGCACACCTAGATTTGGCAATATTTGAACATTCTTCTTTACAAAACTGTTCAAGCTCTGTCAAGTTCCTTGGGGAGCACTGATGGACAGCAATCTTCAAGTCATACCACAAATTTTCGATTGGATTTAGGTCGGGGTTCTGACTGGGCCACTCGAGGACATTTACCTTTTTGTTCCTTAGCCACTCCAGTTTAGCTTTGGCTGTGTGCTTTGGGTCGTTGTCATGCTGAAAGGTAAACTTCCGTCCCAGTTTCAGCTTTCTTGCAGAGGGCAGCAGGTTTTCCTCAAGGACTTCACTGTACTTTGCTCCATTAATTTTCCCTTCTATCCTGACAAGTGCCCCAGTCCCTGCCGATGAGAAACATCCCCATAACATGATGCTGCCACCACCATGCTTCACAGTAGGGATGGTGTTCTTTGGGTGATGCGCTGTGTTGGGTTTGTGCCAAACATAACGCTTAGGGCGTCTGCTAAGAAATAAATAATAATTTAGGCCAAAAAGTTCCATTTTAGTTTCGTCAGACCACAAAACTTTTTGCCACATGGCTACAGAATTTCCTGAGTGTTTTTTTGCAAACAGGATTCAAGGTGGGCTTTCTTGAGTAATGGCTTCCTTGAGTAATGGCTTCCTTCTTGCCACCCTACCATACAGGCCAGATTTGTGGAGTGCTTGGGATATTGTTGTCACATGCACACTTTGACCAGTCTTGGCCATAAAAGCCTGTAGCTCTTGCTAAGTTGCTATTGGCTTCTTGGTAGCCTCTCTGATCAGTCTCCTTCTTGCTCGGTCATCCAGTTTGGAGGGACGGCCTGATCTAGGCAGGGTCTTGGTGGTGCCATACACCTTCCACTTCTTAATAATCGTCTTGACCGTTCTCCAAGGGATATTCAAGGCCTTTAACCCTTTGCGGTCCTATGTCGGACCTGGTCCAACATTGCAATTGGAACTGCTGCATTTATCCTGAAATCTACAGTTTAACTTGGTGTGTGATTTTGAAGGCGATTGGTTACACCTGAGCTAATTTAGGATTGCTATTAAAAGGGGGTGGACACTTATCCAACCAAGCTATTTCAGTTTTTATTTTTAATTAATTTTCTACAAATATATATATATATATATTTATATTTATATATTTAAAAGTGGTTATCCATAAGTTCCATTTTTCAAATTGGAAAAACATGAGCTTTGAGGGAAAAGTTACAGAGCAAGGTGGAATGAGTATGAAGCGCTGTATCACAGTTTTTTGTAACCTTCTTCTTTGCTTAAATTCACTTTGCATCATTTTCTGTTTCAGTCATAATATCCTGGGGAGTTCTTTTAAAGTTTAATGCACCCCTGATGCCTCAAAAGTACTCTCAAACATGTATTTTCACAAATGCAGATGGAAGACCAGTGTAGCCATTAATCCCCTGCAACACTCTGCCTGCAGTATATGTAATAAATACATCAGTAAACAGTGTATACCTGTACATCCACTGGGGACCTTGTTACAGGGGGGAAGGTTAATGGTTACACCCTGGTGCACCGGCTGTATATATGATATATACAAGTAATTATTGCCATGTGTGGGAGATCTGAATAGAGGCCACAGGGATGCTTCTAACTTCTGGGTTTTCAAAAGTCACAAGGATGTGATGATAGGCATGAGAAAAATATGTAGAAAGGGATTCTAAACAACAACAAGAATACATTAGTTAAGATTCGGCAAAGTGTCCGTACACGTAAAGAGTGTTTGGTAAAAATTAGAGTACTTAATAGTGTAAGAGTGAAGTACTATTCCCATGCCCACAGTTGTGAGCAGTTTGAGAACACTGAACCCATAATGTAGAAGAAAAATAAAAGAGCATTTTGAATATACTTGAGCCAGCATTTTTATTATGATTATCTCTTTGTCTTGTTTTGATTATCTGAAGCCCCTTTCACACACAAGTGCCGCTACTGAGCCATCTCAGAGACGTTTAAAAAATATATTTAAAATAACCATTCACACGGCATGAAATTGCGCATTCTGTGCTGGTAAAATACCGTCATAACCCTTTCACACAGCCAAAGGGATCATGTGAGTACAACTTTCAAACCTGTCAATCAGCAGATTGTTTTCATGGCAACAGCGATTCGCCTATAAATTATAGCATCACGCACTGGCCCGTTCTATTTGTGAATTTACCTCCTTGTCAGCCCATAGTTAACAATTCCTTAACTTATTCTGGACTCCAATTACTACCTCATTCTTGATCAGCCATTGTATTTGAAAAACTTTAAAGTGTGTAACACCAATGACAAAAATACCCAACACATCCGCTATACATGCAGTCTTGTGGGATGTTGATTTTCAATCCATGCCCACTATAGCGCTTCAGTGCCGGCATAGCCGTTCACGCAGAAGTTAAGACGGTTCACACAGACCAAAATGCTGCATCAGTGCCGATTCTGTGCCGTCATAACTTGTCTGTGTGAAAGGGGTATGAATCACCCAAAACTCACTTGAGAACACTGTTGTCCTGAAGATCAGTTTGTATTGCCAACCTTAAAAAATGCAATTCCTATAAAAAATAGAAATGTCCTGTCATATACACAATAACATTGAGTAAACAATTTATGCAAACCTTTACAGACTGATGCACTCATTTGTTTTGTACTGGCTAATATAACCTGCTGTTTTACATACAGTATTACTGAAACTGTTGCAAACTATGTTCATTCTTTGGGCAAGTATAAGATATCTTGAGAAAACACACTCAATAGAAACTACAGATCTTCCAAATGAAACGGTATTGAACAATTGACAAACAGGGGGTTCCCAAAACTTATTGTAGAAGTAGTACATAATATATCTTAATAGGTGTCACAGGTGTACCTCTTATCACAAGACTCTTAAGAGATGTACAAGTGTGACTGCATCTGGTGGGTTCTGTTGTTGATGTGGCTCAAACAATGCTATTGACCTGTGTGTGTCCCTTTGTTTTATTTGTATTTGTCTGTCATAGTTTAAATGTAAATTCCCTATCAGGTAGATGAACTGCTGTTGATGCAGAAATACATTTGGAAATAGTATATGTTGCCTAAGCGTGACCCTTCATTAATATTAACATTCAGTATGTTATGCTGTGCTGAAATTCGTGAGAATTACCTATTGGTTTTTGAAATAGTAAAACGTAGCATGTTCTGTATATCAGCCTATATTTTAAATGTATGAGCTTTCTGTGAAGCTTGTTGGGTTCAAACAGTAGGAAAAATACATGTGTTTTCTAAAGTGTCTCTGTAAGTGATAATTAATGTTACTGTTTGCATGGCAATAATTATTGAAAGTCACTCTCACAAGATGTACTGTAATGTTGATAGGAATGAAGGGGAAAACGCCTACAAAGCATGTGCCTGCTTAGAATCCTAGTTTGATTTTTCAAAGATCACACTGGTTCAGAAAGATTGTAATGGGAGAGAGATTGACATTTTTAAAGGTAGATTCTAAGTTATGGGGCTCTCCATGCATAGTCATGAACATGTTGCTTTCACTATCTTGTACCAGCTGAGCACACACATGACATTTGAAAAGCTTTTTACTGGTGTCCTCTTATTTTTGTGTTTCAGTTTCATATGCGCAAGCCTTCCACATCCATAGATTTTCAAATGTTGATAGACATGTCTGCTCTTACAGAAATGATAACCAAGACTTTAAGATTAATTTCCACAGGTCCCCCTTTTTCATGATTTATTTGTTATTATTATGTTTTGGTCTTGCAGCTATTTATCAGGGAGTGATATGTGAAAAGTATTTATGCCAATGCTAATAAGAGATAAGAAAAATGTCCTAAACTACCACTATGTTAAGGGGCAATTCCAGTGGCAAGTTGGTACTGAACAGAAAATTATTTAAAGGTCCTATAAGGTCTGTTTCAGTGCAGTGACTGTTGCATTTACTGCTACAGTGTTAAATAAACATAAGCTGAAACAAATGTATTTTAACTTTAATACAATACATTCATATACTTTATAACTGCATTGGACTGAATGTAAACTTCGAAAATAAGTTTGAGAATCCCTTATAAATGAAACCTGGGACATTGTTCATGTTACGGTTAGCAGCGTAACTTAGTAATAGTTTGAGAATGAAGCTCACAATGGAACAGAGTTTTCCGTTGGGTACAAATGTCGGTTTTGCAAACTGTATTCACAGAGAACAGAATGTTAACCTCCAGAGGATTACGAGAAATCTAAGCCAGAAAATACTCAAATCCCTTACCCATATGTGCCCATCTAATAAACAGGTGTGGCAGAAGATTAATTGTTCAACCTTTTTACTGGGACAAATAGTCTTTTCATTTTTGGCCCAAACTACTGGACATGTGTAATCATTTAAGTCCCACATGACTTTTCTATTAAGTTTTCAAGGTCCTTGTCTAAAAATTGAACAGAACCTGCTACTCCTCCAGGTCTGTTGCCTTGGATATTTACTGTTCACTCTTTCTGAAAAACTATACCCAAGCTCTGATGTCAATGCGTCAAGGCATTTGCACCTGCTGCACCAGCTGTTACTAAGCAGATCAATACTGTTGCACAGAAAGGCAGCTCCTTCTAGGAAACTACATGAGCCGGTGTAATTTATTGCTGCATGGAAGGAAGATTTGCCCAAACTTCCACTGGGAGCATTCTGTAAACTATATTTGTGATTTATTGGATACCAACCAGAAAACCAAATGAAATGGGCTGTTCCTTGTACATTCATTATGCACAACACAATCTGAAGCTATTTGCTTTATAGCAGATGTTTTCAACCTTTTTTTGACACTGAACCCCTTCTGTTGCAAGGTTTCATCTAAAGTACTCTTTACAATTTCGCTCACTGAATGGTACCACTGTTGTAATATAAAACAGAATAATCTGATTAACAATTTTTTTTCCTGTTATTTAATATATAATTTTTCACAACAGTCTGGGGCTGCTGGTTTAAGACAGAATACCAAACGTAGGCTTCATTCTTAAAACTTAATTACATGTCTTTGGATGAACAGAATTAAAAGACAGTATTTAAGAATCTCTTTGGAAATACTCATATGTCCTTTCTATTCGGCAAATTCATTATAAATAATACAAAATAGTCTGCACTGTAAATGTTTATCACTTACCATTTACTTCCCACCTCTGCATACTTGAGTGTGCCATTTAATAGTTTACAGTATCAAAAACATTAACCTCAAGATTAAACTATAATAACCAATAATGATCAACCTTTTTTTATTAAACCTAGCATGAACATTAGCCAAAGGGACTCTGTATAACTTTCTGTCGCTTTGCACTAGACTCTTGTGTTTTCTACATTTGTTTTTGTTTAGCAAGTAAGAAATGTATCCATTTCAAACACAGAAAACTTATTCAATCAGTCGCTATTGCTGTTACTAAAATGCAGCCGTGGTAATACATTTTAAAAAAAACTTACTATTTATGTTTACTGGAGCATTTGTACTTCTAAAAAATGCAGAAACATTGTGCTTCATTGATACAACAAGTTGAAAACAGCAAGGATCATGAGCAGCACAGAACGCTCTCCATAGGCACAATCGGCAGATGCCTGCTTCACCTGTATATCAGAGTGGAAATCCAGTCAATGAAATGCCCATGTGTACCGATGGAAAATGTGGACGTGGTAGATTCTGTGTGTTTGTTTTCCATCTGCGGTTCACTTTGAGCTGCTAAACAAAGATTAAATAAGTATACACAGTGTTTTTGAGCATATATAATACTATCACAAAATCACTATTTTCTTTTACTTTAATTTTTATTTGTGCTTTTCCGAGTCATCCTGCGTACCCGCTATGACCCTTAGAAGTACCCCAGGGGTACGCATAGCCCCGGTTGAAAACCCCTGGTTTAGAGGACAAATTGAAAAAGGGTGAGACTGTGTGCTTGATAGACTTTGCACCCTACAGTATTGCACTAGCCATGTAGGTAATGATACACTTTTGTTTCTTATAAAGAACAGTTGTCTGATTTCTGTTCTGTTGCAAGTTTTTGGAGTCTGTTTTTCTTTTATGAATATGACACTGCCAAACTGCCTGTGCCTCATATCAAGAGACTTTTTTGGGGTACCATTTGCAGGGTTCTATAAGCACTGTAAGCTAAATGTGTTGCTGGCCATGAGATTGAGGTCATGTGACTTTTAGGTGTATAAAGACACTTTAATTTATGGTCTTTGTCTTATTTTTGTCTAAATTGTGTCTACTTTTTTAGAACTTCAGACACATTCTGACCATGTGGGGCATGCGTTACTGAACACTGCTCTTCCTTTCAATGTCCACGACTCCTAACCTGGAAGATCGTTCTCCATCCTAGATTTGCATATCATGAACTACAGTTGGAGGAAAATCTTCCTGGATTTGGTCCACTCAATCCGGAATGACGAAAACATGTTTGTTTGATATTTTTATGCTTCTTTAACCTCAAAAAAATAATGCAAATATGAAAAAGCAATTGCTTCAATTAGCTTTTCTTGATGAGTGCGGACATCTAATGTGAAGGCGATATATTACTGTGCAGTCAATGCACACATTTTTGATACACATGAAGAATTGAACGCAGGGATAAAATCAAAAGCTTCTTCTAAAACATAAAAAGGTATTCAAGAAAAGGACAAAAAAAAAACCCTAATAAGTAATGTGCATTCAAATTAGCAAACCATATGCATCAAATAATAATAGATTGCTGTAGACATGCTGATGTATCAAACTCCTATTTTTTTTTTTTATCAGATATCTTACTTACTGTGTGGGGTTAATACATTTTCTGCAAGTAGAAGATCAGAAAGTAATTTAAATTTCCAGCTGTGAATCACAGCTGGAAATTAAAGTCAGTGATTGCTTTGGAGTTAACAATTATTTCTCCATTATTTTTTTCTTTGGATTGGTTTCTATTGCCCACATTTTTTTCTCTGTATCATTGAGAGAGCATAACATTCAGGAGAACACAAGATGTTGGTATTTAGGGTAATCCAGATGGAACGCAATCAGGATTTACCAAAAGCTTGCTTTCTATGTCTTAATGGTTCATAACTTTTTCTGTCCTCTCAGTGATATTTATAGGTATATTTATAAGTAAACATTATTCACCGAGCAATACAAACAGCCTATGGCTGCCGCTTGTGATATTTTGAACTTAAATTACAGTTGAGTGTCACACATGTGAAATAATAATTATGGGCCTTGCCTGACTTAACACAGAGCTCCCACTGCGAAGAGGTCCAATCTGGTTCCTAATAGTTGGATTCCATCTCATTTTGTGACATTTGCGCAGGAAACACAGGACTGGCAGTCATTGTTTCCTCCTCTTTTCTGCTTCACTCACCCAACACATATACATTTCTGTAATGCCATCTGCATCCTACAAGCAGAGTTTGTAATTTCTAATAAACTGTAGGGTATTATTAATTACAGAAATACATTATATGACCAGCAATGGACTGCACTTCCAGTAGATATCATTTGTTGGTTATTTTTAAAGAGGCAAATGTGATTACTTATCCATTTTTTACTTTAAATAAAAAAGTAATTTTTGCAGTTGCCTGCCACAAGTCCCAGTCCCATTATAACCGAATGTTAATCAATTTCTTGAAGCAAATGTGTAACAGTACATGCTGCCAGCAGTGGCCCCTTGGGACTGGTAATATTATGACTAAAGTCAGATCAGAAAGCTCGGTCAAAATGCATTTGCCACAACGGAAAGACTGTGTCAAAAATGTGGGCTGTAACGGTGTCATGCAAGGTCAGAGTGGTCACAAATAGTAGAAAGGAAAAGTGAGATGGAATTGACCTTTACTCATATTTTTGTGTTTGTTTTAGCATGAGCGGTTGTGTCCATGTGTGCAATACGGGCTCAACCTCTTGCGCGAAACAAAAAAATGTAAACAATCACTGGACAAGACATTAGAGCTTTTCGGAATGACACAGCAAAGAGCTATCAGAGGGCAGCTTGTCAGAGCTGTCAGAAGTTATTAATGGGGAACAATACACAGAGTGTCGATAAATATCTTTATGGGTTGTTACTACTTGTTAGAAGTTGTTAATAAGGGGGATTCAATAAGCTCTCAAAGAATATGCAATGTGTATGGGTGGTGCTTACAATGTCACAGCTGGTCTAAAACCAGACCCTATAAAGCAGCCATAAAATGAAAATCGTATGTCAACCATCTGAAGGTGATTTATGCATTTCTCTCAAATTAACAAAAAAGTACCGGTATTTAAAAATCACATTTTGTACTGTTTTCAGCAGATGCTTTTTTTTGTTTTTGTTTTGTTTTTGTTTTTTTTAATAGTAATGAAGACAGGCCATGTGAAGTGTGTTTTGTGTTTTATTCAACAGCAATAACTGTACTGTTGGACAGTGGTGTATTCCTAAATCCAAAAGTACCGCAACGCCAACAAAATATAGATTTCTTAAACAAACATGATACAAGTTCCTGTTTTATTTGTTCATTGAGCTTGAGGTAACATTTAATAGGTAATGCATGTGTCTCGCATTACCTATTAAATGTTACCTCAAGCTCAATGAACAAATAAAACAGATTTAGATGTTAATTTGAGAGAAAGCTCTAATGTCTTTTATATGCTACTCCCCAGGCAGTGCTGCCAGATTGGCAGTTTTCCAGCCAAATTTGTCTTGTTTTGAAAGTGTCTTGCTGGTAAATACTGTCTTTGGTGATCTAATTATTTTTATCAAACATGTTCTTTTTCTATTCCTTTCGATTATGAGGTCATCACCAGCATAAAACTTTAATCACCAAAACGTCCTGTATAGTATATCACGACCTCCCTCTGTCTTTTTTCCTGGAGCTCTGCATCCAATAAAGTTACGAATCACACAATCGCTGTTATTTTTTATTCGTCACCAATTTCAGAACTGTACAATTTATAATTGTTTTTCAATTTATTCTTAAAGAATGACAGTTCTGGACAAGTGTTCCTGCTTGACTACACCACTGCTGTTGGAGTTCATCAGATAGCTGATGATTAAGGCTGTATTTTATTCACAGTTACACATGATTTCTGTGAAATGTACCTACTGCCATATAATATGTAGTAGTTCCCAGGGAACATTCCCATTTCTGAAGGAATAGTGTAAATATACATATTTGTATCACTTAAAATAAATACAGTAAACGTTTGCCTTATTGACACACTACCTGTTACACTACATTTAGGAACCTGACAGCCAGTTTAGTTTGCTTCCAGTAAATTATTAAATACATTGCATCGAGCTGCCCGATTTCTTTAAAATGTCTTCAATGAAAAAGACACCAGTTGTATCAAAAATGCTATAGATCTATCTGTCCAGTGCAAAATGGGAACATTTCACGTGTCTGTAGTTATTTTTACATTTATTGTTTTTATTGTGTTTGATAATTCACTGATGGTGAAAATAAAATGCCTTTAAAAGGTGTACATTAAAACAAAATAGCATTTACTGTTTTTCAGGTAAGCATTTAAATATTTAGGAACATTTATTATATAATAGCGCTATTTTTTCTGCTTTGATACATATTATGATTAATCGTGAAATATCCTATTTTTAGACCGTGAAATGCTGTGAAATAAGCTATTTTTTATCATGAAAAAATACAGCCCTACGATGATACAAAAAGACATGTTGTACCAAATGATGCAGCTCAATATTTACAATTTGGAAGCAGTGAACCCCTTTGTGAACAATATACCTGCATAAATTCTAGTTATTACTTTACCTTGATCCATCAATACAGAGGAGATAGATTGCCCTCATAAGCACCTGATTACAGACAATGATATACTGTACAATATGTGCATACTGTGTAGAATCATTGTCAACACTCCCATGACCTAGTGAGGAAGAAAAATGCCTCCCCTGGGGGTTGACCATCTCCTAGGTAAGAAAACTTGAATGTACAGCTAATGGAGTCCAGTTCGTATCTAATCCTCTGAGAGGCAGCTTTCTCGATAGCGTTACTGACACAGTATTAGATTGGTTCCACTGCACGTGATTGCAGTCTGATTGAGTTAAGAGAGGCTGCTTCAAGAAGTATGGTTTCCCAGTATACAACAAAGGGGGGTATTTTCTTTAGATAGATTCTTTGGGCAGCAGAGACTATGGTGGACTGCAACTGATAACACATTCCACCATCTGGTTCTGCTCTTCACAGGCTGCAAAAACCATGTACCTTGTACTAGTGTGCGATAATGACATTGGTGGTTATTGAAACCTGATAATCATGGTAAGCACCCACTTTATGACTAAACAGTTCTCAGAAACAATAGCAGACAAAGATTTGAATAAACAATGTTGCATGGCATTTTCAAAGCCATATTATTCTGACCTATAACACTACTCATCAACAACCTTGCATAAACAAATACAGACCTGTACTATAGTGCTGAGCTGCAACATTTCAGACAACTTCATTTGTATTTATTCATCTGTTGCAGCTCTACTATTTGACTGTCAATAAAAAATGCAAAATCATTAGGGGTCTTTACTGTATGTAATGGATTATCCCAATAGTGCCACAGATTGTATCAGGAACGTCCAATTCAAATAAGGCAAAAGAAAGTAACTTTATCTATTGATCCTTTTTTTCTGGAAAAGGCTCACATTTAAAAGTCCAGGGGTTGATCATGGATATATTTTTGTGTATGTTCTTTCCTTCATTAGGTCTAATATCTAGCTTCATTACCCAATCTACAGTGTCAGTCTACCCGTTTAAATGTTTATTGTTGGTTTTGTTTTTTGTTTGTTTGTTTTTTCAAAAGAACCGCTAACTACAATTACTTTTTCATTTTTTTCCCCATAAAAAAGCCATCAGGAAATACAGTTATGTAACATTTATTTTTCTAGTGTTAGCTTTTTAATTAATAAAACAGGATTGTTTTGCAACTCTGTCTGGTCGGCAATGTTGGTATTAGCTGTTCATAATATTTTGATATTTATGCCTTACAGACAGTGGGCAAGTCTTTTTTTTTACAGTGTTAGTATTTATTGAGGAGGTGAGTTGTCCTCTATCACAGTACTTTTGTAAATATTCTATGCTTTAGTATGGTTTGGCAAGGATGGAGTTAAAAACACTGTGGCCATGATTGGTTTAAGAAACAATTAGTTTTGTTTGCCTGATCTTATTTTAATGGAAAGTTATGTTAATGAATTATATAGTATTATATTAATAGCATACAGTCGCAATTGTAGCCTGTCACCAAGTCAAACTCATTGTCCCTGTTACACAGTTAGAAAGGAGTAGTCCTTCTCACCTTCCTTGTGCAATATGAAATTAAATAAGTAAGAGAAATGTTCAATTTATTTGCTAGCTGATTTCATAGATTGTGATTAGCAGTGATCCTGAACTACAGCACCTACTGTTATAGGTAAGGTAATATAAGATGTCATTATTAATAGGTTTAGTTTGTTCAGTAACACGCTTGGAGGATCAAGCTGCAATATATATATATATATATATATATATATATATATATATATATATATATATATATATATATATATATATATATATATTGTAACCCGGCCGGCACTCACGGTCGTTCATTTGCCCCTTTAAAGCAGACCCAGGACACAGAAATTGTGTTTTTAAAGCGCGATTGCGCTATTTTTAATAAACAGAACACAAACAAAAATAAACAGCTAGCTCCGTTTGGAGCGCTAACTACACAGGTAAATCCCTGACTCGCTCGCAGGACGGCTAAGCCGTTTACCTGTTACACAAAACACACCGGTTTCACACAGCACTTAATTATGTATGACTGCTCGGAGACAGAGCACACTATCTGCCTCCTTCTACTCAGCAGCCTCGTACAGATCGTACAACCAAAATGTGCATACACACATGTTTTCTGCAGGGAGGATATTAACCCCCTCCCTGCTGTGTTACAATATATATATATATATATATATATATATATATATATATATATATATATATATATATATATATATATATATATCTATGCTGCTATGCTCATCTCTGGATCAAAAACTGTAGTTTGGTACAAACATAAAAAAAATATTAAATTGTTCTTGAATAAGCAAACCATGAAATACCTTCTAAAAGTACCGGAAAAAAAAAACAATATGTGGGCCAAGTCACACATTTAATTCCTGAATCACTGTTGAGATTGTCAGGTGAAGAAATCTTCTCTGTAAACAGGAAATGTTTTTGTTTCTTTTAATGTGCAGGATATTTTTGTGACCAGTTATCTGTGATTGTGATCATCTTTCATGCCAAGATATCTGCAAAACATGAGCATGTTATTGTTTATCCGCAACTGTGAATGTGCTCTGGGTTAAATGCCTGGTGCTTTCTGTAGTGTTAGATTGATTCAGTGTGGTTTTGTGTTACAATTTAGTTTTGAATCCGAGAGATGTGTGACACTGGCTAAATTCTTTTGACTTGTTGTGTCTCTCAGTCTCACCCATTAGTATACTATTAGTTAGAAGTGGGATGCTTTCCCTTGTAAACCCCACAGTTTACGTTTTCTTTTTTTAATATGTTTTACCATTCCTCGATTGGCTTTACAGTACTTACCTATGGTATTGCATATGAATTAGTACAGTACAGTATGAAACCCAAGTATCAGCCACTGATTGGTTTAGTATGTCTGCAGTGTAAATGCTGTATTTGAATAAAGGATACATTACCATTTTAGTAACTGGTTGGCATAAAAACACCATAACATCCACCTCACAGTCAAAAATATACGTGTCTGGTGTTATGATATGGTAAATTCACTAACAGTGTTGAGGCAGATTATTATTTGCAGACATGATTCAGGTTTTCTAAATAGTTCCCATGATACAGACCTGATGGCATAAGCTGTTGATGCATTGCAATTAGATGAATGCAACTCAGCGCTAACAGGTGGCTCTGCATTAATGTACTTTACCTAGATGGTGGATGTAATGCTGTGAATCCAATCCATTAATGCTTATGTTCCAGTTCACAGTTGCTGTCTAACACTGTTCAATATGGCTAGTCCTACGGGCAGGAATTGACGATACTAAAAGAATATAGATTTGCGTAGGAAATTAACACAATACACAATTTTGATTCAGCAAGCAAGTGGGCGTCTCTTTGTTTGTCTGTGCATCGATCTACTACAGTGCACAATGACGGTGACTTGATTAACAACAGCAAAAAAGGGATTTAGCTGTTAGTGAGGATGATAAGTGAGCCCATAATGAACTCAAAAAATATCTTACACTCCATTAGTCAACTCTTCTCTTTATGCAGTGCTGTACAGTACATTTAAGGTTGTATTGCCTTGCAACTATGCTACTGTATGTTAGTAAGAGAAATTTAGAAAGTGTCTTTAGCTGTCTCTTCGACTGTTCCACATAGTTCAGTGCCAAAAAAAAAGCAGGTTTCTATTTAAATTACTTTTCACAAAATTCAAAAAAGCTGTTAAAACACCTTTTCTTGGCTCCTGAGTGGCACATCCAGCAAAGGTGCTCCGCATGGAGCGCAGGATACGCCCTATAGCCTGGAGGTCGCTGGTTCAAGTCCAGGCTGTTCCACTGCCGACTGTGGACGAGAGCTCCCAAGGGGCGGCGCACAATTGGCTGTCGCCTGGGTGAGGAGGGCTTAGGTCGGCCAGGGTGTCCTCGGCTCACCGCGCACCAGCGACCCCTGTGGACTGGCTGGGCGCCTGTGGGCTTGCCTGTAAGCTGCCGAGAGCTGCATTGTTATCCGATGCTGTAGCTCTGAGGTGGCTGCATGGTGGACCTGCATAGTGAAAAGAAGCGGTCGGCTGACGGCACACACTTCCAAGGACAGCATGTGTTCGTCTTCGCCACTCCTGAGTCAGCGCGGGGGTGGTAGCGGTGAGCTGAGCCTAAAATAATTGGATATTTCAATTTGGGAGAAAAACGGGGTAAAAATCAATTGGTGACTACAAAATTAAAAAAAAAGAAAAGAAAACACTTTTTCTTATTGATCCTGTCCTCAGGCAAAGCAGACTGAGAGGAGAAAACTAAAAGACAACAAATAGTTGCCTCTAGGCATTACTTTATCAGCATGTTACTGTATTCTGGCAAAGCATCACCACAACAAAACTATTCTATTTAGAAACAGATGGAGTTTGTGTTTGTATTTTACTAGGAAGTCTAGGGATTTTGTTTTTTCCAAACAAATTGTTAGAAACCAATTTTTGCAATCTGTAACTACCGTACATTATTTATTTTATTTTATATGATATATCTTATTAAAACATTTGAAACATGTATGTAGCCTAATTTAAATTAAACAGGCACCTCTAACAGTCTTCTTATTAGATCTGGACAACAATATTGAGTGTTTGTCTGTGCTGGAAAGCACCTGTAAAAACTGTCATTTGTATTTATTTAGTGTCAGTGAGGAATGCTAAGGATGCCATTTCTGAAAGCAAGCAAAAATGGGATTTTATAAAATCCTGAAATAATGACAGCTGTGTGTTGAAAATGAAGTTGGCACACAGATTTTTTTTAGAGAACAGTATTGGCAGTAGACAGATGCTATACATCATTGTTTCAATATTGAACCTTGACCAGATGTTTGTAGTTGAGACCTATTTAGCATTGTTGCTGTTTAAACACAAGGCTGCACTTTGCTCAAGACTCCATCTCTTGTGACAATGTCAAACTCAATTGAAAGGTATTCATTACAGCAGACTTGGCATCAATACAAATGTTGTACATGACTGGACTGCAGTGTGCCTGATCTCCATACTGTACAGAGCTTCTCTTTAAGAAATGGCAGTTCTTTTGCTGTGCTTTGGTGAGTGTGTGAAAAATAAAATTGGGGGTTGACTATTCATCTGAAAAAGTTAGGTGATCGATCACTAGCAATATACTCTGTGCTGCAGATCTGGGTGTGTACTGTTCTGCCTAAACAATGCTGTTGTAATTATTATAACAGTAGTTTTATCACTACTCACCAATAATAAGATTTCACATCACATAACAATTAAAAGGAAGGCTAGGAGGGGAAGAAATATGTTACCCTGTGCTGTGTTATCAAAGCATTTATGACTGTACAGCCTTATAGGTGTGCAATGCCATCCCAATAATAGCAATCCCCAGCCTTACAAAATGACCAGAGCTTCTGAGGAAGGCGCTGCCCCTTTAGAACAATTTTGCCAATTGAAGACAGCAATGCAAAGAAGAAAGGCTTCCGACAACAGTGGGGTGAGGAAGCGCAGCCCACTACACAGACTCGCACACACAGTCACAGTGACACACACACACACACACACACACACAACCAGCCACCAAACTCAAACAACAGTACGCAGACAACAGTGGGAAACACATACAGGACAACAAAGAGAAAGTACAATTCAACTATTTATAAGAGAACCATTTTAACAGTAACAATTGTCCCATAGTCCCTTGCAGCAACTATTTACATGAGGTCTTTAGCTCCCTACCCGGAAAGTCCAGCACCATCCGACTCACTACAATATGCTGAAATGCTAGCTTGCTGTTTCATTTAGTAAGATTTGTCAGTTTACTAATTTAGCATCCTAGCCTATCTGGGGAATGTTACATGATGGTACATGCTTCACAATGATGATGTAATGGTTTTGGAGCACAGATCTATGAATTTAGTTTTCATGTCATATAAGTTATATAGTACCAATATATAACTATTAAACAGCTGTTTTGAAGAAAATATTGTCTATGATGAACCATTATTTCACTCTAATGCTTGATGCCAGCAAATCCTATAAGATCATCCAGGATTTCACTTATTTTCTCTGCTGTTCATAGTTTTCATCAAAATTTTACAGCCACAAATTTCTAGAACATTCTCACCTATTAAGCTTGTTGCATATTTCTTTTGTGTTTATTTATATATTTTTTCTCTCAACTCACAATTTTGAGAGAAGACCTTGATTCTCAATGTTTTTTTAGCCCAGTCTGTAGTTAACATATATGTGGTTGAGAAGGTATTTTGCTAGGTTACCAGTCCTTCAATTAACTGGCAAGCAGATGTCAATAATTTATTGTAATAATAGAGATACCCAGTAATTTATTTGTTAGAAATAATACCATTGGCTCATTGGAAAGCAGTAATGAATCTAATATTGGGGGTTATTGGTATCATGACTCTCTTCATGTCCTGATGCATCTCACCCAGGCAGGTTAGGGAAAGTAAATTGTGATGTGCAGTAGAAGAGTTCATTTTGTGAACAGTGTCGATGATGTTTCCTGATGCTTCTGAAATTCGCATAAGATACAGTAATTTATTTACAGTGAGCTGTAACATGTTACAGAAAATGTCTAACAGAGTTGGAAAGAATCGTATTGCATAGCAGCTGAGCTATGAGATTTCTTAATCAAATCATGGAGGTCACACGCTTCGGTGTGTCTAATAAACCTAATAAAGGAACGGCTTAAACTGCTGTTGGAATTCAATGTCCAGAGTATGTATGTGTGTAATATATATATATATATATATATATATATATATATATATATATATATATATATATATATATATATATATATATATATGTGACTTCAAAGTATGTACAACAGCATGTGGAAGCAAATACACTTGGACAGTGGGGCAGAAAACGTTAAATTACAAGTGCACACATTAGTCCGACATTAATATTCTTGTGATCTGTTTGCATTGACACTTATTAATACACGTACTATGGTGGAATTCAAGGCTAAACTAAATACTTTAGAATTAAAAGTTAATATAAAAATCACTTAATCTAGTGAGGACCTATTTTAAAGTTAATTTAAAGTTATCACTGGTTGGTTTTGTCTCATGTCTATAGAAACGCAAGTGTACAAGTGCCTTTATTCTGGCCTCACTTGCTTATATCCAGAACTAATAGTGTATATTTTCCAAAAACACCTTATGTATTTATAATGCATCACAGCTCACTGAAAAAAACACACCCAGAGTGACATCTGATTTAAATAATGGTGGAAATAGATTCTCCTTGCCTTTGGGTAGTTTGTTTAAATGTCTATTTACTACTTGCTGATTTCTTTAGAGCCAGTTTGCAGCACTGGCAATCTGTTTCAATACGATAATGAGTTCTGATCTGTCCTGATGAAATAAAATACATCTAACTTGCGAGGTAGACAGCTTTATTAACAAAGGGAACAAAAGGCAAAGCATCTACAGTCCCATCTGATTTAGTTTTGGTTCAGGACAGCATCATTTCACAGAGTTCACCTGTTTTTCTCTGATAAGTGGGTCTCAATATGAAGCAACTCTCAGGCTCAGCAGGCCTCTATCAGACTGGAAGGTCTTAAGAGAAACTTTGTGTGAAATGTACCTACTATTTCTTGATGTTGATTATCAATGATAATATTTTATCAGTCTTGGCAGTCACTATTCAGGAAAATCATTTCTTGGGTAAAATAGAGAACAAATGCTCCACCCAGTCAGCATTGTTAGTAAATGAGTCACGTTTGAGATACCACTGAACTTGTGAGACGGATTGCACATTACAATATCAAGCATGTTTTTTGAGGAGACAATTATCTATTCAGGGATACCAAGATATTTAGGGCCTCATGCACTAAACGGTGGTAAATTACCTGAAATACTGTGTGGTAAGAGAAACCCATACTGTGCGCAAAAAGGAAGACATGCCCGCTCTATTCACTAATATAATAATATGCACGAAAAAGGCAAGATAAATGATTCATTTGCCAGCCATCATAGCATGTGAAATGCTGCACGCGTTACACACCCTTTATTTTAGTATATTGGCACTCACTCTGTCAGAATGACAGCGACCAAGGAGGCACCAGCCGGCACCAGCTACATCTTCAGTGGGTCTCCGTAGGATGAGGGGAGGCGGCCCGGTGTTACACAGATTTCTGTATCCCCATAGAATTCTGAATCCCCTTAGATTTGACGCCTGTGTAGATCACGACTGCTATACGTGAACGCTTGATGTTTCTGAACAGTATTTACATGTAATAAAATGAAAATATGTTTTAAAAGAAAAATACAGTTAAGGTTACTTTTAATCTAGGGTTTCGTGTATTGAGCAACACAGGAGGCTGAGCGTACTGTAGAAAGTCAGTGGTGTTAAATGTGCTGTTTTATTTTGCTACAGAATTAGTTTGGTCTTGTTTTAAATATTTGTTGCAAACTGCAGCAGAACTCAATGGTAGTGCTTGAGAACACAGCGGGACTCGGGCACAGGAATATCAAGCACACATCCAGCTTTGAAAAACTGCATCTGCACAGGCATGGAATCATGCGGCGATACAGAATTCTGCAGGGATACAGAATTCTGCGTAACACCGGGAATGTCTTGCTTTGAGATGGTCAAAGTGGAGAAACAGAAAATAATTAACTGAAAACAAAAATTTGTTTCTTCACCTTTATCACCCTCTGGTTTATTTTGAAGGTACTTCGGTACTAAAAAGTTGGCTAAATATAAATGTGTTTCTTTTAAAGGGATTGCGGTTTATTTCTTTTTTTTTCTTTTAAGAAACGTTAACCTTCCATTTGCTTATCCGGCGATTTCGACGTGCTGTACAGGCTAGTCACAATTTGTGCAGTACTCACTGTTGTCTTTTCCATGACAACAATGCTAATGTTTTCAAGGCCGAAATAATTCAGTGTAATTCATGTGTTAAAAGAGCACAACTGTCTCTTGGCCATTTCGGCAGTACAATGTCATAATGGAAAGAAATACAGTACATCATGGGATTTTATACAGCACTGTCTATTCCTACAATGCATTTTGCATTGAGAAAACAACACGTTTGGAATCGGAATAAAATAAATTATTATGTTATACAGTTCACGTGCAGTTATCTTTTGGTAAGTTGCATTTTCAGAATCATATCATTATGTACAGTATTACAACACTGCACGTTAAAATATTGCCATTAATCCACAAAACCAATGAAATACATCCTATGTAGCCTATATTTGACATTTTATTTGTAGTGTTCAGTGGAACACAGGCAATCGTTTATCCTGGAAAAAAATTTCATACAGTACCTGAAAGCAGGCCCGACATGTTTATCATGTTTCCCACACAGCACTACCTGTGGTCTGCGCTATTTATATTGTGATTTAAACAGACACCGCCTGGTTTCAATAAGCGGTAAACTTAACACGCGCTGAGACGCTTAGGAAAGTTAGCACCTTTAAGTAAATATGGTTTTTATATAAAGTCCCTCCCTCGCTTTATTAGGGGAGAGAATTTGAAAACATTTCTATGGCTTACCATTATTAAGTTATATAGTACCATTATTAAGTGTATATAAATGACTCGCTCGCGATTCATTTCGCGTGCAAAGTCATTTGTCGCTGGTTATTGAATATAGCAGGTGTACAAAGCATGCAGTAACAGGCTTAATGCAGGTTAAACAGGTGACCGCTGTTTAGTGCATGAGGCCCTTAGTGAGCAAGTAGTCTCAGCGAAGTTGTCTGGCAGCAAACTCCCCATCCCCAGTTGTACTCATTTCCTAGAAAAACATTTTGGGGTACCATTTGTCCCATACAGTAGCTTATTTATTTTTCTTTTTGTAAGTGCATTACTGCAATTCCATAGGCTCAGAGATACATTTGCTTATGATACAGAACACTAACTTATCTTCATCAGAATAAAATGTTTACTGTGTGTTGTGAGTTAATGCTGACTATGAGCACAATGTTTATTACAGCTATTACAACAATTACTGTGAAGTGGAATTACAAGGATATTGCATGTATTTTTCTGCTACACAGATTTAAAGCAAGTCTTATTTCAAACAGATATAACTCAGTACTCAATTATTTTCCAAGGTGTAAAGCTAATGGCAGCAATTATAATCTCTTTTCGCCCACAGTTGTTTACACGTGAAAGCTGAAATTGCTTTTTTAGTAACAGTCAAGCTGCCAGCAGCTGCATCGTATGCCATTCCAATCATTTATAACATGTAATTAAACTAAATGCCTTTGTTACAATTCTTTTTCCTCTGTTTTTTTCTGAATTCATAGGAATTTGGTCAAAATAATTATCCGTGCCCTGGTATTTCCTGATTACTGCTATATTTCGTTGCATTATTTGTAGAACAAAAAGGAAAATACATTATCCGTAGAGTTCAGTAAGCATAATGAGGGGCATTTTATAAATGATTTAAATATTTTCTTAAACCCGTTCGGCTAAACAAAAAGCAAATAAAATACCAATACCCGTGCATATGGTGACATGATGTTATGCAGCTTGTAAAAAGGCATCAAAGTAATTAGCTTTATATAAATCATTATTGTACATTATATTGAAATTAGTATATTATCCCCATAATTAGTGAGGTAATTAAAGTATCAGCAAATCATGATGATTAATCAAACATTATAAAATGACTATCATGTTCTAGATGTTCTTTTTGATTCTTGTCAAGGAAGTTTGAGGAACACTATATTTGGGATACTTAATTTACTTCTCAGAAGTTTAGCACAGCATATTTTAAAGTGTGAAGTCTCATGTAATGTACCTACAGTATAACAGGAAAGGTATGTTTTAACCCTAATACAGTATTTCTAAAATATTATTACATTGTAATTACTATGTAATGCCTTGTAATACCAAACACAATGTTTAGAAATCAGTGAAAACTGTAGTGGCCACTTGGCAGACAGGACTCTTGCATTTGAGACAATGTTAAAGGCTCCATGACTACTTGTGTAATTGAGTCTGACTGCTTGCCTACAGTATGAGTGGTTCCTGGTCTGGGCCCAGCAGTGTTGCCAAATCTCACAAGAAGAAAAAGCAGCACTGCCTTTCAAAACAAGCCTAAAACAAGCCCAACCCATTTCAGTGGGAGTGAGTGGTGGTGTTTATAGAAATTCCATATTTTTTCTAATGACGTGCATATACATTGACACATCAATTACCAAAACCACTCCTACAACCATTTTTAACTGTTGAAGTCACCTATTAAAAAAAAAAAATCTGCCACCCACAAAAAATTAAAGCGACTCTCAATAAAAACACACCAAATTCCGCTTATTATAGCTAAAGATAAATAAAAGCACAGACACTGCTTAAGGGTACCCAAATGCATTGTAAAACATTTATCACACAAAGAAAACACTTGGAATTGGACAGTGTGAAACAGCCCTGACTAGTCAATGTCCATTTAGTTCACACTGCAGTCCTACCACACTGAAACCTATTCCCTGAGCTGCTCCCCAGGTTTTCCAGAATCAGAAGGGTGGAAGATGATGTATGATGTTATGCTGCTGGTCTAAATCGGGGTCTGGAAAGTTCAAATCCAATCAAGAAAAAAAAAAACAGGTTTCAAAAGATAATTTTCTGATAATCTAAATGTAGTTCTTTTTTCTGGAAATCTTTATTCGTTTTAGTTTACCTTCTCCAGTCGAATCGAGTCGATTGTATTTCTCTTGCATTCGTGCTGAAAGCTGGCGATCATCGCTTTCCCAGAATCAACGACTTTGAAAAGACAGAGCCTTTCGCCTTTCTGTCTTTCAGCGGCCGCCTTGCTTGCGTGGTAGGCCACTCTTTGTTATCTGTCTGTCATGTGTGAGTGACTGCCTGTGCAGTCACCTGCGAGTGGTTGTCTATTTCTTTCTTGAGAGTACACAGTTCCTCCATGGGGCTAGACCTTGCCGCATCCCCGCTGTTGAGTGACTCTTCCAGCCACGCTCCCCTCCACGGGGCTAGGCCTTGCCGCATCCCCGCTGTCGAGTAAACTACGCCGGCTGCGTAGGACCCTCCCACCACTGTGAGTCGGGCCTTGTAAACAAACAGTGTGCTCTCCCCTATCTATCTATTCAACCATGTTTTTTTTTTTTTTTTTGCTGTCTGCTTCAACTCGCCCACCGCAGCTTCGGCCCTTGTGTCCACCTGGTGCACGCTATGCGCTGACCAGGTGTGTGACCGCGCAGTTAGGGTAGGCACAATTGCATAGCTGACCCCCGGTGCTGTTGCACACGCATAGCCCTTGGTACTTTGTTATCTCAGTGCGCAAGGTGCTTATTGCATATGGCACACGGTGCCCAGCGCTACAGCGTCACTTTTTGTGTTTTCCTCTGCTATTGCAGTTTAAAAAAAAAGAAAAAGAGAATCGCTAGCTTGTTTCAGCCCGCTTACTCAGCGCTCTGGTTAAAAAAAAAAGTATTTACACGTGTTGCCATGGTGACTGCTATTTTACCCTCACAACTTTGCTGTTGTGTGTGTGTTTTTTCTTTACTGCCTTGCAGTTTGAAAAGAAAAAGTAGTAGCAGTGTGATTTCTCCACTGGGGCCCTGCTCTGCTGTGTCCCACTGTTGAGTTGAATCAGTCAGTTTGCTTCAGCCCGCCAACTCGGCGCACTTGGTCACCCGCCTGGCGTGGGTAATGTGTTTCTCCCATAGCTGAATTGACGTGTGTGTAAGCCTCTATGTTTTCCTGTTACTGCCTTTGCAGTTAAAAAAAAAAAAAAAACAGCACACTTTTCTTCCTGCCTAACACGCCGCTGCTCCTTGAGCCTGTGCTATACGCTACGCACTGCCCCACTGTGTGACTGCACGTAGTCCAGAACGAGGTTGTCGCCACGCTGCATCGTGGTACAGCACCATGCGCTCCCCTGTGCTGTTCTCCTGATTGCCTACCACAGACACTCGAGACTGTGTATCCACCCCGGTATATGCTATGCGCTACCCCGGGTTGTGTTGACTACACGCGGTTAAGGCTAGGCGCCTCTCAGTGCTTCGGCGCCCTCGGTGCTTAGATGCTCCATACCTCGGTGCTTAGTGCCACAGCATGTCAATAACACCTGCACTCGGTGCCCCGATTCTTCGGTGCACTTCCTGTCTGGCCCTGTTCAACAAGGGTTCACAGTACAATTGGTGTTGTGTTAAAAACTACTGGGTCTGATGGCTGCGGCTTCATCACCCACCCAACTAGGGTTACTACACATGCGCCCGATCCAAGAGTGGCGTAAGGATGGACATGATACACAACCATCAATTGGTGATGACAGATGCACCCAACTCTGGTTGTGGGGCGGTCTGGGCAGGCAGAGGAGTTTGTGGACCCTGGTCGGCTCGCTGGACATCCCTGCACATAAATGCATGGGAGCTGAGAGCAGCCCACTAGTGACCCAAAGTGTTTTGTACGCTTTCCTGCCGATACCGCTGCTCCATGCCTTCTTCGAGAAGCTCAGGAGACACAAGGCGAGTTCTCCTAGTGGCACCTAGATGGCCGAGGAGATTCTGGTTTTTAAACCTCTGTTAGCTGCTGCAAGGCTAGCCCTGGGGGATCCTGCTGCACATGGATCTCCTCAGTCAGGCACAAGGCACCCTCTGTCACCCAGGACCGGGCAGACTCCAGCTGTGGGTCTGGCCCCTGAATGGGACTGTCTGTCTGCCTTAGGGCTCTCAGACACAGTTGTCAGTACACTCCAGAATGCTAGGGCAAACCTCCACAGGGGTGTCACATGCCATATGTGGAAGTATTTTCAAAATTGGTGCATGGCCAGAGGTCATGACCCCAATTATTGCCATATAGCAATTAATTTGCAATTTCTGCAAGATCTGTTAGAGGTGGGTCGATCCACCTCTACTTTGAAAGTGTACCTAGCAGCCATATCTGCATGCCATGTACCCATTGGCGCTTATATACTAGCGACCTGTTTTTTGAAGGGTGCTCGGTGGTTACGCCCTCCCAGGAGGGCCGTTCTCCCCCAATGGAGCCTTGATGTTGTACTGGAGGCTCTCACGAAGGCCCCATTTGAGCCTATACACTCCATAGAGTTGAAACATCTGTCTATGAAGACAGCCTTCCTCTTGTCTATCACCTCTGCAAAGCAGGTTAGTGAGCTGCAGGCGTTGTCGGTGCACAGCTCCTGTATGCATATTTGGGACGAAGGCAGCAGGGTGTCACTGTGTACAAACACTGCTTTCCTCCCCAAGGTGATTACAGCCTTCCACATGAATCAGCCTGTGGAACTGGAGTCTTTCCATCCACCTCAGTTTGCTTCGGAGGAGGATAGGAGATTGAATTTCCTCTGCCTGGTGTGGGCATTGAGGTGTTATGTGGATAAGACCAGAGCTCTGCATTATACTGACCAGCTCTTTGTCTGTCACGGTATCCGGACCCTAGGACAGCCCCTCTCAAAGCAGCGTCTGTCACATTGGATTGTGGACACAGTCTCGACTGCGTATGATGGTGCTGGCTTGCCCCCGCCTGGGAGGGTAGCCGCACACTCCACTAGAGGGTTGGTTACATCTTTGGCCCACTTCAGAGGGGCCTCGCTGTCTGATATTTGTACTGTGGCTAGCTGGGCTACGCTGCATACTTTCTCCAGGTTCTACCACCTTAATGTGGTAGATCCTGCCCTGCCTTCATTAGGCACGAGGGTCCTTGAGGGTGTAAACTCATACCGCTAACCAATGGGTTATGCGGTTCTGATGCATCCCTCATATGCTGCCGTTCCTTCTCCCTCGCGACGGCTCTGGTATACATTATCCCATGCATAATGTTGTTGGTGGTCGTCTTCAAATTGAAAGGGAACGTTAGGTTACTTACCGTAACCCTGGTTCCCTGAAAGAGAAGATGACCACCAACCGCGAGGGTCGCATCGGTTGCCCTCACGGGTTTGATGGAAAAAGAGAAATGGCTTCCTCCGGATGACGGTTTTAATCCCTCGGTGGACGAGACCGAGTGCGTCATCCCAGGAAGGGGCCTATCGGCAGCTCTGGTATAGAGAGCTTAGCGATACCTACCCAATGGGCAGGCATATCTCATACATAATGTCGTTGGTGGTCGTCTTCTCTTTCAGGGAACCAGCGTTATGGTAAGAAACTAAAGTTACGCATTGTAGTAAAAAAGGAAAAGAAGCAAATGTCATTACTTGAGCCTGAAAAAGATAAGCCTATGGAAATAGTAACTGCAAACAAAATATTTTTAGAAATCTGCCAAGAAGAGGAAAGAAAAAAATTAACTATTAGCCTAGTTGAAAAATACACATTTCCCATGTAGACATTTTCATACAACCTCAAATCTTGCTGATTGGCTCTTGGTTTATTTATTCTTTGATTTGACCTGCTGCCTTCTTCCTGTCTCTGAATGCAAGAAGCTTGACTTACTGGTTGTCACTGGAGGCTTTTTTTCTCTTTCTTGTTGTGCCTCCTTTGCTCTAAACGCTACTAAGTATTTCCTCATACAGTGTAGCTTATTG
Source organism: Acipenser ruthenus (assembly GCF_902713425.1). NCBI lineage: Eukaryota > Metazoa > Chordata > Actinopteri > Acipenseriformes > Acipenseridae > Acipenser > Acipenser ruthenus. The sequence goes on from NC_081197.1 coordinate 34,666,235, forward strand.
TTCATAAAGTTCCTCAAGTACTATTAGTATATCTGTACAGATATTGACATAAGACAGCAGGCATTCAGTTAACTAAATCACCAGGGGGCACTGGGCCTTGTCTACTCTGTAGAAAATTCAAATCCCATTGACATCTTTCAAAGAAGAGCTGGTGAGTTTGTCCTGGATATGCTGGCTGTATCCAAATGCAGGATATCTATCAAGTTCATCCTAAAATAACCGTAATATATAACATGCTGTGTTATTTTTTAATGTAGTGCAGTTTTTTTGCTTTTTTTAAAAACTGGCATTTATGTGAGCATGCAACTGTTGTTCTCTGATTTTTTTAATATTACTTTTTCACATTTCACTTTAAACTTAGGTTTTCATGAAAAAATGTCTTGAGACCTTTCTAAAACTTTTACAGACCTTTCAAAAGGCAAGTATAAAAGTGAAGCATGTTCCATGAAATTCAAAAGCACTTTGCTTTAATTTAAAAATATATTTAGTAAGGTAAAAACAGCATGAGGTGTCATTCTTAAAAGTCAGATCTATTAGTGTGGAATCATAGACATTTGACTAAAATTAACATTTTGGTAAAAAAATAATAAAAATCACCTCTTTATATGATAATGCAAGAGCCGATTCACACTGCTGAGAAGCCTTGGTTTTACATTCCTGTCCAAAACGTACCTATGGAGATCAATGGAGACCAGGCTCATTGTTCTCTTGTCCACATTATACATGCTACTGCATTTATCTATATACTATTCCCAAGTCTGGAGGCATCTCGGATTTATGCCATGCTGTAATGTGAGTCCTTGACTCATCGATTGCCATCCAGATGGAAGGCCTGTCTCTCCGGAATGCTGTGATAATCCTCTTAGTGGGTGGTTATCCTGATGGGCAATGTGAAAGGTAGCTGAGGCAGTGCATTGTTGTCTCTTTAATCAAACAGAGAGCAGTTGGGGTTAGGATTTGCTGGGGGCAGTAGGTCCTCCACTGGTCAGGGGAGACATTTAACTAGAACATTAAATATAGATATTGCTATTCCTTATTTTAATGTATTATGATGTTTGCAATAATGCTGAATGGTTCTGAGCTGAACAGTTTCACAATCACTATGTTTTATTATGTTTCTTAATTGCCATCTTGCTTCCGAGTCTGTTCTTGATCATCACATTACTTGTTCAGAGACCTTTTTTTTTGGAGGCATCATGAAGCTCTAAATGCTATCATGAAGCTGGTAGACACAACAGAGTTGAAAAGGTCACACGTGATTTCTAAGTCTAAGGACCAGGAGGCAAAGTTTATATAGAACAATAAAGCAACAGAGCCTTAAAAATACATACACAAAACTCTAAAATGCACCATCACCAGCCTGCTCATAAGACAAATAATGTATATTAACATGCTTTATGCTTAAAAAGTGATGTGAGTCCAATCCAGAAATCTGTCAAAAGAAAAATGAAACTGTTGTTTTTGTAAAAAATATATTATACACTGTAGAGTCAGGGGATAACTAGTGAACCTGTGGTGCATAATGATCATATTCTGCTGTATTCTGTGTAGAAGGCCTTATCTGAATAATGAGACATGACAATGAGTAGTGAAATACAAGCCAAATCCTCAATATTTAGGATTCTAACCACCCAGCACAGCATCATTTGTTAGAAAACCCTGACCATTAAGATCTTATTCCCTCCAATCTGCCACTAATTGGGCATCCCAACTCAGGCTTACGCTTCAAATTGCCTTTCGTTGGATCCTGGCTGCCTTACAAGCTTAGCTGTAATCACATCTGGGAGAGTGTGTACATAAACTGCTGTCGGACGCTCACCCTTTGCATCCAACTCATTATTTCATCCAGGATTGGTCCCCTGTGCAAATCAGAAGAGAGACTGCCGACACTACAAATAAGGATCCAGCGAGGTTTATGTAGTAAACTGCTAAATATTGCTGAGTAAATGTAACTCCACAAGATGGTACACATCTGTTATTTAAACATTACAGTATTTCAGCAGTACACATTTGCATTTTATCTCCCTTATAGTGTTATTGCTGCTTACAGTCAAGCAAACTCCTTTAACTGTTTTTTTATGTTTTATTTGATCTCTCTAAAACCTAGGTTTAATCAGCTGATGCTTCATAAAGATGTTTTGGTCGCCTGTCAATGTGTTTTGGAATCTGTGTAGAAGTGCCATTTCCATAATGATCATTTTTGGTGGGGGGATTCACTCATCCTCTGTAATTCTTCAATCGGGAGCCCATTCACCATTTGCTACAGTGAATCCTGCTGGGAATGCCGGTAACTGGATTAGCAGTTACCTTTTCCCTGGCATGAGCCCATTATTGTTGCTGCTGGGTCTTCAGCGTGCACTATTACTACACTGCTGACTCCATTGCATCCATACCACAGGAGAGCAAAGCCACACCAGCTCCCAGGCTGCATTCAAAAGTCAATAGTGTGTCACTGGGATTATATATCACATTGTTCCCTGATGTGCTGTGCTGGGATGCAAACTCATAGCGGTGATGTACACTGTTTTACGCAGCATAGCCTAGCTGAGATGTCAAGTCTTGTTTTCAGTGTGTGAATGTGAAACACTAGGGCAGTATTTACCACTGGGACATCTGTGCTAGCTACTTGTGCCCCCCCATGCTAGGCTGTGATTTCTCCCTGGGCTTTCAGTGATGTGAACAATAACTGGTGTTCAGGTGGAGCTAGGATTTCCATAAGGTTCCTAGGTGCCCTAATTAACACTTGGTTGGGGCTATAAATTGTAACATTTGCCTTATAAACAACCAGATAGGTCTATAGCACCCCGGCTCATACATTGTGTTAATGTATTCCATATTTCACCCACCCCATGTGCAATTAGCACTGAAATTGCTCTGTTGTCTTGCAGTTGTATCTGTGATGAGTCCCATCATGCTTCAACATGCACAGTGCTGCAATATATTGTAATAAAATCATTTTAACACCATCGTTACTCTGTGATGATGAACACTATGGCGCATCTAACATTTTTCTAAGTATATTAACAAACTGTTTTAGATGGCTTAGATGGCTTGTATGAATAGTGTTAAGATGTCCTTGGAACATCTTGTTTCTAAAAAATACTACGATAGATAAGATAGTTAGATAAAAGTGAAGAAAGAATCACAGAAGACATTGTAGGCATTGAAAACAGATATAATCTGCTGGGTTGTCTCTAAAATCTGCAGATATTGCAGGTTTCTTTTTCATCTTTACAAAACAGTTTGTCTAAAAGAGAAGTTAATACATCTGTGTTGAACTTACCCTGGCAGAATGTAAATGACTTAATGTTTATACAGCTTAACCTTCAAGCCATTTTAAAATGAATAATTCCACAACAGGTTACAAACTTTGTTTGATATTTAGATACTGTTGATTCCAAAGTTTATTTCAAAGTACTGTGTCATATTAACACCGAATAACTCACATCAGTGTCTAGTGTTTTACTGCAGTATGAAAGTGTTGCTTCTCAAGTCTACCAATTAAAGCATGAATCATCCCACCCCTGCTGGCAAAAGGACTTTTTTTTAATTTTACGTTCTAAAATTAACATTAGTTTTCTGAATAAGGTTGTCTTCAGAGCAGCTGCTCATTAATAATGCTGAAGTCAGTATTGTGTAAGAGTACTTAGAATCAAGATCAGTGATCTCAATTGCTGCTGTAAAGTGGTATCCAGCACTTGACTCTTACCACCTTGCTGCATATGTGGAATGGCTATCCTTAAACATAATCACTTTACACCTTGTGATAGTTTTCACTTTCCAACTGTCTACATACAGTGTATAGTTGATGAAGGTGCATTCTTTTATTGGTCACTAGTCAGGTTTTGTGTTTTTTCTTTCTTTCTTGTTCTTGTGTGCATTATGTTAGTATCCTAGCTGCTGATCAATGACCACATAATTTGAGGAGTCTATGTATTTATTTACATTTGAGTGGTGGCAGGTAAACATTGGTCTTCTTCAAAGATTTTAATTTGCAGTTGAAACCGCAATAATAACACAGCAGTAAGCCTCAGCAGGTACACAGCAATAAATTGCAATTAGTTTATTGGTTTGATTGGACCCAGTGTTCTGACTTTGTGTTGGGCCACCTTCAGATCTGAAGAGAGCTCCAAAATTACACAGCAAAAGGGGTCAGACACATTCCACATTACTCTGTTGCCTTAGCAAACTAACTTTTCTGGACAGGCAAGTCAGTGATGCTCAGGTTGTACTGCAGAGTGAAGTCACCATCCAATCTAGTGTCTGGCAGTACTGTATGTGCTTTCCCAGGTTCAGAACTTAGAATTAGAACTTCTCAGCTTAGAACTTTTTTAAGCATGTCTAAACAACTGTGTCCTTTAAAGCATAATCAAACCAATAAACTACAAAAAAAAAAAAAAAAAAAAAAAAGATTCCTGGTATAAAAACAGAATACAGGATCAGACTTTCCTTCACTCTTGAGTAGAAGCCTTTATAATTAACTCATCTGCCACTGGTTGGTTATCAGACCTCAATCAATAAGACCCTCTATATATACAACTGTCTTTAATGCTTTGTATGCGGAGAGATACAATATCCAGCCAAACCCTTTTAAACTCTCCAACGTTTGTATAATGTGTTCTTCTGTAGACACATCTGTTTCATTCGACAGTAATAAAACATCAGTAGTTACTGTTTCTAGCTGCATTTATTTATTTCTGGCTATTTTAAAGCTGTTAATTAACTACCATAATTATGAGGCTCTACAAGTTTGGATCATACTGTATCAGTTGCATTTGACATATTAATTGACATATTATTTAACCTTTTGCAGCATCATTTTCATTCAAAGATCGAGGCATTGATAAATGTAGTATAAAAATGTAGTACGTAATGATTAGTCTGACAGGAGACACTCTCAGCTGAGGTATCAACACAGACAAGAAGACATAACTGCAAAGGAGGCAGAATAAAACATGTGGTCTGGTTAGCAAATAGGATAAGTGCAGCGGGCAGAATTTCCCTCCCTTAGAATTATGGCAAGCTTCCAAAAAATATTTATTTCCTCTTCCAACATTGTTGATTTATTATTCGTTTTTTTTTTTTGGGGGGGGGGGGGGGGGTCTGATCTACATTTCAATGAATATTAAAAGAGTGGCAGTATTTCTAACCACGACCCTTAGAACTCTACCAGTGACCATTTAAGTCTTTAATTTATCTTTGCAATGTAGTTTTGTTTTTCCTCAGTTTCATTTTTCTTAAGATAGACACTCTACCTGAATGTTCCTTGGTCTTCTACTGTGTGGCCATCCACTGATTGGAGGATGAAAGTTGTGAGCTTTCTATTTTTTATTTATTCACCTATTCTCCCAGAAGCAAGGATTTCTTAGCATCCACTTCTATTAATCCTCAGTTATCACACATCTTGTGTTTGACGTTTTACACACAGAATTAAATTAATTGTCTTTTTACTTTCATAATTCTCCTCTTTATCCAAGAGTGCCAGTAAGGTTTACATTTACAATTACAGCTGACCTAAATAGCTTGTTGTTGGTTTCCTTTAAGATAAAGCTAATTATTTAGGAAATAAGGATGTAAGTCGCCCCCTTCTGTCCATTTATGACTAATAGCAATGTGAGAATACTGTATCTGTTCTAGACAGTTGTATAACCTTGAGCATAATCTTGCGTGTCTTATCCAGTATGTGAAGTCATCAATTTATCTGCTACAGTATCTACTGTAGTACTCTGCCTTCAGCCCTGAATAGCCATGCTGTCACACACTGTATCACCAATATAGCTGCTAACAAATTATCTTCCTTGTTGATATTAAATAAGTAAATAAATACATAAATAATGTAAAACTTGTGTCAAACTTTTGTTCTTAAATAATCCCAATGCAATTTACAAATCAACTGTTCCACTTCAAAGTATGTGGTGTAGAGTATCAATCAGTTAAACTAACTTTTTTTTTTGGTAAATATGTCAAATTAAATTATTCTAGTAAATAACATATTTTATTTATTAATTTTTCATTTTCTTACATTTTAATGTTTCAGTTATTCAGTTGTTTATATACATGTCCACTATATTTCACAAAGCCTCTGATTAAAATCTGCTGTTTTCTGACATGCTATAGAACAGGGGAAGCCAAAAGAGATGAAGGGAATGCAAATACGGTACAGTTGGTTGGCATATAGCGTTAGCTGACAGCAACCTGCATGTAAAAAAAATACTATTCAAGATGCAAGTAACAAAATATAGAGTGCAAACGTAAGGTAAACATTTAAAATAATAATAAAGTACATTTGAAGCTATTTACTCTTTAATAGTGCTGATCTTCAACAGATGGCTAATCTTTAACACTTTTAATACATAAAAAATACAGTGCTTCTGTATTGGTAATACAGAATTACAATCTGCAGTTGCTTCTCCCTTTTCATTTTAGTGTATAAAAAAATCTTTGAACAGATGGGAGCGGGTTCATAAGTAACAGACCAACAAATACTCTGAGATTTTTTAAAGCAACACCAGATTGTAAAATGTATTGAATCACACTGCTGCTCTAGTCTATACACATACACACCATAGAAATGTAAATAACGAGTGAATTTCCTGCTGAAAATATGTAACAATGCATCTTTATAATGAATTGTCCAATTTGTTTTAAGGTTATACAATTCCTATTTATCGATTCAATTATATTTGCCATAAAAACCTCCTTTTTGCACCCGGTAACCATTTTCAAAGTCCTCATTACTATAAACCTGCTAAAATTACAGTGTGAAGATTGTGATGGATTGCTGGTTAAGCTATTTTCATTCATTTTCTGATTAGATCTTATAATATTCATAGAGATACCCTTACCAGTCATAAGAAGAATGGAATTGGAAAAAAATATATATGATTTTAACCTTGAAACTTGAACAGGTGAATTATAAGTGATGTTTTGTATTACGACCCCTCTTCCCAAGTAATACCACAATCTGCATTGAATAATCCCATATAAAAGGGGAACACTTATTCAATTTTGTCAGAACTGATCTATGACTGAAGGTTATGCTACGAGATATGTTTGAAGACAACCAATAAGGTATACAAGGGTCACTAAAAGTCTTATCAACAGGAAAACAAAAGTATTGTCTAACAACACAATTCAGCCATGTCAGGTCTCAGAAGCCCAACCCAATTGAATATGACTGAATGGTTCTGTCCGAAAGGCGGTTGTGCAGTTCTTTAAAAAAGACGAAAAGGCTGACAGTTTAAACACATTGCAACATGTTTAAATTGTTAAGCTAGACTAACAATTTACCACTTATTAATGAAAACCACACGCAGTTTAGATGTGCCCTGTACAAGTACATTATGTAGACGACTGGATGCTACAGAAACCTATACCTACAGTGTATCCAAATTAGACTTTGATGGCCCCCAGTGGCCTCCAGTCCCAAAAAAAGACATTACCGTTCAAGTGCAGGGTAAGTCACTCAATCAGGATCCTGTTTGTTCGAACCCCGGTCATGCAGAGTTTCCAACCTTAGCTGGGGTAAACGGGGAGTGCTACATTGACCTTGGTGATCCTGTGAGTAGGGAAAGAATGTTCTCTGGGCTTAGTTCTCCTCACCAGCCCAGATCTGACATCATTTGCTTAGGTTTGGCAGGTGAGAAGAGATCATTGTGAAGCAATAGCAACCTTTTTTTTCCTAATTCTGAAGGCACTGAAAAAGACCTTGTCAAAACGTGTTTTCTAGTTTCTTTTAGAATAGCTTCAAATCTTCCTTTTCAATAAGCTGGTTGCAGGAGAGGCGACATTTCAAAGTGGGTAGAGAAAATGTTGGTAAAATTGTGTTGTTAATAATAAAAAGCAGTAAACTCTATAGAACCATTTTTAACTTTCATTAAAATAAGGGATTTTTCTTCAGTAGCTACACTGTTTTCAGCCATATTTATGTTGATTAATAATACATTCTGAATGGTGTCATTAAACATTTATCTCAGCGGACTTCCACAAAAAAACAAAGGTCAACACCAGTGTTCAGTGCTGAACAGTGTATAACTTGACAGGTTTGAGCCTTGAGTTCCATTTGCAGTTCCTTCTTTGTACTTCAGTTGATTGTGGCAGTGTGGTACAGAGACCTTGTGTATAACTAGCTTTCAAGAATTCAGACATTTTAAAAGATGACTGGTTTCTGAAGGAAAGGCAACAGACAATGCTCCCATTGGTGTTGCAATTTAAATATGTATTGTATCATGTCTACTGATAATTAATTATCTATGCAATTAATTATTTTAGGAAGTAAATCTTCCCAGAAAGTTCAGATATGCAGCATGACATTTTACTAACATCCTAACATCTCAAATAATTCACCAGCACAAGGGTAAAGATTGTAAACCAGGACTATCATTTCACCGTGCTGTGTTGATTTGCCAGATATATATATATATATATATATATATATATATATATATATATATATATATATATATATATATATATATATTGCACCTTAATTAATGTGTTTTTACAGGTGATGTTTACGATATCTGGGGAAAAGAGAGAACATCTTGAATGCAGCCCCACAAGGTTATTCAGCATTGTATTTAAAAAGATATAAAACTATTGTTCTTTTTTACAGTTTACTGCAAATCAAGGTTATGTATATAAAGGAAAACATTTTGAAGGCTATGCTATTTCGGTAGGTGTTTAGGGACCAGAAGCAATATTATTGAGCAATATTATTTTTTAATTTCTTGTTTTTCTTGACACTGCTGCAGTACATTATTGTATTCCTGTTTGTGCTTTGTATTTGGAGGGGTGGCATTGCTAAAGTACCAGATGCTTTAGTTCCCTCTTTGGTCTCATTCACCCTTGCTGCAAATAATAAGCATTTTACAAAGTGTGTCACACAGTAACTGCTAAGGAGCTGGCAGATGAAGAAATGCATGTGGGCTTATTCCTATAATATGCAGAAGATATAATTTGTGGCTGTTTAGTACAGTAGGTTGTCAAAAGTTGTTATCCGAAGAAGGTTCAGTGTTCTTGTTAATAAAAAAACACAACAGCAACAGTGAAACTAGGAAGTAACAGTACATTGTTTTTAAAATACCTTAGTTATATGAGACTCTCTTCCACTACACTGATCCTGATTCCATGTGAGTACACAAGACTGAACATTTCTGAAAAATAGATTCAAAGAAATTTGCCAAGATAACATAGTTATTCCCATGTTAGAAACCTGGCAGTTACCCGATTTCAGTCAGGAAACTCATGCGATAGATTATTTATTAAAACAGAGACTAGACAGAACGACTACATTATACATATTTTACACTACATTCTTCGGCCTTTGGCCTCGCTTTTCGGGGTACTGAGAGGCTGCCCGTAGGGAAGCCATGGGCAGGGGGGCAGGATAGCTGCCCTCCTCCATTAGATGAGGCCAAAAAGCAGGTGGCGGCTGGGGAGGAGGAGACAAACTCTGGTGCACAGCAGGGATGTAACGGATTGAGGTAAGATATCTTTTCCTTGCCGATAATTGGACATATTGTTTGGCGAAGGACAAATAAGATACTAGCTTTTCGATTGACGATTTTATCTGGTATTGGAAGCACCTCAAATATGCTTGATATTTACGTGATTTGTTCCAAGATTAAAGTGAGTTCCCTGCCAGAACTATCGCTTTGCTTAATGGAATGCTGCTGTGCTTTACCATTGATTTCCTAAATTATTTTAGTGTTGGACTACTATCAAGGGAACTCACCAAATATAGTTGCCAAACTTCTTTCTTATGTGTTTTACTCTCCTGATTATGAAGCCTAATTAATTTGTTTGCACAGATTTGATTAATCAGACCCATTCCTCTGTTGAGCCTTGCTTATGGTAAAGGCAAAACACAGCAGGCCTGCAGTGGTCTTGAGCTGGTATAACCACTGCAAGCCATCAGAGGCTTCAATCAGTGTACAGCAGCTTGAGTTACTTGCTTGGCAATTAGGGCCACTCTGGTGCAACATTAATTCCTGCCGATAAGCTCTGCCTCTTTCACAGAGGCAGTCTAATCAGGTTTTAAAGCATTTACTAATACATTAATGCTGCATCACCCAGCGAGAGGGACGTGCAGCTCTTGTCACCTCTTTTGTGATCAGCAGGGTTTGTGTGTGGGTGGGATGCATGGACCAGGGAAGATAAGAAGGTTTATTGAAGAGGGAAAAGGTTCTATATGTGTAAACGCAGCATTTCAGTAGAAATGGGACTGCAGCTGGCTCCTTAGAAGGTTGCTTTTGAAGTTTAGGTGAAGGAAAATGATTGTGCGGATAATTGTGCGGATAAGTACCGCTTATATATATATATATATATATATATATATTCTGAGTTAAACAGCAACATGGTATGGGTATGGCATAGCCCAGATCCATTCTAATGCTTACTCTGCCCCTAGCGGATCTAAGACATATATCAGCAATAAATACCGTAAACAACGTATTTTTTCTTACATGTGATATTCCATACCCATATTGCACATATAAAATCAAAAATTGCAAAATATAAAAAAATGGAAAAAGATAAGGGATCAATAAAAAATGTTATTCTGTAATTTGAAGCTGCTTTCTAATTAAATGTTGACAGTTTGAAATGCAATGGTATTATTATTATTATTTATTTCTTATCAGACGCCCTTATCCAGGGCGACTTACAATTGTTACAAGATATCACATTATTTTTACATACAATTACCCATTTATAACAGTTGGGTTTTTACAGGAGCAATCTAGGTAAAGTACCTTGCTCAAGGGTACAGCAGCAGTGTCCCCCAAGAGTCCAGAGCCCTAACCACTACTCTACACTGCTGCCACAATGTTTGCTTTAAAGAGATTTAATGTTACACTTAAATCCCCCGAATAACTATCAAGGTGTTTAATTTAAGCAATAAGAATGCAGAAAATATACTGAATTGCATAAAGACGATTCAGTCAAGGTTAGCATTAAAACTAAGCTAGATAGGATAAAGAACAGGTACATATTTATGGAACATTTAAACAAATGAAGGCATCTCAATTTCTCCACGCTTAAGGTCTACAGTATGTTGATACTTTATTGTGTATCATTTCAGGCTCAATGAATCTTTGATTATCTCTAGCTGTTCTAAACAGTTGAATTATTGTTCATTCACATGTTAATGTGTGACATGTTGGTTTCCTTCTTTATTTCCTTGGATTTATATCATTACCCATTTGGGTCACAAATCTCACATTGCAAAATAAAAGTTTGCTTGTGATTTGCATGACTGAAACTGAGGCTGTATTTTGGTTGTTGTTATTTACCATTGACTACAGGAACATTGAGAACCCATACATATTGTGTATGTATCATATTATTGATCTGATTTATATATAAATATAATAATATATAACAGCCAATAACCTTCAGTCGTATTTAGAAAGAAACCTATAAGAGAAATATATCCCCTGTCTAAGGCTTCTAAGCATTCTAAGTCACAGCTCTTTGTTTTTTTTCTCGTTAAGCCTTTTACATTATCCAATGTGTTGTTTATTTTGTGATGTTGTTAAATTCAACTTCTAATTAGCTGACAAAGGTGCACAGTTATGTGTTTTATCCATTGAGATTTAAGTAGGTACTGCTCATCAGTCTCAGTTTGCCAGGAGTATCGCTTGAATCTTTTGAGCTTGAATCCTGCGGACATCAAATAATGACCCTGTACAGAAGAAAGGAGCCGGAATGAAAATGGATAGGAATGAAAAGAAAACAGGGAAGAAAATCACAGCATATGTAATCTGGCACTGAAACCTTGATAAAGATTATTAAGATAATTGAAACTCGCTCCTACTTTTAAAACTGGTTGTATAATCACTTTATTAGAACCCTCTCCACCCTGTGTCACGTAGTTCACAGGAAGCAACCGTAGAAGATGGCTTCTGTGCTTATAATAATTACTTAACATCATAAGATCATCCTAAATTCTTCCTATCTTCTAAATAGTAAGCTATTGTTATGAATTGGAACTACAGTACATAAGATAGAACTGCATATTATCATTATCAAAAGAGGCAATTATAAAAGGGAATGGCGTAAGATGAAGTACCTGCTCACAAAGCTGTAATTTTTAACTGGTAATTAAATTGAAGTGTTTCATTTTCGCAGTCAGCTCATCAGTGACACCAGGAAATGAATTCTCTCTTATTGAAAGCCTTTAGGCAAATAATGGTAATTAATTACATTTCTCAGGGGAGGGAGTTCTCCATGGTTCTGTTTCAAAGGAACCGATTGGATAATAAACATTGCAATGCGCTGGGCAAGGGCTCTAACATTGGCAGTCATCTTTGAATATTCATAAATGAGTAGTTTGTTTGTTGTTGTTATTGTTGTTTTTTACAGTTCCCCATGTATTTACTAAAAACACTGCTTTCTTCAGATAAACATTTCTCATTATAAGAGTGTATGTTCTAGATGAAGACTTAAATCTGTGTTTGCTATATTGATACCAGTATTTTAAAGATTAATGAAATATAAATAATTACAACTTTGCTTTAAAGCCTGCATTTCTTCCCTGTTCAGTGAAATAATACCTCATAATCTAACATCATGAGTTGTTTCTTCCACATTTTCATCTGATACTCAAAATTCCATTGCCAAATGGCTACATGCCACTGATTTGTCCATCACTTCTTAGCAATTAAGAATTAGCAATGTTAGTATTAGAAATGACTGTCTGGTAGAAAAAGGAGCTATTGAGTACTGTGGATTACTGTCTGCAGTCTTCTGACAAATCTACAGTTTTCATTTGAAATGGGAAAATGAAATAATTTAAAACATCAAAGGATGATGCTCTATGTAAAAAAAAAAAAAAACATGTAAATGATACAATTCACAGCTGCACCTTGTGTTAACCTTCAATAAGTATTTAAAGCACACACACACACCACTCTTCTGTTCACGTTAATTGGAATTGTTTTAGTTTGTTATGCTTTTATTTTGTATTACTGTGCTCATACTTGTTTTAAGTGTTTTTGTTCTGGTCGAATGATTTTTCTTTTTGCCATTGATCTTATAATGTTATTTCTTGCCACCTTCTCTTGCCAGGACCCCTTTGAAAATGATCTCAATGGTTCTACCATGATTAAATAAATACATCTGAATTTGAAAAATAGATTTGAATTTGTGGAAAGTTTGATATCACCATAGAACAGGAAAACATCCACTGTATTTGTGATTGAATTCACACCTCGTGTCAGTTTTTGACCAAACAAATTAACCAATTCATTCAAGATCTACTGTAGTTGACATTTAGGGTAACCAAACCCTTACAGTATATCCTAGCCACACTTCCTAACTAATGCACAATAAACCAGGTGATGATTGTCATTCACTTTGTTCACGATTAGGTTTTCTGTATACCTATAGATTGTCTCTACTGGCTTTTATAAATTGTTACAGAGCAATAACTGGGCAAACTTGAGGAATATAACACAGTGTTTGTTTTGCAGAAAATCTTTTCTTCATAATGACACAAACTTCTTTAAACTGTAGATTGTGTTTCCTAATTTGAACAGCTACAGCCTTTCGATCCAGAAGCCCTGAGGTCCAGTTTCTGAGTTAATTCACTCTGGGGCCAAGGAAATCTTTACAAATCTTTACAAACATTTGAGGTGCCTGGAGAACAATCACCATATGCATGTACAGTTTGTGTTTCTGCTTAGTAATTTATAATTGGAACATACCATGTTCCATACTGTTTCTGACATCTTTTCACTGTATTTTATGTTGTATTTAGTGAGGTTAATATGGGTGTCAATAAACCACCCCTACAGATAAACATTAGTGTGGTTAATATTGGCTAAAATAATTGTGATACTTAAATGTCACTGTTGTTCATTAAAATAGACCTCTATAAAGCATAACATTTAGTCCTGTAGTCCTTTCATTCAAATATTTATGTACAACTTTACATGTAATTTTAAATCCTTTTTTTAAATGTTCCTCAGTCCCTCAGAAGAGACTAATTACCTGTGTAATACATTATTCTTCTGTATTCTTTTATCAACTTATGTTATAGGTCATGCAATACACATTATTTAAATGTGTTGTTTAATTCACCATACTAGAAATAAATTGAGTTCCATCTTCACCAGTCATTTAGTTAAAGCTCTCAGATTAGATCAGTAAATGTGTATCTAGAGGGTTCTTGAAATCTGACCTTCAGTAAGTATTTGACAAGATGCAATTTGTTTGTTGAAAAAGGATTCGATGGAAAATAGGTGTAATGTTACTTGGCAGCAGTTCGAAATTGTTCCCAGTCCATTTTATTTAATGTTTTTGTAGGATAAAAATCTGCTAGCATGGGTGACCAGAATTGTGGTACTTAAAGTATGACTATTGATCACTGGTTTTCTATCTTACTAAAAAAACCATGCATGCAAACATGCAGGAACGTATTTAAGAGCTTGGCTTTTATTGTTGTGGATTGAGTATATCCATATTGGATACCATCTCTCCAAAGCTGTGTTTTTTATGGCCAAGGTATAAGAGATTCTCGTGTAGAAATGGTGTGTTTTCCTGCTAGCCAGGGATATTTTGGGGCACACATCTTTTTTTCTTGTCAATAGTTTTAGAGAAATGCCAAGTCCACTGTCATCTGATTTTCACAGTCCCGTTTTCGTAAAAAATAAATGTCTAAATTAAATACACTTTACTGGATTCAGTACCAAAGCAAACTTCAAATTATCTAAACAGATTAGCTTTTAGTGTTTGACATTTTCAAGTTTTTGAAGGCTGCTTTTTATGTGTGAAGCAACTTATAAAGAAATCCAGGCAGAACCCCCAGGGGACAATACCCAGTGTTTACAGGAAATTTTATCCTTTAGTTGGTTAACCTTTTGAAATTTCAGCTAGCTTTAGTAATCTTTCTAATTAACATGGGGCTGTATTCAGCAACAAGGGAAAACTTTGCCATGTTTTTTTTCTGAAGGGACTAAAGCTAGCATTCAACTATTGTTCTGAGTTGCTTGCTACTTTAATAATGTGAAAATTGCTTTTGTACTCTTAGAAAAATAGAGCAAACTTTGCCCTTGTTGCTAAACAGGACCCAGGGGGGCCTGTAGAAGATGAAATATAAGGTTCCTTTCAGAACAAAGTTTGGGTTTCAGTGATACCAGGTAAACTAGACATACTTTACGTCAATCAGTTCCCTTTGTCATCACTTTACAAAGGTTAATTTAAAAAATGTAACCTACATTGTTCTGTTTCTTAAGACCATTAGTTTGCTGAACTGGAACTGAAAATATAGACACTAGGTTCATTCACTTTAACATTTCTGTGACTTCAGTGCAGCTGGGAGGGAAAGGCTGACTGAAAATGTCAGAACACAACTTGCCATACTGACATCTTAATACAGGTAATATGAGCCTGTTCTGAGAATTATTTTTAAGAATTGTTTTCCAGTAACTTCTGCCTAGAAGCATATCCAACCATTCCCCATGTGGTTTAATTTTAGGATTAGGGAGTTCAGATCTCTGCTTAACCGCTGATATTCAGTGTGACCTTTGACAAGTAACTTAACCTTATGTATAAATGAATGCAGGAATCATCTCACTGGGAACAATGTTTCATGTTAGTCCGGACTGTGAACACAATAAAATAAATACTGATGACATAAGGAGTGAAATGAGGAATTCAATATTTAGTACAATAATGGATTAATCCATTTACCTCCCCTAAGTAGGGGTGTAATGATACAATAATGTTACGATACGGTACAATATACAGGTCTCGGTGCGATATGTATCATGATGCATGTGGTGGTGCTGATTGGCTAGTTGTATGATGCATAATAAAATCAAATGGTCACTGTTTTGTTAAAAGACAAAAATTAAATGAGACAGGGAGAGTATGTATCTATACCAACTGTAAAACACACATATCCACTCAAGAAAGATACACAGTGAGTCATTACACTCCTACCCATAAGCAATAACCCACAACAGGGTGTGTGGTAAGACCATTCTTACTGCACGGCTCAGGTGCGTTGTGAAATACGATATGAGACAAAGTGTGTGGTAAGACCCTGGGGTGGGTTATTGCGCTTACAAAATGGCTATTTATTATATTATATTATATATATATATATATATATATATATATATATATATATATATATATATATATATATATATATATATATATATGTATTATGTATATATAATATATATGAATAAATAAATAAACTTTAAATTGTATTGAATGAATCCTTACACCAGTGCAAAATAGTTCCTATATTTTGTCTTTAGAAACTATAAATTGGATGGGAGAAATTATTACTGCCGAGTATAAATATTCAGTTTATTTATTTATTTATTTATTTATTTATTTTGTATACTGACATTTGAATATATTATTACCATGTAAAGGAAAACTACACGTCCAAAACATTGTACGACTTTCAAATCAAATTATCATTTACATTTTATACGATTATCTACACTGCCCCTAACCTCTCACTCGCGCACACTGCCCCTAACCTCTCACTCGCGCACACTGCCCCTAACCTCTCACTCGCGCACACTGCCCCTAACCTCTCACTCGCGTACACTGCCCCTAACCTCTCACTCGCGCACACTGCCCCTAACCTCTCACTCGCGTACACTGCCCCTAACCTCTCACTCGCGTACACTGCCCCTAACCTCTCACTCATGTACACTGCCCCTAACCTCTCACTCGCGCACACTGCCCCTAACCTCTCACTCGCGCACACTGCCCCTAACCTCTCACTCGCGTACACTGCCCCTAACCTCTCACTCGCGTACACTGCCCCTAACCTCTCACTCGCGTACACTGCCCCTAACCTCTCACTCGCGCACACTGCCCCTAACCTCTCACTCGCGTACACTGCCCCTAACCTCTCACTCGCGCACACTGCCCCTAACCTCTCACTCGCGTACACTGCCCCTAACCTCTCACTCGCGTACACTGCCCCTAACCTCTCACTCATGTACACTGCCCCTAACCTCTCACTCGCGCACACTGCCCCTAACCTCTCACTCGCGCACACTGCCCCTAACCTCTCACTCGCGTACACTGCCCCTAACCTCTCACTCGCGTACACTGCCCCTAACCTCTCACTCGCGTACACTGCCCCTAACCTCTCACTCGCGTACACTGCCCCTAACCTCTCACTCGCGTACACTGCCCCTAACCTCTCACTCGCGTACACTGCCCCTAACCTCTCACTCGCGCACACTGCCCCTAACCTCTCACTCGCGCACACTGCCCCTAACCTCTCACTCGCGTACACTGCCCCTAACCTCTCACTCGCGTACACTGCCCCTAACCTCTCACTCGCGTACACTGCCCCTAACCTCTCACTCGCGTACACTGCCCCTAACCTCTCACTCGCGCACACTGCCCCTAACCTCTCACTCGCGTACACTGCCCCTAACGTCTCACTCGCGTACACTGCCCCTAACCTCTCACTCATGTACACTGCCCCTAACGTCTCACTCGCGTACACTGCCCCTAACGTCTCACTCGCGTACACTGCCCCTAACGTCTCACTCGCGTACACTGCCCCTAACCTCTCACTCATGTACACTGCCCCTAACCTCTCACTCGCGCACACTGCCCCTAACCTCTCACTCACGTACACTGCCCCTAACGTCTCACTCGCGTACACTGCCCCTAACGTCTCACTCACGTCCAGAACCTGTATCTGCAATTTACTATTATTTTTTTCAGACAACCGGTCTGCCTCCAGACATGTCCCGTAGCCATAACGTGCCGGTGTAAACAAACGGTGTATGCCATTCACGTCTTAAGGAGGAGACACAGCTCATTTGCATACCTCTGACAATTGGTTAGATACAATCTCTCGGTAACAATCCGTGACAGCAAATCACATCTAAATCCATTACTGGCTGGTAAAATAATCAGGCAGTAGTTTTATAAATCGTGTGTTAAAGAACTGCCCAGTATTTATTTTTTATTTTTTTTAAGGCTGGAAATTACAGCCATCGTTTATGCATATGGTCCACTATGTGTATTTACAATTCCCTGTTTTTAGGAATGCTTAGGACTTTTTTTAACCTCATTAGCATTTTGGTTACTATGGCAATTCACCATGTGAGTTGTACCTGTGTAGTGACTGAAGTAGAATCTGACATTATGCTTACTATTGTCTTTTCTCCAGAGCCAATTTACATAAAACTAGGGCTTAAATGGAGTGAAATACAGTCAAAGGAAGATTTAGACATGCGTCTTAAATTATTCTGAAAAAGCAGACAAACTGTATTATTATGTAGCTGCTTTATATTTCAATATTTCAAGTTACAAACAATGGGTGGTTGATTAATGTGAGTTTACATTTCAGACAACATAGTAGTTGTGATAAGCAAATGTGCTTTTATACAAAACAATTAAGTGTCAGCATTGTTTCATTTGATTGATTCTATGTGTGTAATTAAATAATACTAGATGCATTGTAATGTTAATGTGTCTTTAAATTAAATGTAATCAATTATCAAGGTGATATAATTAGTTAGATCTTCTATGCAACACAAACAGTGATTTTCAGTTAACTCATTTGTGTTGTTTATTGTTAAGTAATAGCACTAGCATATTTAAAATAAATAAACAAACAAATAAATAAATAAATAAATAAATAAATAAATAAATAAATCATTTTTTTAAAAGTTACATTTTGTGCTGACCACAAATATTTTCAGCTCAAGCTAGTAATGGAATGGCTACGTCTGCAAACAGATTCAGGTCTGGGTTTAATTTTCCTTCCATGTTAAATGTTCTTCCTGTGGATTAG
Source organism: Acipenser ruthenus (assembly GCF_902713425.1). Lineage (NCBI taxonomy): Eukaryota > Metazoa > Chordata > Actinopteri > Acipenseriformes > Acipenseridae > Acipenser > Acipenser ruthenus. Next base: position 34,685,031 of record NC_081197.1, read on the forward strand.
CAAACACACATGATCTACAGTTCCAGTTCTTCCAGAGAGGGCCCCAGTCTTGATTCTAAAAAAGGGACAACAATTCAAGTTGTGCCTGCAGACAGCACTTGTCACATTTTTAAAAAATCAAAATGGCTTCAGTGCTCCATATTTACTTTTTCATGTTTTACATATCCATTTTACTTCCTGTTTATAAACCACAGGGTAGAAACATGATTAATACATGAATTTGAAATTTATACAAAATGTGTTGTATAATTGTGGTAATAACATTGCTTTGGCATGTTCCTTGATAACTGGACTCAGCTGCACACATACTATAGTGTGTTATTATTATGTGAAGAATAATCTGCACACATACTAGAGTGTGTTATTATTATGTTAAGAATAAGCTGCATACATACTAGAGCGTGTTATTGTTATATGGAGAATAAGCTTTTGGAGCACATTTACATTTTTATCCATCTTGACATTCTGCTGAAAGTGTTAAAATGTCTTCTGCTAGGTTGATCCTTTTAAGACTGAAAGTGAAGACAAATTATTCATAACCAGGAACACTGGAAGCCAAAAATACAGTATATTGAAAAGGTTGAAATATTTGGTGAAGGGGTCAGTTTTTGTTTTTATCTGCACCACTCATGAACTTTGAGGGTTGTTGTTGTTCAAGTCCTTCAGAACATACATGAGGTATATAGGTTCTTGAAGAAAGAAAATATAAGCAATATATTTGTTAGTTTTTTTTTTCAGATTGCCATACTTTAAAATAGATAAATCCAATGTTTGTTTGAGAAGTCTGATGGGTTTTATGAAGTTTCAGTTATTTATTGTAAATCGCTTGAATTTAAAATCAAAGCATTTAACACACTGTAAGTATTCTGAAGAGAAGAGCCCTCATTCACCTAGCTGTACAAAATAAAATCGGAAATAAAAGCAAAATAACATTGAAAAGGTAAATGAATCTAATTTAAAGATTTAAATTTTAAAATAGCAAGGCCTTGTTTACCAGTTTCTTTTATTTATTTTTTATAAATTTAGCTGTTACCAATTATTTTTATTATTTTCTCCCAATTTGGAATGGCCAATTATTTTTATTATTATTATTTATTTCTTAGCAGACGCCCTTATCCAGGGCGACTTACAATTGTTACAAGATATCACATTATACATTATTTCACATTATACAGATATCACATTATTTTTACATACAATTACCCATTTATACAGTTGGGTTTTTACTGGAGCAATCTAGGTAAAGTACCTTGCTCAAGGGTACAACAGCAGTGTCCCCCACTGGGGATTGAACCCACGACCCTCCGGTCAAGAGTCCAGAGCCCTAACCACTACTCCACACTGCTGCCCACACTTATTGCCGTTGGAGTCACTTTGGCAAGGTTCTGCTCTGCTGCCGACACTCTCACTGGCCACAGTGCCACCTGTGGGCCCGTGGAAGCCTCCGTTCCCATCCCAGGACTTTGTATTGGACATTTGGAACTTTAGGGGGGGGATGTGGCCATTGAGGCCAATGTGTGCTGCACACAAATGGGGCCATATGTGGCTGGGTGCCTGCCCCTTTTGTTTATTTATGTATTATTTTGTCCTTATTATTATGTATATAGGTGTGTTGTGTTCTGTATTATTATTATTGTTTTTGTGTAAATATAAGTATGTATTTGTGTCCATTAGTGGTACTATTGGGTTACATGACATAACAGCGAGTCCAAAACCACGCCGACATCACCGCGAAGGACATAACAGTTCCCATAAGACTGCGAATGGACACACAGTTCACGACAGATTTTCTGATTGCAAAAGTTTTTTTTTTTTTTTCACTGTTCCCATTGAGCTCCATCATAACTAGATTGGTAAATATGTTAAGTAAAACCTTCATGCAATAAAAGCTTGTTTCCACAAACATTTTTTTATGTAGTTGGGCTGCATATCGATTTTTTTTTTGTTTTTCACTTGTTGCAGAATGGTATATATGATATATATATATATGCAGAGCTGCAGGCTTTTATGCAGGTGACCATCTCCCGATTAGCAACAAATAAATCACTTAATCAATTCGGGAGATGGCCACCTTCTACAGGCCGACCTCACCTCTGCCAGAACACATTTTAAAGAAAATAACAAAAACATACGGCTTCGCCATCATATTTATAAATAAATAAATCATAACAATAATAATAATAATAATAATAATAATAATAATAATAATAGTACAACAAATACAAAATAATAAATTGCACAGTCGCAGTAATTGTAATTGTAATGTCCCTCGCGGTCATGTCTGCGTGGTCTTGGATTCGCGGCGATGTTGTGATACAGTACTATTGTTATTTGAATTGGCAAGGATGGGGTTAACTCCCCATCATAATTGAACACGGAAAGAATGTAGCAGGTGGAGTTAATTGATTGTCAATTGTCTAGTTAACTCCTGTCCCTACTTTGAAACTTTACTTGCAACAAAACTTACAGTATTAACTAACCAATCTAGTACTTGCCAAAGACTGCCAATAGCAATGCCTCTCTGAGAATCAGCATGGCAAGATCCTAAGTGCTCTCCTTCCTTTTAAGCTTCTGATATCCTAGGGCCAATATCCAGATTATTTTTCCCTAGCATGTGTGTGGAAGGTAATGGTATAGAAACTAACAATGAAAAATCAGAACCATCCTACTTATGTACAAGTCAGTGCAATTATTTCAAGCAGTTACTGCTTCCAATCTGTCAACCTAGATGCCGGCTGTCAGCTGGAAAACAACACATGTGTATTACTTCTCTGCACCAATCAGTTTTCGCCCAGCAGATGTCTTTTAAGAAGGTTTTAATAGGCATTGCAGGGCCCTTCTGGAGAAGAATAACAATCAAAACATTTCTAAGGCTTGGGTTTCGACCAGCAAAGGGCTCTAGGCATTAACAGTGACCTGACACGCAAAGAAGATTAGAGAGCAAGCAATATATATATATATTATGCGAGAGGGAAGAGTTCTCACTTTCAGGTCCCTAGCACTGCTGCTCCAATTATTCACCCCACAGAGCATTCATGACATGATGGCACTGATTGCTGAGGCGATGACTCACAGATCAAATGGTTTGTCCTCGACATGGGCCTAAAATACTCTCTGGCAGTAGAAGAGAAGCAGCCAATCAGCAAAGTAGTCACCCGTTTGGAGAATAAGCCTATTCACTAGTGTATGAAATGGGAAGGCGGGTTACAAAATGGTGATGGATGGTTCACTTAACAGCACCTCACTGGAAAATTTGTATGTGTAACCAAATCTTTTTTTGTTCTCACAGCAGCGCATATCTTTCTCATTGGCTTGGGCATATGCATTCCCTTACCTTTCTAGGTTGTATTTTTATTATAATATAATTAGGGCTGTCAATTATTTGCAGTTGACTTCTACGATTAACACGTTCATTTTTTGTGAGATTACCGTACGTTAATCGCACTCCTGTCTTGTCCCTCTCACATATCGTAATTCATTTCGTGTGGCACCATTTTAATAACCTTAAGTGCATGCCAGGATTGAATGAGTGTAGTCATTGTTTGAATATAAAATTAGTCACGGAACCGCATTATGTAGCAAAGTACTCAAACTGAAGGATTTGTGAATGGGAAGTTTATTTTAATATGTTGGAGAATTTTAATTTTTGTGCGCTCTTTTTGTCATGCAATTGTTATGACCTAGTGGAGCATAAATGACTTATATACTGAGGAGAATGGGAATGTATATATATATAGATAGATAGATAGATAGATAGATAGATAGATATAACAATATTGTATATATATGTAACAATATTTTAATGTATTCTTATTGCAGTAATGCAATATAGATCTCTGTACAGTGTTCTGTTGAATGAGAGATCATTCATAAGAAGAACATAAAAAAGTTTACAAACGAGAGGAGGCCATTCGGCCCATCTTGCTCGTTTGGTTGTTAGTAGCTCATTGATCCCAGAATCTCATCAAGCAGCTTCTTGAAGGATCCCAGGGTGTCAGCTTCAACAACATTACTGGGGAGTTGGTTCCAGACCCTCACAATTCTCTGTGTAAAAAGGTGCCTCCTATTTTCTGTTCTGGATGCCCCTTTATCTAATCTCCATTTGTGACCCCTGGTCCTTGTTTCTTTTCTTTCAGGTCGAAAAAGTCCCCTGGGTCAACATTGTCAATACTTTTTAGAATTTTGAATGCTTGAATCAGATCATCGCGTAGTCTTCTTTGTTCAAGACTGAATAGATTCAATTCTTTTAGCCTGTCTGCATATGACATGCCTTTTTAACCCGGGATAATTCTGGTCGCTCTTCTTTGCACTCTTTCTAGAGCAGCAATATCCTTTTTGTAACGAGGTGACCAGAACTGAACACAAGATTCTAGATGAGGTCTTACTAATGCATTGTAAAGTTTTAAAATTACTTCCCTTGATTTAAATTCAGCACTTTTCACAATATATCCGAGCATCTTGTTGGCCTTTTCTCTATTAAATGTCATTTGCCATGTGTCTGCCCAGTTCTGAATGCTGTCTAGGTCATATTGAATGACCTTTGCTGCTGCAACAGTGTTTGCCACTCCTCCTACTTTTGTTTCGTCTGCAAGTTTAACAAGTTTGCTTACTATACCAGAATCTAAATCATTAATGTAGATTAGGAATAGCAGAAGACCTAATACTGATCCCTGTGGTACACCACTGGTTACCTTGCTCCATTTTGAGGTTTCTTCTCTAATCAGTACTTTCTGTTTTCTACATGTTAATCACTCCCTAATCCATGTGCATGCATTTCCTTGAATCCCTGCTGCGTTTAGTTTGAGAATTAATCTTTTATGCTGGACTTTGTCAAAAGCTTTCTGGAAATCTAAATAAACCATGTCGTATGCTTTGCAATTATCCATTGTCGATGTTGCATCCTCAGAAAAATCAAGCAGGTTAGTTAGGCACGATCTCCCTTTCCTAAAACCATGCTGACACTCTCCCAGGATTGTTACCATATAGGTAATTTTCCATTTTTGATCTTATTATAGTTTCCATAAGTTTCCATATAATAGAAGTCAGGCTTATTGGTCTGTAGTTACCTGGTTCAGTTTTGTCTCCCTTTTTGTGGATCGGTATTACATTTGTCAGTACAACCCCTGTGTCAAGAGACTGTTGCATGATCTTGGTTAGCGGTTTGTAAATAACTTCTTTCATTCAATATCAGCAAAAGACTAATAATCACAGTTTAAACGTGTAAAAGTCACCCAGTTAAATATAGTTACCTGAAACTCAGGAAGAATGCAGTGCCAAACAACTAATTTATCATAGCAATATTAATCGTATTTTGGGAATACAACTGGAATAGAGAGGAAGTGCTGCACGAATGAATGAAAGATGTCACCAGTGAAGTTTGACCAGGATGCAGCTTCGTTGAAATTAAAGTTTAAAAGCATGATGTGGTAGATATGAACTCCTTTTTACATAACTGAGCTTCTGTATCTTTGCCTGTTTTATGATCTCTCATTCAAACAAAGCAACTCTGCACTGAGATCTGTATGCATTACTGCAATAAGAATACAATCAAACATTGCTGCATTTTATTCTGACCCCCCACCCCGTATCTAATCCATGATATAACCTGTGGATTGATATTTTGTTGAGTTCCGTTGCTCTAAACTGCGTTGTCAGAAAGTATTTAAGCGTCTGCTTTTGCCAGAGGTAATTCACTCTCTATTAATAGTATACTGTATCTGTTAAAAATCTTTCTTTGCCATCAGCCTGGGTGGTTGTATATATATATATATATATATATATATATATATATATATATATATATATATATATATATATATATATATATATACAGACAAAATATATAGTCATATTTACTATCCAAACTTGCCTCTCTTATTTTTTTGACTGATTCATATATTAAATATGTACTGCAGACTCAGCCATAGTGGAAAATTAAATACCCCTCAGGAAGACTATTGTTACCTCTAGCGGCTTCGGGCATTATAGCCCCCTGTTGGTAACAATAGTCTTCCCTCGGGTCAATCATTTTCTACTATAACCCTCCTCTCCAGTCCATATTTACTATATATTGTACTATCCAAAAGAATTTTACACAACATATGCATGTAACTACATTGAGTATTTTTTGACAGTAACATGACAGTAAAATCTCACAGTGTATGATCAGTGTATTCACCCATATTCAATTTTTTTCAGTGTATGAAATGGAAAGCTGGGTTATAAAAATGTGATGGATGACTTAGGTAGCTGTATTCAGCTGTAAGCAGTAAACGCTGAGCTCGGCAGAAAGTACTAAAGGCAAAAACGCGAGTGATTTACAATCAATTTAAAGCACATGAGATTTGTGATGCATGAGACCCTGATGCCCATCACTTCTCTTCTCTAACAGGAAACAATATTTAGGTGAAAAATTGCACATTTAATTTCAAACTTATGTAGAAAAATCTAAGGAGGGCTTTTTTCTCAGCACTGGAGCTCTGTTTTTCTTGTGGATTGCAGCTTGTTGTTAAAGATATACAAGTAATTCTAATGATTAAGTATGTTGGCAGTCAATGGAACTTTGTCCCTTTATGATATGTGCTCCCCAGGAATACATCAAGGGAATTTAATGTAGACTGGTGACATCAAAAGAATACATGGGTGATATTATTTGTTCAGACTTTTACAGTACATACCAACTGCATTAATAAATCTGAAGTGAACATTTGAGTACCAATATGTGCAAAAGTTACTTCAAGTCACTAAACTGTTCATTCTAAGTGGCATGGAACTGTCCCAAGTAATCTTGAAATTATTTATAATGAGGGCTTCAGAATATGATAAGATACCTTGGAGGATATGTCACCCAAAACAGACAAAGTATTCAGAACACAGGGAACCTTGATTTCCTCTGCATTCTTCTGCAAGAGAGCTTTGAAAAAAGTACCCTCAACTTCCACTGCAAATGACAGCTGTGCAGACAGGGTGACATATCAGGTTTGTCCTAGAACAAGAGCTCTGGGCTTTTTTTACCACAGGAAAGGGATACAGATCTGGAAAAGGATTCCTTTGTCTGAAATGAATGCATTTTCTTTTTGTCATGCATGTCAAATCAGTGGTTGTAATTCCTATTTCTGTTGGACAGTGGATCCCATCAAACTAGAACTTGCCATCACTATCTGATACTGCCCTCTACTTCAGAAGCGCTTTCAAATCAGGGAAGGATCGGGTAACTGACCATGTGATCCCTAGAAATCGAAATAATTAAAAAAAATGCTACTGGCTGCCTGGGAAATGCACTGGCACTAAACTTCTGTGTTGCAGAGAAAATGCAAGTGAGAACATTTAGGCCACAGACCAACAAGAAAAAGTGATACATCAGATTGGAAGTTAAATTGTGTGCAAATGAGGGGGAACAAGGCAATTGTGCATGTGGAAATTACTTTGCATGCAAATGTGTGATCGATCGAATTCAATTGGAAAAGACCATTCATCTTGCTGAACTTTCAGTGACAGCCTTTTGGGATAACTGTATGTAATCTGAAAAAAAGTGATAGCCTTGGATACACTTCCTTCAAACTGGAACAGATTTTAACAGCAAACTTTAAATTCACTCAAGTTGGGAGAAGAACATCATGCCACATTTAAAGCATGTACTCTATTCTTTATCTATGGATGTACTAAGTCCCAGCCCCATTGCAGTAGGACAAATGGTGTGCTCTTAAATCTAAGCATTAAATAAGTAATACACTTAAAAAAAAAAAACTCATATGGAGGATGTTCGTAACTCTGAAAACTGAATTTTCAAAGATTTTATTAACTATGTACACCTGCAACTCATATTATTATGTTTCTAAAGTCTTTAAAACAGTATTAGAAATGGAAAAAAGGCTACATTTAAGTTACCATTGAAATTGTAACTGTAGCAAAAACACAGATTTAAACATCCATGAAAACCTAGGTTAATGTAATGCTTGTTTTAAACAAAATTCATTCGTGCAGCTTGCCTCCTTTGGCTTGAAAAAAAAAACTGCTTTGTTTTAAAAGGAAAAAGTTCAGAGTAGAATTGCCTGTACTTGCTTTGAATCTGCCTCACCTTTCTAAATAGATTTGTTGGTACAGTAATTTGACCTTCTCCGTGACCAGCATGCCGCTTGTAGGAGCGCCTATGTGGTTGCATTGCACTCACTTTGCTGTTCGTAACTCTAGGGTTCTACTCTGTGTGTGTGTGTGTGTGTGTGTGTGTGTGTGTATTAGGGCTGTCACTCGATTAAGATATTTGATCTCTTAATTTATGGGCATTAGTTGATTAGTCAGATTAATCGGTGCACATTTTAAAATAAAGGTCTTAAAGCGGGTCCTGCACAGTAATACTTAAAAAATACTAGACATTAATAGAATATAACTAGAACACAGACGTTACATTGTGCACTTACATTAATGCATTGGAGCGTTTCGTTGTTTGTATCGTTGTCGGCATCCAATGCAAACTTTGTTTATATACAGTATATAAATGTATACCGTACAGTACTCACTGTATACTATCTCTGATGCAGATTTATTTATTTATTTATTTATTTATTTATTTATTTTTATCTGTCACAATGGCGCATTGCAATTCCGAAATCTTGTGCTATTTTATTCCTAGTAACTCCCGTTTCAGCATTGAAAAGATTTATGTTTAAAGATAACCCCATTGTTTAGAAAGATACTCAGTAGGCCTATTAGTGCACTACAGATTTGCATTATTGTCGGGTAATTTACAAGTGCGGGTTTACAATAAAACAAACGAAACAAACAAACAAAACATCTACAGGTTGTTTTCATTTGCTCAAATAAATGCCGATTAATCTATCTTAATCTTAATTAATATGCTAATCAGAGCAGCCCTAATAGATATATATATATATATATATATATATATATATATATATATATATATATATACATACAGTCATAACTCGACACTTATTACCGGTACCGAAGGGGTAAAAACAATTTAAGACTAGTAGTGGATTGTCTTTCTAATACACTGTCGTTTCACGTGACTGACGGATTGTTCATTCATTCATTCACAACTACCAAGTGCAGCTGGTTACAGTGTCAGTTCATAATGAGTGAGAAGCAAAAAATTAATTCTCATTCAATTGGCTTTAAAGCTCAGGTTAATCGGGATAACAAGCTTGACAGCAGAACTTTCAAAGCAAGTGTTTATGCATGTGAAACAATCAACAATGTTTGATTTCTGTGTGAAACTGTAAGTTTTTGTTTACAAAGTTAATTCTGTATAATGTATTTTTGTTACCTTTTGCTATTTAAGCCGTCAAATTAGACAGTACAAGCCAATACCTAAAAGTATAGTCAACAGTTTGTGCACAGTTTGTGGTTGGATTGTTTTTGTAAAAATAACGCTGTAGTTATTTTATTAATTCTTATTTCAATTGAACTATACCTGTAACTAGAACTTGCCATCACTATCTGATACTGCCCTCTACTTCAGAAGCGCTTTCAAATCAGGGAAGGATCGGGTAACTGACCATGTGATCCCTAGAAATCGAAATAATAAAAAAAAATGCTACTGGCTGCCTGGGAAATGCACTGTCACTAAACTTCTGTGTTGCAGAGAAAATGCAAGTGAGAACATTTAGGCCACAGACCAACAAGAAAAAGTGATACATCAGATTGGAAGTTAAATTGTGTGCAAATGAGGGGGAACAAGGCAATTGTGCATGTGGAAATTACTTTGCATGCAAATGTGTGATCGATCGAATTCAATTGGAAAAGACCATTCATCTTGCTGAACTTTCAGTGACAGCCTTTTGGGATAACTGTATGTAATCTGAAAAAAAGTGATAGCCTTGGATACCGTTAATCGGGATAACAAGCTTGACAGCAGAACTTTCAAAGCAAGTGTTTATGCATGTGAAACAATCGACAATGTTTGATTTCTGTGTGAAACTGTAAGTTTTTGTTTACAAAGTTAATTCTGTATAATGTATTTTTGTTACCTTTTGCTATTTAAGCCGTCAAATTAGACAGTACAAGCCAATACCTAAAAGTATAGTCAACAGTTTGTGCACAGTTTGTGGTTGGATTGTTTTTGTAAAAATAACGCTGTAGTTATTTTATTAATTCTTATTTCAATTGAACTATACCTGTTGTACCGAGTTTGTACAGTACTGTATACTGTAATTGATTCATTCACTGCAGTTTTTTCAATCCTCTCTCTCTCTCTCTCTCTCTCTCTCTCTCTCTCTCTCTCTCTCTCTCTCTCTCTCTCTCTCTCTCTCTCTCTCTCTCTCTCTCTATATATATATATATATATATATATAGATATATATATATATATATATATATATATATATAGATATATATATATATATATATATATATATATAGATAATATAAAAAAACTTGGGGCTGTTGTGGAGTAGTGGTTAGGGCTCTGGACTCTTGACCGGAGGGTTGTGGGTTCAATCCCCAGTGGGGACACTGCTGTTGTACCCTTGAGCAAGGTACTTTACCTAGATTGCTCCAGTAAAAACCCAACTGTATAAATGGGTAATTGTATGTAAAAATAATGTATAATGTGATATGTTGTAACAATAAATAATAATAATAATAATAATGTGGTAATTTGCATAAAGTGCCATTATAGATCATAAACATTTACTACCCAATTTGTATGTTTTTACTAAATTGAGTTCCTAAAATTAACCTAGAGCAGTGATAGTTGAGCTCACCAGTGACTAGTGTTAATGTTACATGTTTCCTGAACCTATTGAAAACATCAGTCATGTCTTAGAGAGGATGAATTAGCAAGTCACTGATTTGTCAATCATGTTAGACTGCAGCTGCAAATAATCCCCTGAACCCATACCCACTCCCCTGCCAGGGGGCTGGCAGTGTGAGCCCATCCTGCAGCAAGCAGCTGGCAGGATGCTGGGATCTCCAAAAAAACATATTCCAAAACATCTCACAGGCACTGGGCATCTATCAGCTATCTTGAGAGAATATCTGTAATGGGCTTTTTCCACCCTTTATCATACAGTACCTGAATATCTGGTATCTGAATATATTGCATTCAGTTTTGTCAGCAATACGGTGTTAAAACCAAGCCTCACCCAGGACAACTGGAAGCTGCTAGAGACTGGAAAATGCTGGCAGATGTTGGTCAGTGGCTTATTTTTCCACCTGAGATTGCCATCACTAACTTTCGACCAGATACTGTCTTGTGGTCTGGATCAGCGCGCCTTGTTCACCTGGTAGACTTAACAGTGCCATGGGAGGATGCTGTAGATGAGGCGTATGAGAGGAAGAAACTTTGGTACGCTCAACTAGCCGCTGAAGCGGAACAACGAGGATGGAGATTCCGGGTTTACCCAGTGGAAGTGGGTTGTCAAGGATTTGTGGCACACTCTACAACCCGGTTTCTCAGAGACATCGGATTCAGTGGCCAAGAGTTGCGTCGCACAGTGAAGAACTTATCTGAAGCAGCAGAGAGAAGCAGCAACTTGCTGTGGTTGAGATATAGATTCTGGTTGGGGATCTCAAGCACAATAGAAAGAAAGAAACGCTGATGTACAGGTAAGTAACTTGGGTTGAGTTGAGTAGGGGACGGAGGGGTGTGATGCTGGGACGCCCGATTCACCGTCGAGCCCTCTTGAGGTGTCGTGGGCTAGTCGACGAAACACTGAGGATGGAAGGTGCCCACTTGAAAACCCCAGAGATGTACCCTACTCAGCTCAATCCAGACGGTTGTCATGCTGATGCGCTGGGGAGACCTCACTGTGGTTGATCCCCGGAGGCAGCATTGCAGCTGTTGTGTGTGCTGATGTGCTGGGGAAGTCAAATAAGCTGATCCCTGGAACCAGCATTGCACTTCAGCCATTAACACCTGTCAGAAGGATATCTATGTCATCAGATGGAAGGAAACGCAAATGGATGGAGACACAGATGGATCACATTAGTTTACTGTAAAGCTACGTCTTAGTTGGTGCTTATCTTGTCGAGAGCTCAGTTCAAATCAGCATGAAGTTTTAACATCTACTCTCATGTAATGGAAATCATTACCAACCCCATCCTGTCATACCTCACACATAGAGGCTTATGTAAGAATAGGCACAGTGCAGACAATTGCAGGTGCAAATTCCAAATTGCCTTGCGGCCAGGCAATTATTTTGCATTGCTGCATATGTCAGCTTAAAAGCAATGCAAATTACTCAACGTGCACAAATAATCAACCACTCAGGAGCCCCAAAACACAGATTTTGACCGCAATATGGGTGTTTTGCAGTTGCAAATCACTTTTAGCCCCTTAGTAGCATGGTAGTGTGGTCATTTTACATTTTCTAATAAATAAATAAATTATATTTACAAAATTACATCATTTGAGAAAATTGTGTTTTGAATTAGACAAAGTATGTGAGAAACAGGTGACCTATAGTGCTTTTAAAAAATGTAATTTAATTTTTGTGAATGAGGCTTTGTGTTGCTGAAGGTTAATGCATGCCGCCCCTTTATTAAGTCTAACAGAAAAAAGTATTGTACTAAATTAAAATCCGAGAAAACATGGAAAATGCAACCAGTGAGTTAAATCTGATTGGTTTAGCTGGATGGCAAGTTGTAAACCAGAGCAGCATATCTGGCAAGGTAAGAAATAAATGGCACTGTCATTGGGTTTGTAATGGCATGTTTAGCATTAGGCCTGCTTGGCAGATCATTCCTTGCTTGGTAGATTGCATCTTGTTCTGCTCGGTCTTTGAATAGAGCAAATGTACATTATTGAAAAGTAATCTACACTGTAATATGCAAATATATCTGGGAATGCTGTTCATTCGCATTACAGAAAACAGAGTATGGATGTCAAGGGCTCTTCCTTTGCAGTCGCTAACCAATAGTAAAGGGCTGCATCCTGCATTTCCACTGCAGTCTCCTATCACACCATCATTTAAAAAGGTAAAAACAAACAAATACTAGTGGAAAATTACTAGTCTTTTAATCAGTGTATATGAGCTAGCAGGGGAACATTACTCCATGTAGGGATCCATCCCAAGTGCTTTCAATAGAAAGATAGGTAAGGACATTGATCATGAAATAAAGTGTTATTTAAAGGTGCCATTTCAACCACAGGCTGTTGATAACTTGTAGTTATCCAAGGCTAACAGATTCCCACCATGTTTCAAAGTGACTGCTTTGGGGGAGTGAACTTTGTCTGTTAAAGTTCTGCTTGAACAGGTCCTGTCTCGAGGGCCTACCTTACCCAGTGAACTAGACCTTTTAACACAAACTAACTCAACAAGAGCAACTGTCTTTTGGAAATAAAAGCACACAAAATAGCAGTTGGGTTGATAAATTGCTCCTTAAGACAGTTGGGATGATAAATTGCTCCTTTGTTATTTATTAGTTAATCCCTGTGGCATAGAGGCTCTGCTGTGTGGGTTATGTGTGGACTTGCTTTTTTATGTATTAGGCACTGACCATGGTCAGCACAGGTATTAAATCTCAATGAAAAAAAATAAAAAATAGAAAGAGCTTCAAAGAATAAGGACAACATGATCAGTTACAATGTCAGAACGTAAACATTATCAAAAAGGGTGTTCTAATGGAATTGGAGCTGGTCGCTAGATTTTTTTTTTCTTTCCTTTATTTTTACATCTAGGCACAGTCAGCCCATTAACCTACTGGGCATTAATGTGCAATGCCACAGTCCACACAATAAAAGCCATATGGATAATTGAAGAATTACATATGGTACCTAGCAATGAAACAAGCAGATCCAAAAAGTCTGTTTTGATGAATCTGAGAGGTAAAAGCAGGGTTTGTGATTTTAGAATGGAATTTAATAATAAAAGAAAGAACTCGCTAAATTTTTACGTGATTACATCTGTCTGGCAGTGACTGTTTCAAATCTCAGTTAGCAGTGTGTTATTATGTATCTGCCACTTACTGTAAAATTACCAGAAATGAGAGGGATTTAGGTGGATTTTTACTGTAGGTAGCATAGCAATGTCTGGGCCAGAAGTGCCGGGATAATCTGGGCCTGCTCCAGTTACCAACACCCTAGCATGGTGTGTGACGTTGCTGTGTGTTTGGAAAGGCTTACTTTCAGGTAAGACATAAAACTGCCGCCCCGTCTCCTTAGCACCTGTCTAAGGAGAGCGGGAGCGTTGACCCGTGCCCTGAACAAAATCTCCACAGAAGCTTTACTTTCCTGTCCCGTTGTGAGGACATGGCCTCTATGGAAGCATGCCATTAGAGCCAATAGATATTCGCTGTATCACTATACTCAAATAAACAAACTCTCCTCCCCATTTTTCTTTTTGTAAATCAAAGAAGATTTAGTGTTAATTCTCAGAATTAATAGTTTACATAGTAGCATCTCATACATAATGTTTTCTAATGTTTTAAAAGGGCTGACTGGAAGCTTGGGACTCAGCCAATCCCAGGGCTGTTCAACAGAATTCCGTATCAATGTCTTGACTTGAACACCCTCTGCCTCAGACCTGGCCCTGCCCCTGTTTGCTCATGTTTTCATACTGGGAATAGCTTAACTGTTTATGGAGACTGAGGCTGCATGAAGGCTGGAGTTTTTTTTTTCAACATGTCCAGATGTGGGAATTTGTATGTTAATAATGAGATGTAAATACCTGTAGTAATTTGTCACTACAACTGTGTTTTAACCCTGTTGATCTATGGGAAGTAAGCTACTGTTATCAAGGATACAGTATACACCTGGGATGTATACACCAAGTCTAAAACCTCATAAAGGTAATTCACAATAAAACAAAGCGTTTGCCTTTTCTAATTAAAATATGTATGTATGATGACTGACTATTATTGCAGCTACTCTGGACCAGATACTTCATGGGCATTGAGATTAACCAGTAGCAGCTTTACCTCAATGTGTTGAATACACTCAGATGGTAATTAACATAATTTCTAGTAAGTATAATGCCAGGAAAGAAATTTGCATTGCACCTACTTACATTATTGTTGAAATATGCACATTGCTTATGGTGAATAACACTTAAGCAAGCTTACAATATATATATATATATATATATATATATATATATATATATATATATATATATATATATACATACATACATACAGGTATATATATATATATATATATATATATATATATATATATATATATATATATGCATATCAATCGTCTGATAGTCATACAAAATTCAATTTTCTTTGTACAAAGTGTTTTAAATACATTAAAGTAATCGAGCCAGTCTTACATTAGTCATGTCCTCATTGATGCAAAAGTGTTGGGTAAAGCCTACAGGACAAGGCAAGATTGGGTGACATTAGTTAACTCTCAATTAAGCTTGCTCACATTTAAGCTTTTACAAGTTTTATACATTTTAAAAAACTTAAAAAACTCCAGCCTTCATGCAGCCTCAGTCTCCATAAACAGTTAAGCTATTCCCAGTATGAAAACATGAGCAAACAGGGGCAGGGCCAGGTCTGAGGCAGAGGGTGTTCAAGCCAAGACATTGATACGGAATTCTGTTGAACAGCCCTGGGATTGGCTGAGTCCCAAGCTTCCAGTCAGCCCTTTTAAAACATTAGAAAACATTATGTATGAGATGCTACTATGTAAACTATTAATTCTGAGAATTAACACTAAATCTTTGATTTACAAAAAGAAAAATGGGGAGGAGAGTTTGTTTATACATTTTACAAAAATAACACGAAAAAAAGTTTGGAAAAATACTGCATGCATTACTTTTGGACAACAGTTAACATTTTACAAAGGTTTGGTGTAGTTTAGCTTGCAATTTGTCACATTTGGATGAGGCCCCTCCTACATGTCTAAATTGAATTGATTTGGGTCCCGTCACTTTGAATGTTTAGGATGCTTGTGTGGTTTAGGATTGTTGGTCAAGCTAGTGTTACATAGGGGTTTGATATTACAGTAGCATAGTAGAAATACAGTAGTAGAGCAGGCATAGACCAGGAAGAGATACAATTATGTTAAATAGAGGGTATATTAATAGTCTAGCTGTTCTCTCTACACCCGCTCCCTGGGCCCCCTCATCGCATCCTATGGTTTCTCATACCATTTCTATGCTGATGATGCTCAGATTTTCCTCTCCTTCCCCACCTCTGACTCCACCATCTCCTCCCGTATCTCTACCTGTCTGTCTGCTATTTCCTCCTGGATGCACTCGCATCACCTCAAACTCAACCTCTCTAAATCTGACCTCCTTTTCTTTCCCTCCTCCTCCCCCTCCTCTGATCTCTCTATCTCTGTTCCTCTGGAATCTACCACACTCTCTCCCTCTTCCTCCGCTAAGAACCTTTGAGTCACCCTGGACCCCTGCCTCTCTTATTCCCAGCACATCTCCACTCTGGCACGCACTTGCCGATTCTTCCTGAGCAACATCCGAAGAATCCGACCCTTCCTCACCAACTATGCTACCCAGCTCCTGGTCCAGGCCCTGGTACTCTCCCGCCTAGACTACTGCAACTCCCTCCTGGCTGGCCTCCCTGCGTCCGCCACCCATCCGCTCCAGCTCATCCAGAACTCTGCTGCCCGCCTGGTGTTCTCTCTGCCTCGCTTCGCCCACGCTACTCCACTACTCCGCTCACTCCACTGGCTCCCGATCACTGCTCGCATCCAGTTCAAGACTCTTGTACTAGCCTACAGATGCCTTGACCAGACTGCACCCAGCTACCTCCAGACCCTCATCTCTCCCTACACCCCCACCCGACCTCTCCGCTCCGCCTGCACTAGAAGACTGGCTCTACCTCCGCTACGCTCCCCTGCCTCCCGAGCCCGCTCCTTCTCCACCCTTGCTCCGCAGTGGTGGAACGACCTTCCTACAGATGTCAGGACTGCCCAGTCCCTGACCACATTCCGGCGCCTCCTTAAGACTCACCTCTTCAAACAGCACCTGTAGAACTCCTCTGTTGTATCCTGGGACACTATCACCCTTCATTTAAATATGCTTTATTTTGCTCTTATCTGCCCTCTATTTTACTACATTTAATCCTGTACTTCAGAATATTGTAATCTGCCAAGTGTTTAACCTGTAGTATTTTGTACTTAATCATATCCTGATGTAACTATCACTATTTTATCATATCCTGATGTAACTTTCACTATTATCTGCTGTATTATTGAATTGTGGTTTGTCACACTTGAAAAAAAAATGATTGTATTTCTTGCTCTTATTGTATGACTTGTATTGTAACACTTGAATGTATTTGTATTTGCTTGCGATTGTAAGTCGCCCTGGGTAAGTTAATAATAATATTTAACCATAATTAATAATAATAATAATAATAATAATAATGTTCAAGGATTAAACTGTATACAATACTGTGGTATTGTATCACTGCTCCCTGCCTTATAAATTGTGTTGAAGTTTCAGAAAACAAATGCACAGTGCAGTAAAAAATGTGTCTTGGTAGTTGGGTTGCTTAATTGAAAAAAAAAAAGCAAACTTGGTAATAATAGGATTCCTTTTCTTAGTCCAGAGCCCAAGAAATGACACAGTATAATCCTTATCATGTCATGTATGTTTTACAGAACCTTAACAAGGCTGTTTAAATTCTGTTTCCAGTTGAAACCTGGTGCAGTCTGATCAGAATGTAAGCTTCAGCAACACTTTGGATACACTGTAATGTGTCAAAGCCAAGATGTTAAAAGGGAAAGTCATTTGCACTTTTAACTAAATCATTCCATTCTGCAGACAAAAACAGGTACTTAAAAACCCAAATGATTAATTAGATTAGACTCATGCAAGAAGAGCTTAACTAGTGTCCTTACCTCTGTCCTATGTCTCCACTTCCAATTTCCAACTGTCCTTTGGCCATGGTTGTTGTACTTGTCTTCAAGTATTGGTTAGGGTTAACGCCTTTTAAGATTTTAAAGACTTCAGTTGAGCCCCCCCCCTAATTCTTCTTTGTTCTGGTTGCTCTTTGTTGGATTCTCTTTGGTTCTTTGTTGACCACAATTGGATACAGACTCTAAGTGCGGTCTCAGCAGTGTATTATACAACCTCATCCTGACCTCCTTGGATTTGTGCTCTACACTGTTTGGGATAGGTGCCCAAACATTCTGTTTTCCTTTTTGATTGCATTCGTGCTGGTTGCTGACAGTGATGAGTCTATTACAAAACCAAGCTCTTTCTCTTGATGGGCCTGTTCTAATACTGTATCCCTCATTTTGGGATTTTTGTGACCGGCATGTAACACTTTACATGTGTTGACATTCAGTTTCATTTGTCACGTTTCTGCTCAGTTCTGTAGGCGGTCTAAATCTTTTTGGATTTCCTGGCTGGCTGAAAGCCCCTAAGCTTTGTACATTTGACAAGCTTGCTAATGTTATTTGCTAAAGGGCAGTATTTATATGGCTTGGTTGATCAGTCTTCACCATTATAAACATTAAAGGCAAAAATATTTCAGTTTGCATTGTGGATGGCAGCCTCTGCTCAGCCTTTAGCATCACAGTGCCCCAATCACTGTTTCTGTTGCAACGTGGTTGCTTAGCAACACCAAAAAAGCCAATTTAAATAGTGGCAATTACCTTTTTTGAGGGGGATAATAAACTAAAACTTTTTACCTAGGCCAACTGTGTTTGTGTTGGGCAAAATCAATAGAGTCATTATAAAAGTTGAACTTGTAGTTTGTGCTCCTATGAGGGGGGAAAAAGTTGTGTTTGATCGTATTTTAAAGTATGTACCTATATTTAAGGCAACCTCTCCCAGGAGAGTTGTATTTGTATGTTCTTTAAGAGGCAACATGGGAACAAAAAAAGCTGGGAAGCCTATTGGTGAGAACTGACATTATTCCAAACAGCATTTGTACAATAGTCAAGCTGATCTGAATTGCCTATGCAGCTGGGGAGAGATGATTAACTGGTTTCCATTCAAAATATTCACAAATGACTGGCACTCATCCATTAGTCAGGCATGCTCACACACTGGGATGCAGCTGCCAAGACATGTCTGGCTTCACTGCATGGAGCACATAGAACAAATTTTAGCAGTGAGTCAAAATTAACACCTTCTGTTCAAAGACATTAAGGCTAGCTATTTTAAGCGGCTTAAAATCTATAGTTTTGGGGAGACATTTGCACAACGCTAAATATGTGAGGGGGTTATGGGGAGATACAAGAGCAATGCTATATACAGTCACCTCCAAAATTATTGGCACCCTTGATAAAGATGAGCAAAAAAGACTGTATAAAATAAATAATACCTGTACTGAGCTATATTGTAATTTCCCAACACTTGGAATATATTTGACTTTATTAATGATTCAATGGAATCAACCAAAATTACACATTTCTCAAATTATAAATTTATTTCCAAAAAAAATGAAGTGTCACAATTATTGGCACCCTTGTTTTCAGTACTTTGTGCACCCTCCCCTTGCAAGGATAATGTTTAATGAGATTGGAGAACACATTGGGAGGGATCTTAGACCATTCCTGCATACAGAATATTTCCAGATCCTTGATATCCTTCGGTCTGCGCTTATGGACTGCCCTCTTCAATTGAAACCACAGGTTTTCAATGGGGTGCAAGTGCGGAGATTGAGATGGCCATTGCAAAATGTTGATTTTGTGGTCAATTAACCATTTCTTTGTGGATTTTGATGTGGCTTGGGGTCATTGTCTTGCTGAAGGATCGACTTGTGGCCAAGTTTCAGCCTCCTGGCAGAGGCAACCAGGTTTTTGGTTAAAATGTCCTGGTACTAGGTAGAGTTCATGATGCCATTTTCGTCTCATCTGACCATATCACCCGGTTCCAGTCGAAGTGCCAATGCCGTTTAGCAAACTCCAGGCGCTTATGTTTGTTGGTTGCTGTCAATAAAGGCTTTTTTCTGGCAACCCTTCCAAATAGCCTATTGTCATGGAGGTGACATCTAATTGTAGATTTGGAGACTTGGTGACCCCAAGATGCAACCAAGTTCTGTAATTCTCCAATTGTGGCCCTTGGATTTCCCTTTGCCACCCGAACCATCTGCCTCACTGTGCGTGGGGGCAAAATACACTTGCATCCTCTACCAGGCAAGTTTACCACTGTTCCAGTGGTTTTGAACTTCTTAATTATTTCCCTAATGGTGGTAAGTGGTATATTTAGTTTTTTAGCTTGTTTTGTACCCATTGCCTGATTTATGAAGGTCAACAACCATTTGTCTCTTTTCATTTGTGAGTTCTTTGCCTTTCCCCATGGTAATGGATGACAAATGGATTTCATATGCGTGTTACTTCATTTTTATACCCTAGTGAAACAGGAAGCCATGGAAGGCCACAATACAGTTCCTTAAGACTGAGATGAACTTAAAGAAGTAGAATGTTAATGCAGATTTAATTTTGTTTGATTTTATTTATAAGAATCTTCAGGGGTGCCAGTAATTCTGACACCTATCTTTTTGAGAAAACATTTTATTACTTGTTAATAAAAAAACTTTTTTTTCTAAGCATTTGTATTAGAGTAAAAGAATATGGTTTTCCCATATATTTCAGCATAACATAGCTCATTACCTGTGTTGTTTATTTTATACAGCCTTTTTTGCTCATCTTTATCAAGGGTGCCAATAATTTTGGAGGTGACTGTGTATATATACATATATATATATATATATATATATACAGTGCCTTGCGAAAGTATTCGGCCCCCTTGAACTTTGCGACCTTTTGCCACATTTCAGGCTTCAAACATAAAGATATGAAACTGTAATTTTTTGTGAAGAATCAACAACAAGTGGGACACAATCATGAAGTGGAACGAAATTTATTGGATATTTCAAACTTTTTTAACAAATAAAAAACTGAAAAATTGGGCGTGCAAAATTATTCAGCCCCTTTACTTTCAGTGCAGCAAACTCTCTCCAGAAGTTCAGTGAGGATCTCTGAATGATCCAATGTTGACCTAAATGACTAATGATGATAAATAGAATCCACCTGTGTGTAATCAAGTCTCCGTATAAATGCACCTGCACTGTGATAGTCTCAGAGGTCCGTTGAAAGCGCAGAGAGCATCATGAAGAACAAGGAACACACCAGGCAGGTCCGAGATACTGTTGTGGAGAAGTTTAAAGCCGGATTTGGATACAAAAAGATTTCCCAAGCTTTAAACATCCCAAGGAGCACTGTGCAAGCGATAATATTGAAATGGAAGGAGTATCAGACCACTGCAAATCTACCAAGACCTGGCCGTCCCTCTAAACTTTCAGCTCATACAAGGAGAAGACTGATCAGAGATGCAGCCAAGAGGCCCATGATCACTCTGGATGAACTGCAGAGATCTACAGCTGAGGTGGGAGACTCTGTCCATAGGACAACAATCAGTCGTATACTGCACAAATCTGGCCTTTATGGAAGAGTGGCAAGAAGAAAGCCATTTCTTAAAGATATCCATAAAAAGTGTCGTTTACAGTTTGCCACAAGCCACCTGGGAGACACACCAAACATGTGGAAGAAGGTGCTCTGGTCAGATGAAACCAAAATCGAACTTTCTGGCAACAATGCAAAACGTTATGTTTGGCGTAAAAGCAACACAGCTCATCACCCTGAACACACCATCCCCACTGTCAAACATGGTGGTGGCAGCATCATGGTTTGGGCCTGCTTTTCTTCAGCAGGGACAGGGAAGATGGTTAAAATTGATGGGAAGATGGATGGAGCCAAATACAGGACCATTCTGGAAGAAAACCTGATGGAGTCTGCAAAAGACCTGAGACTGGGACGGAGATTTGTCTTCCAACAAGACAATGATCCAAAACATAAAGCAAAATCTACAATGGAATGGTTCACAAATAAACATATCCAGGTCTTAGAATGGCCAAGTCAAAGTCTAGACCTGAATCCAATCGAGAATCTGTGGAAAGAACTGAAAACTGCTGTTCACAAATGCTCTCCATCCAACCTCACTGAGCTCGAGCTGTTTTGCAAGGAGGAATGGGCAAAAATTTCAGTCTCTCGATGTGCAAAACTGATAGAGACATACCCCAAGCGACTTACAGCTGTAATCACAGCAAAAGGTGGCGCTACAAAGTATTAACTTAAGGGGGCTGAATAATTTTGCACGCCCAATTTTTCAGTTTTTTATTTGTTAAAAAAGTTTGAAATATCCAATAAATTTCGTTCCACTTCATGATTGTGTCCCACTTGTTGTTGATTCTTCACAAAAAATTACAGTTTCATATCTTTATGTTTGAAGCCTGAAATGTGGCAAAAGGTCGCAAAGTTCAAGGGGGCCGAATACTTTCGCAAGGCACTGTATGTATATATATATATATATATATATATATATATATATATATATATATATATAGCATTGCCCCTGTTCTTGACCAGCTTATGCTCAACAAGCACAATATATATATAGATGTTTTTCCATTTTCGAAATATGATTTAAATTATGCAAAGCCAATTTAGTTAAGTGTGGCAATAAGTAAAGACATGCATTTAGTTAAATTAATTGTAAGCCCTGAAATTGGCATTTTCTGACAGGCGAATTGCACAAATGTTATAGTCTCCATCTTCTTATGTGACCCGAGACCTTCAGATAACTCATGCCGCTCATGACAGCACGACATCCTGGTACTGATGGGTTGTGACAGTCATTAAGTGTGCACCTGCAGATGATTGAGGAAGGTGCCAAAATAAAATACCTGTGGAGAAAAAATATCTGCATTCACAAGATACTGTAAACTCTCATTGACCCGTTTTAATGTTTTTATATTTTCATTGATAAAGAAATGTGTTGACATTCAGTCCTATTGCTTAGATTGATAAGTTATCTATTAGGAGAAGTTAGGAGGTTTGGTGGTCCCCGGTTCAAATCCCGGCTCAGCCACTGACTCACTGTGTGTGACCCTGAGCAAGTTACTTAACCTCCTTGTGAAGTGATTCTGCAGCAGCAGTTGTTGATGCATAGTTCACCCTCTAGTCTCCGTAAGTCGCTTTGGATAAAATCGTCTGCTAATTGACTAATTAATAATAATAATAATTAATAACTACAGCAGCTTTATGAGACACTCATTTAGTACTGCCTTGAAGCTAAATTTGGTCCCTTTGCAGTCATACTCATTTCCATGCAGCAAACATTAATTACCATATCTTAGAAACTAAAAATTGATCTGGACTTTTCAAATAGAGCTTATGGCAGCTCTTTTTATGTTGGGTCATATTCATATGCAGTCCAAGGTATTTACTGGCATGCTAATGAATGTGGTCGTCTGAATCTTGAATGGAAATTGCTGATCTAAAGAAAACATAAAGTGAATAAACATTTAGAATAAAACATTTTGTTTTTTTTAAAGGCCTAGAAGTATAAACTGATTTTGAAGTCCTACTGTACTTCCCCGCACTTTTTGAATTTATAATTGATCCGTTTTAAATTATATGTATGAAGTAAGGCTGCCACATTAAAAAAAATTGTAAACGTGTAAACCACCTGCTGTAACCGACAGTGTTCAAACAGTGCGTGAGGCCTTCACAAGCAAAAACATATACAGTATGTTCAATTTTTTAAATAATAGTTATAATAATCTGGGATTAAGCAGTACTTCACATTTGGTAGTAAGATATACATAACAAAAAGTAATTTGTACAAATTGCTTTTTTGGGGGCGAGTACACATTTGGAAAAAATGCTTGGCTAATTTGAAATCAACGCTGTGTTAAGCCTGTCCCAGCTGGCATTTTTACTTTCATCAGTACTTCCACAGTACAAATGATGCTGATCACCAGACATTACAAGTAATTCACAAAGTAAAATAAAAAAAAAAAAATGAGCTCTATTTCTTTCCAAATAGAGAGGAAATGTCTTCAAAATGTTGAATGTTAAAAAAAACAAGCAAGGCAACCTTCATTTTAACATCCACCTAACCTCACATAAATGCCCATGTGCAGCATGGATAGCATGTTCAAGTGGATGCCTTTGTAAATGCAAAATCCTTACACTTTATTAGCTGTATTAACAATAAATTATTGTGCTAAAAACATTTTGGTTTTTCCCTTTTTTTTTTTTTGCATCAATGCAGGATCAAATAAAATGCTGTAGATACATTGCTGCATCTTGGTCACGGTAGGTCATAGGGTCTGATTACAGCTGCAGTGAGTCTCAGCTAGAACACATGAAGTTATTAGGCACCAGGATACAGCAGCAATGTTTGATTTATAGAGCTGTCTTTTAAATATCTGCATATACCAAACTGAAGTGAAAAATATTGGCAAAATCTTCAACAGAAAAGGTGGAGGAGTGATAATATTGATAGCGCTAATAAGTTCCATTTTAAAACTTTGGTTAGGTCACCTTTAAATTGGACCCGTGGAATATAGTATCTACAGCATAGTACAGCTATGGCCAAAAGTATTGCATCACCTAAAATTTTAAAATTGAGATATAATTAAATATAAATATATATATATAAATGTATATATATATATATATATATATATATATATATATATATATATATATATATATATATATATATATGAACATAATTTCAATATTTTATTCAACATCATGTAATCAAAGAAACTACAAAATCATTTTGAAAAAGTCTACCGGAAGCCAATAGTAGTACAGTATTTCATGTTAGATTTAGAAATGTCAATTTGTTTAATTTGTGTAGTTTTGCATTAAGTATATGGAACATTACAAATTTCTGTGTAATTCAATATGTTAACATAACATTATTCAGCAGGTTTCATTCGACTTTATGAAGCAAAATTAGTTTGACATTAGCTGTATATACTAGAATAGAGTGGTATACAGAGCAGCCGTGATAGGAGGTACAGTATTGTGGGGACTGCTGTTTTAATAAAGGAAGCCTCTCAAGCTACACAGTTAGACATAACTCTACCCTTTCCACTGTCCTCTGCAGACAGGAAAAAGAGCCAGTGATAGATCATGTGAAATGCAGAGACAGGGTAACAAAACCAAGGCAGCATTTTCTGCAGCATGTAACCAAGTGTTTTTTAACATAATTGTCTACCCAAAACATGTAACAAAATAAGCTTTCTTATAGATCAGTGGCTGAATGGATTAGTCCCTGTATTTTTATTACTTTGTGGTATTTTTGCTCAAAATACTTGCTGGGATGTGATTTTGTTTGGGGAACTGACACGAATGAGGGGGCCACAATGCCAATACAATTTTACATAAAGTTGAGACTGAATAATGTTTTACTGTACTTGAACCGAAACAACACATCACGCCGAACCAGTGCAATCAGCTGTTCAGTCGTTACATATTGCAGGATGCCAGCTGCATCTTATAACACCTTCCGCTCAGACAGCCAGGCTCCAACGTACCATTGCACTGTTGCTACAGCTCCTAAAGCTGGAGTGCCAGCACAGCACATAACAGCACTTATTTAATCTGAATTCTGTAGGATGTGCTTTAAACCTTGACTTAAAAAGGGTGGGGGGAGTCTGAATGTAAAACACCTTCCCAAATACAACACAGTAGATCAGTTGAGCAGAAAATCCTGCACAGGGAGCTTCCCACAGTTTTAAAGAAATTTCAATGTTTCAAAAAGAAAAGTCATTATTGACCCCTTGAGGAAGTTTCCACCTGCTCTTTTTTATAGGGGAGAAAGCACCTTTTACATGGCGCTGACTTAGGTTATTAATATCATATTATCTGCACTGCCATGTACTAATCTTTTGAATAAATAGTGGATTAGCTCCACATACCAGTCCCTGAGCCCCTTTAAATCGATGGAGAGCAACATTGACATCTTGGTTGTTCTAAACCCATCAGGAAAGAAATTATGCATTGGAGTCAGGGATTACTGTCATGTATAACCTAGACTTCTAACTAAGCCAGTCCAACTACGTCACAGTTGCTGAACTGCCATCGTTAAACAGAGAGTCACCAGGACTTACCATATAACCCTCCTTGAATAATCAGTTGAACTCTACATTAGCTCCAATTTGTTATTTTTTGCTTTTTCTCAATTGCCGTATAACACACTGCTGTGTATAACAGGCATGGGTTGCATCAATTATGTAACATGTATTTCTTGTATAACACACACCCCTTGTTATTATTATTATTATTATTATTATTATTATTATTATTATTATTATTATTATTATTATTATTATTTATTTCTTAGCAGACACCCTTATCCAGGGCGACTTACAATTGTTACAAGATTATTTTTTACATACAATTACCCATTTATACAGTTGGGTTTTTACTGGAGCAATCTAAGTACCTTGCTCAAGGGTACAGCAGCAGTGTCCCCACCTGGGATGGAACCCACGACCCTCCGGTCAAGAGTCCAGAGCCCTAATCACTACTCCACACTGCTGCCCCGAATAACGAATACCCTTTGTAGCTGTGACAGGCTAGCTGCTGGGATGACTTCAGGCCATAGAGAAATACACGGACACAGGCAGTAATGATGAAACTGAGTCGGGGCAGCGCTCAGTATTTTAATAAACAAACAAAAGGTTTTAAACAGAAAAACAGGACACGGCACTTGAGGCCAAAATAAATAGACAAACAAAACGGATTAACACTAAACAAACAGTGGACGGACAGACAAACAAACATGGTGAGTAAAAGAAACTTAAATTTACTTTTTCCTTGGTTTAGTTTTTTAAATTCTCTCCTCTCCACACCCGTTCTCCACTCACCGAACACACCACCCTGAGTGAGTAAAACGTGCATCTATATATACTGTTGTGCCGGGATTCAATTACTAATTAATTATTCACTTGAATCCCAGCACGTGAAATAATTATGTGCAACCTCGTGCTCACATATTAAATACTTTAAATGCACGTGAAGTGATGTGCAATTCCCGTGCCTAAATAAAGTTATACATTTTAAATAACTTGTGCTGCACAAACCCATTTATATCCCATGCAGCCACATCTATACACCAACATTAACACACCACACGCAACATATAAAACAGAAATGCACACAGGGGTGGGACATAGTGCCACAGCAGCCTATTAAAAACATGCTCAGGCCAATATTACCCACATACATAGATCTTCACATCTGATAACCCTATAATCTATAACAAGAAAATATTAAGTTTCTGTTACCGTAATTATCTAATTATGTGCACTTTTTTTACAAATTTTAGGAGAATATATGCATGTTATTCTAACATTTGTAAAAGGGTATGCACACTAATCAGATAGATAATTATGGTAAGCCATATTAACCCACAGTCATGCATTTCTCGTACTCACCAAGGTCGTATGAATTGCTAGTTTGAATATTTAGCAAAATCCTACAGAAATGCCTGCTGCATTTTTTGTTTGGAGGTTGTATAAATCCCTAAAATATAAATAAAACAGAATCAGTTTGAAACCGCAGCAGGGCTTTCTCATGCTGCACTCCATCAAGAAGTACAGAGGTTATTTTACCCTATGGGGTTTGTGGGCTGTGTGCCCCCAATCACAATAGCACTGTTACAGTAAATACACTTTGAAGTTCTGCTTGAGCAGGTCTGAAAGGGTCAGTTTATGACCTATCCTTTCCTCGGCAGACATATACAACTAGCAGTTACTCTAGTTACCGAAAGAGCTTTATTGTGTGGGATTCAATGTACAGTAAGCCCTGACTTTTTCTTAAATGCTTTGAACAACCATTACACTGTGATTTGAAGGAACTGTTAGTGACCCTACCTGCCTTTATTTTTATTTTTTTTACTGAGCACAGCAACTAGACTGGCAACATTCAGAACGAGTGCCCAAGTTTTTTAGATTTAGTCTGGCCTTACATAGCAAAGATAGAGCTGTTTTTAAAAAAAAAAAATAATAATAATAATAATAATAATAATAATAATAATAATAATAATAATATAAACTCCCTCCTAACTAGCTCTTCATTATACTCCCTTTGTCATAATGTAGTGAGATTACTGTGATCATGTACATATACTGGATTTTAATTACTCCAGTTTGGGAGTCCTTATTTTCTGTGAAGTTAATGCATGTGCTGCATAAGAATGAGTTTATATTCCATAGGAAAAAGGTATTTGAATGACATTCTTTCCCTCCTTCCATGGCACATAATGTTTGCTGTGAATTAATAAACCACTAGATACAGATACAGAAAGTCTCATGGTTAACACCAGTGGTGAAGTGAAGCCGGAACGCCTTTGCAGTACTTTTTTCTATAGGATTAACTTAAGAATCATTACCGATTTGTTATGAAATACTTATATGACGCCCGAGCGCTCTATTTTCGGTGCCTGGGCACCAGTGAAGCGATATCTTTTCCATTAATCTTTCTCGTCTTGCCACTTGGAACAAAAAAATCAGTGTCCTGTTCCTTATATACCAGTTTTGATGGTACACTCCGAATCAGAGTCTCTGATAACTGACGCGTATTTTAAATGTTTGTAGAGTTAAGAGTCCCACACAATTGTCTGATTCAGTCAGTCGTCCTTGTGATACAATGAAGAGAACATTATGAACTTTTACAAACTACAGTACTACTTTAAGAAGGCTAACACTTTTTTTTTTAGTAAAAATGCTTACAAAGAAGACAGCAAAAGTGCATAGTACTGTAGACATAAACACTGGTTTAAAACAGCTTTGTATATCAGTCAGTGCAGACACCCGGAAAGTGGAATGAACAACTGCCCTTGCAACTGTATATATAATATATTACAAAAGCATAAATAAGTGCTACACATTTATTTCAAATAAAAAAAACAACACAGGTAAGTAGTAATGTTATAAAGTATTTTATTTATTTATTTATCTGCTTTGCTTGTTTTTCTCTCACAATTTACAGTACCAGAACCACTGTTTTTTACCTGATGAGATAAAATGCGGAAGGTCCAGGGGAGTCTTTAAAAATATATTTAAAAGCAATTCTAATTGTACTGATACAGTTCTTAAATTGGCGACTAACAAATAACTGAGCGTTTGTGTGATTCGTACTTTTATTGGATGCAGAGCTACAGAAAAAAGATGGGGGGGTGACGTGATATACTAGTTCTGACCTGGTGATGACTTCATAATCGAAAGGAATAGAAAAAAACATGCATGATAAAAACGGCCAAAAAATAACCAAACCACCAAACACATCATTTACCCGCTTTACATTCTTTCAAAACCAGCCAAATTTGGCTGGAAAAACACCAATCTGGCAGCACCGATCAAGAGAGAGTAGCCTAAAAATTGCATGTGACACACCTGCATTACCTATTAAATGTTACCTCAAGTTCAATGTACAAATAAAATGTGAATTTGTTTAAGAAAAATCTATATTTTAATTGGCGTTTCAGTAATTTCAGATTTAGGACTCCACCACTGGTTAACACAACGATGTAAATACTGGGTGATATTATTCAAAAGCATGGGGTTCAGTTCCATTCTTATGCAGATGATACATAGATCTATTTAAAAAATACATTCGAACACTGATACAGTCCTATCCGCTTGTTTGGCAGATATTCAAACCTGGATGTCAAATCATTTTTTGAAACTGAATGTTAGTAAAACTGAGCTATTGGTTACTGGATCGCATACCCAGCTTTGCTCTTTTACTGGGTTTTCATGCTCTTCTGGTGACTGCCTTGCAGATGCCTCTTTGTTAGTCTGCATCTTAGGTGTTCAACTTGACTCAAAGCTTTTATTTGAAAAACATATCTCTTCAGTGGTAAAGACAGGGTTTTATTATTTAAAGAAAATTACCAGTGTTGTTTTCTGCCTCCTAGAGATGCTGAGATTATTGTTCATGCATTTGTTATGTCTCGTTTGAATTATTGTAATGCTCTTTTTGTTAATCTTCCTGCTTGCTCTTTACATCGATTGCAGATGGTGCAAAATGCAGCAGCAAGGGTTCTTACCGGTACCAAGCGGACAGAACACATTACTCTGATCCTTAAGCGTTTGCATTGGCTTCCTATCCAGTCCCGTGTTTCCTGTAAAATATTATTGCTGACCTACAAGGCTTTGCACGGTCAGGGTCCTAGTTACATAATGGACCTTCTTAGCCCTTACATCACTGGGAGGAAGCGTAGATCCTCTAACTCTGGACTCTTAAAATGCATGGTTCCAAAGCGTGTTATGCTCGGAGTGAGTAGTTTTAGCTGTGTTGCTCCTTCTCTTTGGAACTCACTACCAACTTTCATTAGAGAATTCACAGTAGTAGCCAAATTTAAAAATACCCTTAAGACGCACTTATTCTCTGCTGTATTTTTTTTTTAGCTCTTTGACTCTACTGCAGTCTACACTGTTTATTATAATATACTGTACTTTTATGATGATCGATTTTATCTCTAAATTTACCTATTTTATTGTATTTTATTTATTTATGTATATATAGCATTTTTAACTGATTAATTTGTTATTGACTGTGTTTTGGAATGTTGATTTGTGTTTGATTATTTTGTTTATAATAAATTAACAAAATTAAAAAAAAGTTAATTGTAAGGGAGAGAATTTGTGAAATTTCAATCTTGCTCCCAAACAACCCATTAGGAGACAAATGTTATGAACAACAAATTTCACAGCTGATGTGCATAGATTTTTGCTTTCTGTTATTTGATAAAGGTGTAAAGCTCATTAGTGCCCCCTGGTGGAGCTACCAGGTACTGATTTGTATGGATCTATGATTTGTATGGATCTCTGATTTGTATGGATCTCGTACTGTAAATGCTCTCTTAGTTTGATTTAATACTTTACATGCAAACTGCTAATCATGACTTTAACCTGACACACAGGGTAATACATTTTACAGATACAAGCATATTTTTCAAGAACTGGATAATAATAAAGCCTGTGTTTGGTTTCAAATTCCTTTAGAAAAATGGAGTACCAGAATTATATTTTTCAACCTCACTCTGACAGCATGCTGTAATATATAATTACACACTGAGTAAACATTACTGAAAAGTGGCCTTTTACTACATAGTATCCGCCTAACATAAAGAAAATGGGACACAAAACAACCCTATAATTGGTGTTGAAGTGAAAATCTTACTTTACTTGCACTTTACTGCTCCAGAGAAAATGCTGTAGATAGAGAAACAGGTGACTTGTTCATTAGATGAATGGACAGAATGCTGCATTTTTGACTGACTGAAAAATAAAGTTTCAATCTAAGAAAACATGCAAATGTTTTTTTTCGTTAAAACAGATAGACATGGTTCTGGAAGGTCTAAGCAGAACTACCCCTCAAAGCCCAGACAGTTTGCCTCAGTCCTGACCTGAACACCCACTCAAGCCAGAGACTGTCAGGTTTAATAAGAGTGTGCTAACCCTCCTCAAACCCAACAAACCAAAGTCAAACCAAACCACAACCACAGTTCCATAGAGATCACAGTGTTGCTCATCTAGCAGAAAGAGCCTTGCCGATATTCGATCAAAGCTACATTGGTAGTGCTTTGAAAGAGCAGTCCCATTTTGCTGGTGTCCAAGCTACGGTACATCAGATTACTCATCCCTATCTGCAGTACTTTGTCATTCTACACACACTATTTATCACACTGTTTCATATCCTTTTATCATCTTGCTTTTCTGAAGAGGGTGGAAGGCATAGATTATTTGTTTATCAGCTGTCTACATTATTTAGAGGTATAGGTTTGTTTCAGAATTTGAGCCATTTGATCTTTCCTGTAGCAGTCGTGGTTGTTGGAGGCACGGATTGGGGCGCTCTTCCTTTGGTTAACCTTCCCAGTTCAACAGTTGCTGAACTGTACAAGCTTGTGGAGTTAGTCTGTAGCAGGGGTCTCCAACCCTCGTCCTGGACAGCACCTATCCAGCAGGTTTTATAGGTGCCTTTACATCATCAGTGGCTAAAGATCTGGAACACCTGTTAATCTTGACTAATTAAGCCAATAATTGGTTCAATTAAGTAACTGAGAGATTGGTTGAAACGAAAACCAGCAGCCACAGTAGCTCTCCAGGACCAGGGTTGGAGAACCCTGGTCTATAGAGACCTGTTATCTCCGACGCCCACCCTTGACGTGTACACATCTTGTTTCCATGGAATCTTTGCAGCCTAATAACTGATCAAAATCATAATACTTCCTCTTCCTGAACAGCTTCATGATGCTGCCTACAGTCCAAGCTGCTTAAGGTGCATGCAGTGCAGTTCAGTTTTATATGTGCTGTGAATAGTACTCTGAGTAGTCGCTGCTGTATGTACAGCATTCTGGTTTTTGCAAGTGACCTTTAAGATAACAGGGCTTTTGGCGCAGTTCCATCATGAGAGATCAAACGTTGCCAGTTGTGACTATAATACTGTATGAAGCAAATACGGTTTACAAATGGACATGGTAACGCATGTAGCACCCATATGTAGAGTACACAGCAGTACCAACAAAAAAAAAAGAGTAGTATATTTAGACAATTATTTTGGCTAAAAGTCTTTATTCATGTTGTAATGTGCTGTAAATTATTAATTATTATAATTAGGACATGTTGAAACATTTATCGTATTATAGTTCGTTAAGAACTTCTACGTATTTTTTGTTATTGAGTTTTTAAACCAGGACCCTTTCACCATGTTGTTAGCTTGTTTTACATCAGCTGAGAAGGTGTGGGTAAGGTGCATAGTAAGTTTAAGGTAAGGTGCATAGTCTGTGCCTGTGTTACTGCTCAACTGTATTTGCTGGCAAGGGAGTTGCAATAGTGGCACTGTAAATCTTTTTTTTTTCTAATTATCATTTAATTATTTTTCTTGACTAAGACGTATAGGTACGTATTTCGGGGCAGGGTAAAACATCTAATAAAAAAAAGAAAGAAGGTATTAGCTCATAATTGTTTATTATTGGACATGAATGGCCTGCATTGGCACTGGGACACGCAGAGGATATTTGAAACAACGGTGAACTGCATTATTAGAAGACTAGTCTGAAAAAATATTGCCACTGACCCTTCCCTGATGTGAATGAAGTCACTGCAGTCGTAGCTACCTACCATTAGATATCCCTCACTGCTATTAATTTTCACATTACTTTACTAGCAGTTTCATAACTGTAAGCCGCATATCATTTTCTGTCTGACAGGAAATGCAGCTGTTAGATTATGGATTTCTTTGTTAGGTTCAGAGAGGAGGCTGTGGCATATAATGTGAAATTACTCAGTGAGCAGTGCCTAATATGAAGTGTACATATTACAGAGGCCAGATGAGACAGCGTTTTACATCTATCACTATTGGTCAATAAGAGTTAGGATGAAGCAAGACAATTTTGGAGTGAACTGTACACAAGCTTTGTGAAACATAAAGCACTTGTATATTTTTATATTAGTTTTGGGCAATGGTGTCACCATTTCTTAAATTAGTTTTAAATAACTACTAAATAACAAAACAAATAAATACAGTAAATAAAATAAAATACAATTTCCATTTTAATTCAAACCATTTAATTGTGCTTCCAGGGATCCATTGTTTTTGTTCCCAAAAACTTCAATTTCTAGTTAAGATTGAGAAATTGGTACAAACTCTCTGTCTAGGAGCACATTTGGGTTTACCCGGAATTATTGCTAATATTTGCATGTTGTATGTTTTGCATTTCAGATGCATGTACTGTACATGTACATACTCCATTTTGAATTAATGTTTGAATGAAAACATTATAGTTTTTTGTTTTTTGTTTTTTTATAAATATGATTTTCCTGTAATACCTTCTGGTTAAAGTATGGGATGAGCAGATGTTTAAAACAGGTGTGCTGTATTTTGAGTATCTAATGAAAAGTCGAATGAAACATAGATAGATTCTGAATAGGCTGCTCAGATGCATTGTGTCGGCAAGCAAAGATAGATGCTTCATGTTGAAATCATTTCACTGCCTGTGAATCTCAGGGAATTAAATTTGGCAATGGATGTGCAAGGCTCATTTATTCTCTGAGCTTACAGGACAAGTTGAGGCTGCAGCTGCTGTTAACATTAACATTTTCAGTGGTTTTAAAAAATAAAATCCTCTTTTTTCCCCATTTCCTCTTGCAGGAAGTCCTGCTAATCTGACCTGTCGGGCCTTTTTTGGATACAGTGGAGACGTGAGCCCTTTAATTTACTGGATGAAAGGGGAGAAGTTTATTGAAGATCTGGATGAAAGCCGGGTTCGAGAAAGCGACATCAGGTATAATAAATAAGTAAATAAAATAAAATCCAAACCATAATTGGATTCCCTGTTGAAGAGCAAAAACAATGCATTAACCATAGCAGCCCCCTGTGGAGGTGTTATTGTTTTTTGCCAGTGGAAAAGTACTCTGAGTGACAGTATTTTTTGTCTTATTGTTTGATTAAAGGCGCTCCAAATAAAGTAAAGAAAGATCTATCGAATTTGTCTGACAGACTGGTTTAGTATTGTAGGGTAAATGAAAAGTAAGTCTTTGAATAAATGAATAAAACATTACTACACCCAATTAAAACTCATGCAAGGTCGCAGAAGTTTATATTATTATAATCTTTTGAGTGGGTTATAATTAGGGCTTCAGATTTTCTGTGTTTTCTTCCGACTTTTCTATTCTCCTTT
The DNA here is from genome assembly GCF_902713425.1 of Acipenser ruthenus. Classification (NCBI taxonomy): domain Eukaryota; kingdom Metazoa; phylum Chordata; class Actinopteri; order Acipenseriformes; family Acipenseridae; genus Acipenser; species Acipenser ruthenus. Next base: position 34,719,473 of record NC_081197.1, read on the forward strand.
AAAAATTCAGTTGATACCTGTTTAGCCATTCGTTTTTCTCAACCACAACTGAGAAACATGTTAATAGTAAAATGGATTTAATTTACAGGCTTTTAAATCTCAAGTCTTACTTTTTCATTTAAAAGCAGAAGCAACTCATCTTTATGTAATTACAGTTATGCATAATGATTGTAATAAAGTGTGTCCAGGATAAAATACTTTATTTTTCATTATAGTTTTAATAAAGATTAGTCGCTTATTAACATGTGGCAATCTCATTTGTACATCCTGCTTGTAAATGAGAAATGAATGCTTGGCTGATTTAAAAGCCAATTTAGTTGTTTCACAGAAGAAAAAAAAAACGTTAATTAATGTTACTACTAACACGTTTTTCAGTTGTGGTTGAGATACACGAAGGCTCAACAGGTATCAATTGAATTCTTAAAGGAGAGTATAAAAGTCAGAGTAAAACACATCAAATCAGAAGCCCTGGTTATAACTAGGGCCCTGCAAAATTCACGGGAGAATTAAAACGACAGGACTAACCTGCAGTTCAGTCCTAAACCTCCAGATGTCAGTGTAGCCACTCCAGCTAAACTGATCTAAAGGATAATTAAGGAATCAACACATTAAATTCTGGATAATTAGAAAATACCCCCTAATTAGGAGGGACAATTATGGCCATTCTAGAAATTGATGTGTTTAAAGAATAAGCTTACCTCAAGACTTGCTGTTTTAGAAAACATGAATGCACCAACAAAATCAACAATCATCACTTTGAGAGATTGCAAGCAGCAATATCCACCTGGTGTCTCAACTTTCCCTGAGGACATAAAGATGTTTCGGACTCCTGTAAGTGGATTGTTTGTGCACTGGGCTTGCAATGTATCCAGATGACTTTTAATAATCAAGCTCACACAGACCCATTCGATTTGAAGTTTTAACGAATCAGAGTAGTATCAGTACTCCTTCGGTTTATTAAATGCTTAAAAATGGATTGAGTAGTTACAGACAACATCGAATCCCAACTGACAGGCAATCTTGGAAGTCCAGTGCCTTAACAGGTATAATAGCATTAATACCTGAATACGTTTATGGCTATAATATGTTTTGCCTTAAGCTATGCATGCATAAAGCTATAATGTAAGGACAGAAACTGTCTTCAAAGGCAAAGACTTCTAAATACTACGCCAACAGCAATCAGCTCAGTCAGAGAACTTCAGATCATGGATCACATCAGCTTGTAGTTAGCAAGTTGACTGACACTTGACTGGGGTTTTACCTTGGTTTTTATAGAGTTTTTGCTTCGCTTCTTACGTCAGAAGTCTCAATTAAATCTCAAACATTAATCAGCCTTAACAGCTCCTGCCCTTCAAGTTAATAACATTTTCAAAACACCCGGTAACTCCTTCTATAAGATTAATTAGCCATCATCCCCTAGTCCACCTCTCTTACATCTCCAAAATATGTAAGGTGAACTTTTGAACTGATGTTATTCTATTTTGGTACCAGGGAGTTCCTGAACACAGGATGCATGTGAATACAGTGCAAGTATATGAAGAATACATAGAAAGATGTGTTTAATGTATAACACCTACTTTGGTTTAATTATTCCAATCCTGGGTTAAAATATACAGACGTGCTCAAATTTGTTGGTACCCCTCCACAAAAAACGAAGAATGCACAATTTTCTCTGAAATAACTTGAAACTGACAAAAGTAATTGGCATCCACCATTGTTTATTCCATATTTAATAGAAATCAGACTTTGCTTTTGATTTTTTATTCAACATAATATTGTAAATAAGAAAACAAATGAAAATGGCATGGACAAAAATGATGGGACCGCTAACCTAATATTTTGTTGCACAACCTTTAGAGGCAATCACTGCAATCAAACGTTTTCTGTAGCTCTCAATGAGACTTCTGCACCTGTTAACAGGTAGTTTGGCCCACTCTTCCTGAGCAAACTGCTCCAGCTGTCTCAGGTTTGATGGGTGCCTTCTCCAGACTGCAAGTTTCAGCTCTTTCCATAGATGTTCGATAGGATTCAGATCAGGACTCATAGAAGGCCACTTCAGAATAGTCCAATGTTTTGTTCTTATCCATTCTTGGGTGCTTTTAGCTGTGTGATTTGGGTCATTATCCTGTTGGAGGACCCATGACCTGCAACTGAGACAGAGCTTTCTGACACTGGGCAGTACTTTTCGCTCCAGAATGCCTTGATAGTCTTGAGATTTCATTGTGCCCTGCACAGATTCAAGGCACCCTGTGCCAGGCGCAGCAAAGCAGCCCCAAAACATAACCGAGCCTCCTCCATGTTTCACTGTAGGTATGGTGTTCTTTTCTTTGAAAGCTTCATTTTTTCGCCTGTGAACATAGAGCTGATGTGACTTGCCAAATAGCTCCAGTTTTGACTCATCTGTCCAAAGGACATTCTCCCAGAAGGATTGTGGCTTGTCAATATGCATTTTAGCAAATTCCAGTCTGGCTTTTTTATGTTTTTCTTTCAAAAGTGGAGTCCTCCTGGGTCTTCTTCCATGGAGCCCACTTTCGCTCAAAAAGCGACGGATGGTGCGATCAGAAACTGACATACCTTCACCTTGGAGTTCAGCTTGTATCTCTTTGGCAGTTATCCTTGGTTCTTTTTCTACCATTCGCACTATCCTTCTTTTCAATCTGGGGTCGATTTTCCTCTTGCGGCCGCGCCCAGGGAGGTTGGCTACAGTTCCATGGACCTTAAACTTCTTAATATTTGCAACTGTTGTCACAGGAACATCAAGCTGCTTGGAGATGGTCTTGTAGCCTTTACCTTTACCATGCTTGTCTATTATTTTCTTTCTGATCTCCTCAGACAACTCTCTCCTTTGCTTTCTCTGGTCCATGTTCAGTGTGGTGCACACAATGATACCAAACAGCACAGTGACTACTTTTCTCCATTTAAATAGGCTGAATGACTGATTACAAGATTGGAAACATGTGTGATACTAATTAAAGTAACGAATTAGTTTGAAATATCACTATAATCCAATTATTTATTATCTTTTCTAAGGGGTACCAACAAATGTGTCCAGGCCATTTTAGAATATCTTTGTAGAATAAGCAATAATTCATCTCTTTTCACAGCTTCTTTGCTTTATTCTATGACATACCAAAGGCATGCAAGTATACATGATAAAATAGCTTTTAATTTCATCACTTTTCAGGAGGAATGAAGCATTATTTCAATGAGCTGTAAGGGTACCAACAAATTTGAGCACGTCTGTATTTCCCTTTTAACATCAAAAGACATCCCCCTTATTAGGTTGGCTTTATTACATGTATAGATGTGGTTTAACAATTAACTAAAACATATTGGATAGGGGCTGGGAGAAGGTCCATAGCAAACCTCTAAGCATGCAACTATATATCCAATTATTCTCACTTAAATCCAGTCTATCAGGAACATAGTCAAAATATAACAGTCCCATTTTAGCTATTCAATGCTTTAAACTAAACTTGACCTCTCTCTGTTTTTACAAAAATCCTGTTCAGGCAAGTTCCGAACCACCTGCTTCTCTGTCGAGGTCATCCATCATTAATAGAAGACTTTACTGTAAGCATTTTCTCAGACATATGACATAACATGGTCCTATGCTATGTCTCACTGGTTTTTACCAGGTCTTCATTAATTTCTATGACTTAATGAAGCCATATATAGTTCACCATTGACTCCCCTTTCATGTACTAGAAGGTGTTTCTTATATGTAAAAGATCACTCATTATAGAAACCTTGGATTTCAAACCCCCCAGACATTGAAACTCGCTTTAGTTGCCAAAAAGTTATTTCCTTCAATTACCCCCCACCCCCGGTACTGCAAGCAAGCAAAGGTTGCCAAGATTAATTACCATCTCTTTGGCACGCCTCCTATATGCTTGACACAGACTGGTATCGTTATGTTTTGACTGAAGTTTTTACTTTAAGTTAATTTCTGCGCTATATTCTCTTAGTTTCAAACTTAACAGTTCTTCTGTTAAAATAAAACATTTACACTTATATTCTGTTTGAATTATTCTAGAATACCTGTGTTTAGCTTAAACACTACTTTCAGATCAAGCTTACTTCTCTAAATAAGAAACTTGATGCTCGTGTCTGCCTTTCTGCTCAAGGTTATAATAAACCTTGGCACCAGTAGCTCAGACAAAGACAAGCTTAGCTCATTTCACAGGTGTTTTTTGGTCAGTGTGACCCCAGCCTAGCTCCCTTTTTACTCAGACTTAAAAAGATACAATAATATTTGTACTGTTATAACAGAATAAACAGGAATATAGAATGCTCTCACATAACTTAATACAGAGAATATTATTAATTTTTGTATGAACAGTGTGTTTTAACAATTTGTTTAGTATTTCTGCTGGATGTATATTCTTTAAAACACAGTACAGTTATTACAACATTTTAACACACATGCAGTTTCACAAGTGTTCAATTTGCATCCCAAAGATCAGCCTGCTTCCAGTAGCTGTCACAGTCTTGGGTCAGTTTCTTGGGTCAGTTTCTGCTCTCAGTGAGTCTGTCAAAGCCACCACAGGTGTGTCTTTAAAAGCCTGACACCTGCAAAGACTTAAATCTTGTTAGCAGAGCTTCCATCTCTACATTCTCGTTCCCATCATCAGTGGGAAGACTTCAAATAAACTGTTTCTATCAAAGAGACATCTGTCTCTGCCGCATACACCTTTCACTCAAAAAAGGTGATCGCACCTTGTACAAGGGAAGACGGGTTTTAGATTAATTTGTGACAGTTTGATGCTTACTGTAAATCAGAAATGGAAGGATATTGGCTATATGCAAAAGGAAATGGTAGTGGAATTTCTTTAACCGAATTTTGGAGAAATGCAGAATAACTATTTCCCCATTTAGCAAGAAAGGCTAAAAGATATTTGTCAGTTGTTACCAATTATGTGGATGCTGAAAGTGTTTCTTCATATCGACACATTTTCACAGAGCAACGTCAATCCACAAAAGAAGACTGGCTTATCCAACTGATGATGCTTAAGTTTAACAGAAAAATATAATGCACAAGAACTGAGACTGGAATTTTTTTGTCTTTCATGCAAACATACTGTAAGTAAAAGTTATGGGCTCCTTATGAACACCTGTTTGTTTGTTTTTTGCATTATATTCAAACAACAAAACAAAACCAATAAATAAAAACACAGCTTATATATGTTACATAATCTATCAAATGCCCAGACTCCAATAATTTGTTATATTAACTGTATTGTTCAGGGATCGAGGCCAGAAACAGGAAATCCATAAAAAAAAAATCTCCTCTTCTGTTGACAAATGATATATTTGTGCCCGGTGAGATCCAGATACCATGGAAATGTAATTTCTTTTTTTAAATGATTTGCTTTAAAGTGTACTGGTAAATTAAAAACTATACATGATGTATTTATACTTATGAGTTCTCTGAAATAATATTGAAAAAAAGTACAGCAGCAGGCTGTTTATTAATCTGCTAATATGTACTTTGTAGTAATGGGATGACCAATTCAAGTGGCTAAAGTAATGAATGGGATGCTTGTTTAATGATTGCTCATTACGTGGCCTTCTGTGGAGGTTATAGCGACATTGTGTGGCTAGAGGACTAAATTACTGGTTAAAAAACAAGTGAAAAACGCAGGGCCCTAGTTATAATACTTGTTACTTAGTTACACATTAATTGGAATTGGGCAGCAGTGTGGAGTAGCGGTCAGGGCTCTGGACTCTTGACCGGAGGGTCGTGGTTTCAATCCCCGGTGGGGACACTGCTGCTGTACCCTTGAGCAAGGTACTTTACCTAGATTGCTCCAGTAAAAACCCAACTGTATAAATGGGTAATTGTATGTAAAAATAATGTGATATCTGTATAATGTGAAATAATGTATAATGTGATATCTTGTAACAATTGTAAGTCGCCCTGGATAAGGGCGTCTGCTAAGAAATAAATAATAATAATAATAATATACAAACATCCTGTTTTTGGTAATGCTGTGAAAGTAATCACTTGCCCTCCTTACCTTGTTACAGCAATTTCATTGGCATGTGTTGCAACCTCTTGTGTGAATCTATGAGGGACAATGGCACCGCACCTCACTGACCTAAACACCCACTGTCATGAGACTACCTCAGACAGAGACTGCTAATACTACCAAATTAAAGTATGTGGTCTGTCCACCGGAAGCTAAATTAAGACTGTAAACTACAGAGGTGAAGTTGTTCTTATTAAAGTACAGTATATTCATTAATATATTAATCAATTAAATGAAAATCAAATTCCAATGTTTGACTAAACCTTTAAATTATAACTAGAATATCCCACCATCATATATGTATATCTGCTTCTTTAAGTTATGTGCAGCAAAATACATCAACAGCGTTGGTGAAACCAGCAGATAGTGAAGGCCTATCCAGCTCAATGATGCCTCAGACTCCCTTCATTCTGACAGAAAATCGGTGGGTTCCACATGTTGACTTTCCCTGCCGAAAGATCTGTGAGAGAAATTTTCTTAGACACCCACAGAGCACGCAGCTGCAGATTGTCTATTCCACACAAGGAAGAAAGGCAGATTTCTTGCTTTCCTGCTAGGAACCTGGTGGTTACTAATGTAATCATTAGTGTTGCGTACATGAGACATACAAATAGCACTAACATGTAGACAGCTGCTGTTTAATTTTTTGTATCATTGCTTAAAGCTTCCTCAAAAAAATGTCCATACAAAGACCTATGTACAAAGATAATTTTTTAGGGGATTTGTATTTTTATTGTTATTTTGTAGGTGCAGTAAGAAGTACTTTATAGAACAGGTGGTATTAGGAAAAACCTGAATAAGAGCACATAGAAGAATATCAATCATGTGAATCTAATTTACTACCCAACAGGCTGTTCAGCAGTATATACAACAGATTCTAGTAATATTAAAATCAATGATATCCAATTGAACTTGTATGGAATTCATATATTGAAGCAAATATCAGTTTTTGTTACATCTAAAACATTTATAATGATGACCTCATTATGGTGAATCAATGTGGATTTGTGGTTTAATACATGCAGAGACGCTCTGTATAGTACAATAGTGTGTGTCTGATGGGGGAGGGCAACATGAAACCGACTGGCCTTTTCAATTGGCAGTGAAGGCGCTCACAACAAAAAAAAAAGAGATCGATCAAAAGCTAAGGATAATTGATGGTACTAGCACTTTAAAGGATCAAAGGCTTCACGTAAGATCATGAGGAGCTCTTTTTCAAGGGTGTAAAGCAGCCTTTTTCCACTTCAAATTTACATTCAACCAATGTAAACTGGTTCAACTTAAACTACATTCCGGGAGCCAGATAGACCGAACCAGAGAGCAGCCTCTTACGTTATGCGAAATAATCCCTTTATATGACAGGCCACTAAGAAAGCTAATTACAGATAGGCATACTTCAAGCGCATCACAGGTCTTTACTTACTGAGGTCTGCTACAGCCCTTGAAGCCATCAAAAAGCTTCACATAAAATGAAAAGTTAACAATTAACATTAACAAACAAAATATAAAAAAATAAACAAAATGTATACAGTGTGTTGAGAGACCCAGCATAGAATAACCTTTTAATTATGAAGCTGTTGCATGAATATTTTGTTTATCGGATCTCGTTGTGGAATCTGTCTTGGATTCATTCTAATTAAAAGCAGAATTACTGGGCAAACTGCTCTGTTCCAAATTAAGTTGTGTTGCTAAGCAGATGCAGAGCTTGATCTAAGTTAAGTAAGTGTACAGGTGGGAGATTTCTTCCTTACGCATGGAAGCTCCCCAGAGGAATTTAGGCAAGCACTCAAGTGTATCAGGACTAGCAATCATCAGTCTGGAAAATCTAGAATCATCCATCAAACCCCATTATCTGGCTAAAGCAGGTGCACATTGGGTGATTAGTGTAGTAGCCCGGCTAATAGGAAAGCTAGGAAAGTCTTTTGGAATTGGATCAACTACAGTATAAAGGGATCATTCTGGAGCCAGTACAGCCATTAAGTCCTTATTACCACATAATTTGACTCATCAATGCAGATTCCCTTTTACTATATAAAGTAGTGGATGTCTCTATGGAAACAGGCTCATGGTGGATGTGAATTCAGCAGTTTGCCATAATGTAAATATATTTAGAAGACTAAACCAATTTTGTTACCATGTTTTACTAGTCTTGTCAATGAATTGTCAAGCTCGTATGTGCTTTATCATGCTTTCTCTTTTGTTTTACAACAAACTACAATCCTAACATAATGTAAACTTTTACAAGCGTCAGAGGGGCTAAATAAAATCAAGGTTGCCAAATGGCTTTTAAACTCAGATTTATGTCACTGATAGAAGGGGACAGATTCCATTAGGTGTTTAACTACTTTCTGAACCCTTTTTTAAAAACACGCATGCAGTGATTTAGTGATCTAAATGAGACAATAGCGCCTCTTCCCTGCACCAGTAAGGACAATTGGGAAAAATAAAGGTTCTGAAAGTCTGCACCGAGTAAATGTCAAGAAGCTCATTCAAAACCGTTCTTAGGTAATCAGCTCTATTTGGTGTAGATTGGGATATCAAAGAGAAAGTTGGGCAATCAGCTCCATTTGATGTAGATTGTGATATCAAATAGAAAGTTTGCCTCAGGAGGACTGCTGCGTTTTGTTGGTTTTTTTTTTTTTTTTTTTTTTTACCAAGCTCTCAATCATTATTCCCACAGTACCAAAGACAGAAAAGCCCTTGATTTAAACATTGTCTGATGGCACATGATAATACTTTTTCTTATCTCCCAGCTGTTGATTATAAAAAGTTGTACAACAGTCTTTTACATACAGTATATACTGTGTGTGTATATATATATATATATATATATATATATATATATATATATATATATATATATATATATATATATATGGTCATGACTTCACATGATTTAACATTATTATTATTATTATTATTATTATTATTATTATTTATTTCTTAGCAGACACCATTATTCAGGGCGACTTACAGTCGTAAACAAAGACACATTAAGACACACATGACTTAGCTAGGTCTTTAAAGTATGTTAAAGACAGTGATTTATCCCAGGTTGACTGGCCTGGAAATCAGAAGACATGACTCTCATAAAGTAACGTGAACCTAAAGAAAATGGTATCTGTTCAAAAAATGCACTGGCTGTCTTTTTCATGAGAACAAAGGTAGCTAAATCAAAATGGAATTGATCTTTAAGTCCTGCAATATAAAGTTTATATGAAATGTAACCTAGACAGAACTGAATTTTCAACAGAAATTTTAAAAAGTAGTAGTAAAAAAGTAGGGCAAGTAGTATAAATAGTATGAAATATAATTAATGTGTTAAATATAATTAATGTTTTTTAATACTATGGACCATATTTAAGTGCAAAAGCAAACGCATATTTTCTTGAAGCAATAGAACTATGTGGTATAAAACTAGCATTAAACAACTTAGTTGCAGCTAGGAACAGATACATTATTGTTGCAAGCAATTTATTGCTAGTTTTGAACTGTTACAATTGCTTTATTCCATTTAGAAAATTATCCTTTGCTCTTGCACTTGTTGCTAAATAAATGCCATAGAAACTAGTGCACATTAGACCTGTTGCTTATCCAGCTTTTAGTACCCAATAACAATTATTTCCCAAATAACTATTAAAAAATCTAATAGCCTCTTCAGCTTACGTAATACAAGGTCCAGTTTGTCTCAGAAATATCTTCTTTCTGAAGAGCCTGAAAAGTGTGCCTCTGAATTGCAACCTAAGGAATTTTGCTGATAATGCTTCTAATTTTCTTAATCAGTTCTGTCACCTTTATATTATATGAATATGTAATTGGAAAGCACGCTGCTATGTAAGAGCATGTCCTAGAAACAGTAATTATGAAATACATATCCAGTTACTTAGCTATACTTAATTGCATGACTTACCTTAACACACTGACTGCTGTACATGATTAGGTGTTCTTAGTTGTGGGAAACCACAATTACCCTCTAAGGCTCCAAATACTATATTGATATTCCGCTATTGATGGTGGGCCTCTATATCGTCAACATAAGAGGGGAAGCAAGACACTTGTTGTGGTTGGTGCCTGGAGAAGGCTCTAGATTCTTCTGACTATGTTATTGTAGAGATACTGAATTTTTTATTTCTGTGATTCAAACGGGTAATATTGTTTCCTTTAGCAACCCAAGGTTACAATAGGGAATCCAATGCTTCAAATGTAATTCATGAACAGAAAAAGACAATGTTGTAGTGTGTGTGTCTACAGTTCTGTTTAACAAGGTATATCGTTTTTTAACAATACAAAAACAAAAACAACACATGTAGAAGAAATACTACAAATACTCAAAATAACTGGTGTTCCTTTTCATATTTCTGCAGTAAATTCCTAGCTGTGAATTTTCATTTAATTTATTGAGAATCATTTTCCACTGCTACTTGGTTTCCATGGTAGCAGCTATAAAAAGACTGAGAGCCAATTCTATTAAACACAAACAGGATTTGTCTGAAGTATTCAAAAGTCAATGACATGATTTGTACACCCCTGTTGTGTTATAGAAAGAAAGAAAGGCTGATGTGTGGGTAAGTAAGCTGGGATGAGTTGAGTGGGGGATGGAGGGGAGGTGATGCTGGGACGCACGAATCACTGTCAAGCTGTGTGTTAGTAGTTGTGAGCTAGTCAATGAAAAACCGAGGATGTTGTCGTGCTGATGCGCTGGGGAGACCTACTGTGGTTGATCCCCGGAGCCAGCATCGCAGCCGTTGTGTGTGCTGATGCGTTGGGGAGGCAAAATAAGCTGATCCCTGGAGCCAGCATTACACTTCAGCCATCAACACCAGGCAGAAGGATATCTACATCATCAGATGGAAGGAAACGCAAATGGATGGAGACGCAGATGGATCACATTAGTTTACTGTAAAGCTACATCTTAGTTGGAGAACTCGGTTCTTGTCGAGAACCGAGTTCAAATCTACTCTCATGTAATGGAAATCTTGTTATAGTATAACGTGTGATTCTGCCTGGTTACTCTTTTTAAATGCTTTATCATTATTTGATATTTGATGTTTACACATTTTGTTTTTAATCTTACACACTATTGGTGTCAGCAATGTAAATACAAGAGTTAAACATCCTGCAGCACCTATTATGGAGGAAACCTCCTAGATATTGGTACCTTATTCTCTAAGACATCTATCCCAGTCTTAAATTAAAAGGTGCAACTATTAATTTTACAAAACTAGAACCAAACAACTGAGTAGTTAAACCAAGGTTTTTATCTTAATCAGGTTGTTTATTTTGTGTTTCCCTTTCATAAAATAGAAGCAAATTTATAGACAGAATTGAACACTTTGAGAATAAGCCCCTTTGGGTAGTAAGCATTTGTCAATAACATAAGTAATTAATGATTCGATTTTCTTTGATATCAGAACAGCAAACTCAGGGGGGCTTTATGTTTGGCCTCCTAGCTGTAACAGAGCAATGAAGGTGACATTTATGACATTCTACTGCTGCAGCCATAGCAGGAGTGTTGCTTGGTTTCCAGAATGACAAAGTGACAAACAGCTTACAAAGGGGTCTGTGTCCCTGCAACTGAAAGCATCTTTTGGAAATGTAAACAAACTACTATCTTTGTTTTTCTTCCCAGAGTTCTTAGAGAGCACCTTGGGGAGCAAGAAGTTTCCATTTCCCTCATTATCGATTCTGTGGAAGAAGGGGATCTTGGGAATTACTCATGTTATGTGGAAAATGGGAATGGAAGGCGGCAGGCCAGTATTCTTTTACACAAAAGAGGTAAATATCAATCTACTTACCAAAAACCAACAGTAAACATTGAATGCAGTTTACAGACTTAATTAGCAAAGTAGGGTTCTTCTTTAGGCATGTGTTGTGAATAAGTTAGGCCAGGTACAATAGTGGTCACATCTGATTTCCCGACGGACAAGGAATTTAAAAGAAACAGTTTACAAGTCATACTACACATTTGCCAGACCAGTCAAACATTGATATAATATACATACTGATATAGCTTATATAAATTTACATATCTTGTTCCAAAATGGCCTGCAGCCCAGTGGTCATTGCTATGAATCATTAACAAGAATATAGCTAATAATCTTTTTTTCTTAGTCTGAACCTTTTGCTTATGCAATCGATTCCCCCATAGGCGAATCAGTCGTGGCTTTAACATCCACTACACCAACTACAGGCATATCCATGATAAAAAGAGTTAACATGTATTCACACAGTGCTGCAGGACAAACAGTAGAAAAAATCATGTTTCAAGCATTGTTAATTAGTATTATCTATATTTATATTTTCAACTCTGTGTCTGCAAATTCCTTTAAATGAAGTCTTTCCACTGTAGTTACAGTGATAACATGTCCCTGTTAATGACAGAAACTAAGTTTCCTTTTCAGGAATTCTGCAACCATGCATTACATTTTTTATAATGTTTAAAACTGCACTCAAAATCCTTTGTTCTGTTTTTTAAAACCCTTCACATATGACATCAAAATTCTGTCAGATAAGGAATTGCCTCTGGTGGCTACATCTGCAAATACTCATCCTGGTTGTCTCTATCATTTTCAACATGTTTGTGTTTTTAATTCTTATTATATTATCACTCTGTTTAATATTACATGTTCCTTTAAGCAAGGAGTGCTCTCTGAAAAACACTGAGGTTTGGCACACATTTGCATAATAAATTATTCCGCTTTTAAACTTTCAGCTTTTGAGACAGCTTTGAAGGCAGCCCATTTCCATTTAATTTAGTATACGAAAGGATTTACGCCAAGCAGCATATTTTGGAATAAATGAGAGATAAACGAGAGATTATTCTGGCCTCTGGAATTTATTTTTGATGTGATGTTTACTTTATGGATTTATGATGCAATATTAATGACTGCAAAGAACTGGGTCATGTTGCTTCATAACATAAGTGATGAGTTGTTTTCAGCTGAGCAAACCCACACTAAGCATTGTTTTAACGCTTTCCTGATTGTTAAAGGATTTTTCAAAATGTGTTCATTAAAAAGAGTAGTAAAAAAAGGCACATTTTAGATACATACAGTGATGCCTGTAAAAGCTCCACACACTCATTGCATAGTGAAGCTTGCTTTCTGCAGCTGTTATCAGCATGCACTGGAAGTCAGCTCTGAACTAGTGAGGTTTGAATTAAGCCAACACTGCAGTATTTCCTGCATTGGATTGTCCCACTGAAATAATTTAAAAGATAATGAAAATAGACTTCTCCATGTGTGAGCCCATTGTATCAAAATTAAGTGGCATGCGATTAAAATTTAATATGATGTCTTTCCAGGCTGCTGTATAAAATAACCTAGCAAATTACTTTTCCATTCTATAATTCATAATTACAAAACATCGGACATACACAGCACCACTGAGACAAGTGCTTGAGTTATTATAGCCAGATGCAGATTCTAGATTCAAGCCTGGAACCTACCTGATAATTACATTATGATTAGACACAAAATTGCAGTCTAAACTGCCTCCACCCATACAACAGTTTGAAAGAGGAAAAAGCACTTTGTTTTAATTAGTCAAATCAGAAACAGTGCTCAATGTTTAAATTATCGTGATTAGGGGAAACAAAATTCGACCCTAGGTGATAGCACTTGTAAAAAGGTCTGGTTTCGAAACTGAAGCAATTTATTAAGAAACCATTCTGCTTTTGCAGCAGCAATCAGCATGTTTTCTCTGACAGAAGTAATTGTGCTACCAAAAGAATAACCGTTAATGGCCTGTAATAAAATGATTGCAATGTTCTTTTCTTGCATGCACTCCTCCTTGTTGTTTTGAGACCTTGGAAATTCCTCTGATAAATATTCTTTGTATTATAATTTATGTTATTACTGTTGGCAGCGACTCCACATAGTTAGAACTGACAAGGTGAAGTCAAAAGACCCTTGTCCAGTTCCTAGGGCACAACTTTATATAAATTGCTCACATATACAGTCACCAGCCCGGTGGTCATTGCTGATAGCATGCTGAGGCCAGCTCCTGCACCTGTAACGGCTTGGATGGACTACGGACAGGCAGGTATCAAAGACCATTCAGCTTCCAAAACCATTTTTGCTTTTGCAGGTCATTGCAGGAACAGTCCTAAAAGCAAAACCGTACTTAATAGCCCACTGATGTCATCAAGAGTTACCACCTCAACTGGCTGTATCACCTGTTCAAGTGGCAAATGAGTTCCCCTGGATGTACACCACTTGGGAATGTTTCCCCGCCATTAACAGTGAAAATATGACTTATGCGGTTATTCTACAGTACACTGGTATGCTGACCCAGTTGCTTATTGCTTTACGGTAGAGATTTCCAAGCTTGACTTGAGGAGGAATGCTATGTTAGAAGATCCAATGTAATGGATCTTCTATGGATCCAATGTAATGAGAAAAAATAAACATCTCTATTATGGTGTATTTAAATCACAAAAGTGTTGGAATTTAACAAGCAAGGTATTTAAATTAGGTTTAAGTAAAATGTGTGCTTTCAGGTATGCAATCAATAAGAAAGGGAAGGCCTCTTTGGTAGTTATGTCTGTTTCTAGCTAAATAATATAGTTGTTTGGGGATAATTCGTATAGAAATCTCATACATGCATCTGTGAGGAGATCTGGAATATGGGAATTTGTTGTATGTATTTGTTAAACAGTGCCTTATAGGTTAGAAAGTTACAGGGATAAAAATGAAAGTCTGACTTTTTTATGGAAAGAAAATCATTTTGGGTTGATTGGAGTGGAAGTGTTACATGGGTACAACAACTTTAAATGTGATATGCAAACAAATCAATTACATGGTGAATATTTAAAGCATGGCTAAAGGTAACAGGCCTTGCTCGTTCGTCAGTTTTATTATGTATACCACATCGATCAGGTTTTGTCTTGCAAACAATAAACAAAACCTTTACTAAAATGTATTAAAAAATTATAATGGTGGCTAAAATATTGCATCTCTGTCAACAAGTCCCTAGGTATGCAGGACCTGTACACATAGCCAAGAATCACAGAACAGAGAGTATGGTGGTTTTGGAGTTCCTATTTTAATGATATAAAAGTTCCATGGCACTTTTGAGAGCTGAGCAGGAGTATTGGTCACTAGAAGAAACTACCTCTTAGAAGCAAAAAGTAGTAACCTGTATCAACAGATTCAAATGATTTCAGCAATTGTTTATGCCTAGGATGTAAATGTTCAAACAATGCAATAGGGAGTGGCTGTGTTATTTTTTTAAGATTCTAAGGTACAAAGCAGTTACGTATTCTCACTTCAGCAAAATAATGATAATGCCTGAGAGAGACAGAAGACAGAGATGCCTTATCTGCTGCTGCCACAATGAGATAAAGTGACATCACCGAGGAGACTGCCATTGTTAAGCAGATAGATTTGGCTGCATTTGTTTGGATTACCTGTATGCTGGCATTGAGCTTTGTGACAATGAATCTGATCCATCACTTCATTCTCCCCTGCGGTGCATGGCCTAGCCGTAACACACTCGAATCAAAATGTCAGAGCTGACAAATTGTGATGATGTGGCACATCTAAACATAAATCAGCACTGCTTAGAAAGATGGTAAATCGTGAATTGACGAGGAACTTTGTCAAATATATTGGCACATAAGTGGGGTGCAGTTTCTAGTGTTTATAGATAATTTGTCTTAATCTCCCACAAGTACTTTTATTTAGACACAGGCAAAGAAAAATGGTCCTCTTCAGTTTAATCTTATGAGACTGATGGAAACCCATCAAGAATACAAGTCTTATCTGATCTATTGTGGAGAGTTTTGTATGCTGTAAGCTTTGAGGATAAACAGGACTGCATGCTGCTTCATTTTTAAACTGAGATGCAGGGCAGGATCTTTCTGGAGTGGGGATGCAACCCCACCCCCCCATAGTCAATTTAGCATTTTTAATCCATCAGGCAAATAATTAGGCAGTCATTCATTTTGTAGGCTTGTGCTGTGACTCTTTACTGTACACCTCAGTCTCGATATCAGGCCTATCCAGGGTAGATTCCATTTGCTTCAGATTATGCCCCAAGGTAGATTCAGTTCTAGAAACTCAAATCAACAAATCTTGGCCATGTTGGCCCAAATTACATCACTTTAAATAACATGGGTTCAGAAATGTATGCTTCCTGATTAGCTACTGTGTGTTCTAAGCCATTGCATTATTACAGTACAACCAATGGGTAAAAACAAGTCCCTGCAACTAAGCCTCATCACCAACATTGTCCCAACCATTTTGAATTTTTAGAATTTTTAAATCTTTAACTGGTTTTGTTTTCTCCACATCAAAAAAAATGTTAGACTTCCCCCAAGTAAATTTCATTTTGTTTGCTGACTTCAGAATTCAACAGAAAAAAGGTTCACATTGACTGGAAAACTTCAGTTTCAGTTTCTGAGTGTGAAGGCATTTATTTGCCAAAGTGAGAAGTGCAGTGGGTGAACAATACTGAGCAGCTAGGCTTGCCAGTTGGCTTGAACCAATGTTTTAATTGTCCCGCTGTGGGACGCTCCCTAAACATCATTATAGACGCCAATTTCAAACATGAAAACACATGTTTCTTTACATCCTGGAAACATACAGGCGGCATCAAAAAGATAAATTGCAACATCACCCTCCCATATCGCAAACGGACTTAAACACACTGAGGTTATTGCCTGCTGTCTCTCCCCTACAGCACCTGACTTAGTCAGTAAAGTGTGGCTGGACATACAGTACTCAAACCCACCTCAAAACAAAAAGTGTTACTTTTCCAGGACAGGATTGGGTATCTTGACTTTTTTATAATCGGGGACTCATTCACACTTACTGTACTTGATTTCCAACCGCGTCATTTTATATAACTCAAATAATTAATCTCAAGGCTATGCACCTGTACTGTAGGCAAAAATCTGTAAAACTGTTTTATGATCTTGAAGTGTTACCGCACTGTACTGTAAATACGTATTGCGGTTAGTAATATCTCTTAAAAGTTCTTAGGGTGGTTCTGGTTTAAATTTCAGCTGTTTACTTAATAGTTAACTTGTTCTTAATGCAGCCAATCACGAACGCGAACCGCCTCTGTGATAGTTATAATCAAGAACAAAGAAAACAAGTTTGAAACTGCATGGTCCTTTTTTCTGAACTAGCTCTTAGCTACAGTAGATATGTTGGTTATGAAAGGTCCTGGGGCTCAGAACGCACGCCTGTTTGAACAATTATGTTGTTTATGATATGGTTCAGAAGAAAATATGTTATGCAAATATTTATATAAATACTGACTATCGCTTTTTTTTTTAATTTAGTCGTAGGCAATGATTTTTACCCAGTTTTCTCCCCAATTTAGAATCGCCAATTGAGTTATTATTATCCCGGTTCACCGCTGCAACCCCCCGGCGACTCGGGAAACAGAGGCTGAAACACGCGTACGCCGAAACGTTCCTGCCAATCTTTCATTTTTCACACTGTGGATCCACAGCGAAGCCATCAGACCTATAGTTTTCTCCCCAATTTAGAATCGCCAATTGAGTTATTATTATCCCGGTTCACCGCTGCAACCCCCCGGCGACTCGGGAAACAGAGGCTGAAACACGCGTACGCCGAAACGTTCCTGCCAATCTTTCATTTTTCACACTGTGGATCCACAGCGAAGCCATCAGACCTATAGTGCTGGAGGACAACACTGATCTGAATGGCTCCACTGCAGACCTGCAGGCGCCCTATCAGCCACGGGGGTCGTTGGTGCGCATTGAACCATGGATTGCCCTGCCGACCTAAGTCCTTCCTACCCAGGCGGCGCTTGGCCAATTGTGCGCCGCCACCTGGGAACCCCCGGTCACGGTCAGCAATGACGTAGCCTGAATTCGAACCTGCAAACTCCAGGCTATAGGGCGCATCCTGCACTCCACGCGGAGCGCCTTTACTGGATGCGCCACTCGAGAGCCCCCTGACTATCATTTTAATGGACCTTTAATCTTCACAGCCACACATGGGTTTCAGGCTGAGCAAGGTTGCAACTATTAACTTTCATGTTAAGTCCTGTCAGCCTGCAGGTTATCTGCATTATATGTGTTATTTTCAAGCTGAGCACCACTAGAATGAATGAGTATGCTTGTTTGCATGTTTTAAATTGAACGCTGTGTTGCTCATTTTCAGTCAGGGATGCATTATCTTTTTTTCCTCCTTTAATTTCAGAGCTGATGTACACAGTTGAACTTGCTGGTGGGCTTGGCGCCATCCTGCTGCTACTTGTCTGTTTAGTGATACTCTACAAGTGCTATAAGATTGAGCTCATGCTGTTTTATCGCAACCATTTTGGAGCTGATGAAGCTGATGGAGGTAAGGGTTTAATTATATTGTTCCTCTTGAAAACACTACAACCTTTCTGATGATACAGATTTGTATTATTATTGTTATTCAGGCTCACACAATCTTTTTAAAACTTTTCCCATATGCAAAGTGTTTGCAATAAACATTTTGCATGTGTCTGAAAGGCTGACTGGAATTAAACTCAAAAGATTCTTTAAATGCTGCTTGGAGGGGTTTGATACCTTGACACATGAAACTTGAGTTTATTTTACTTGCTTGCAAGATAACACACGATGACAAGCACTTGCACTAATGGCTTCAATTAATTTAGACTTGTTAGCTGTGTACGTTATGAATGTTCCTCAGACCAAGAAGTGAGAATTGATCTTCAGTAAATCAAAATGAATTGAACCCAAGATCACACAGGCATTTCCATTAATACTGTAGCTCTCATATGAAATACAGTTGTGAAAAGGCTATGTTTGTCACCTAAAAATAACTCTGACCTGTTCACAAGCGGACCAGATTAAGGAAAGTGCTGCGCAGTGAGTCTCAGACATTCATGTCCTGATTACCAGAGTTCTGGCCAATTTCAAGCTACAGTGGTTCATCGCAGAGGTCACATTTTCAAGCTACTTTCACCAAAATTTTTACCATTTTTATGAAATTAAAATCCTAAGCAGACAGTTAGTTAACTTACGCTGACCTAAATGTGTGTTTTAAAATGCATTTTGGCATGAACAGCTACATACATCTGGCAATTTTTAAATCATGTTAACATTTTTTGATAACATTTTGAAATCTTTTATATGAGAAATATTCAGAACAGTACTGGTTCTACAACCGCTGGTACACAATCTGAATGTTTTAGTGCTTATGTTCCTTTTTAAAAAAAGAAAGAAAAGATGCATTACTGTTGGGCTTGATCTGTGTTCATATAAAGTAAAACTTCTGTTGTCATGATCAGGATGGACAATGGGTAAATCTGAGGATTTGTTTTCAATTTACCATCTTAGCCAGTAAGTCCTGGCTAAAGCAGGTCCCAGTTGAAACTGACTAAATTATGCTTAGCTGATATGCAATTGTATTGCATTGCACATTTATATTGTATTGTGTAAATCTCAGAAAATGTTATATTTGTGGAAGGCTTCAGAAAGACAGTAAGGTTTTCAAAGGAAAGGTGCAACCATGTTTATTTATAGCCACAGACAAAAAGCGTAAATTTGGTTTGCAGTCCTGTTCCATTAAATCCCACAATCCCGGGAGTGGCCAGTCCTTAGCAGCCGATAGGCAGGGAAACAGTACTGCTTATTCTGATGGCAAAAACACACAGAAAGTTTAAAGGCTTTTCTTTTTTTGACCTGCATGCTGTCTCTCTCTCTGGTCCCAGGAACACTGTCCCGACCAGTGGAGAGGCTGCCCCTTTTGTACACCTTGGCTCCACCCTGTACCCGATTACCAGGGCTTGGAACCAGGTGTACCTCATTCCCCTCCACCAGCCTCCTAGCAGGCCGACTCATACAGAATGTTAACCCTGTAGTCGCCAGCGCCTGCTGGATGGGCAGCTCCCCCTGCTGGTGGGAGGTGACCTTTTCAGTGCAGGGAATCCATCTACCCTGTCACAATAGTGTTGTCAAATATTTAATTCAGATTCCATTTAAGAGAAATGTTCCATGCTTTGCATTAAGTGGTGCGACCAGGTAGCACTACACTATAAAGTTGCTATTACAGTAGGTATAGAACATTCTCTGTAGGAATGCATGTCTGAACTCAGCAACATACTGTGGGGTAGGTTTACTAAAGTGTTGCACCTGTCGCAAGCGTGTCAGAAGTCTTGAGTGAAATGTACTAAACATGCGCGATGTGTTAGCGACTTTTTAGGGAATGCTTTGCGGCAGCAGTTTTTCTTTGCAGTTCAGCCTCGGATGAATATCTAGTTTTGGGTGTTCCTGCATAAATTCGTAAAAAGGGGGTGGATCAGGGTTCTCAAATATTATAATGAGATGTACAAAAGCCGCAGACAATTTGCGACACTTACAATTGCATCAGTTTTTTAAGAACTTTTGAAAGCGTGTTTAAACAGTCACCATTCTTGCTGGCATTTCCCAGTCCGCCTTTTCTCGTGCATTGGCAGCTGTGCTCAGTGCATTTTTGAGGCGAACAGCAAAATGCCTATTTTTTCCTAAAACCAGGGAGCAATAGACTGCACATATGTGCTGCTAATCCCTCTAGCTCATGCTGAGCATCTGTATAGGAATAGGAAACACACCTATTCTATTAATGTGCAGGTGATTTGTAATTGTGCACAATTTAGCACTGCACCATTGACTAACTTAAATTAAAACAGATAGTATGCATTTAGCTTATAGGCTACTCATGATAATATGAATAAGTGGTATAATGCAAAATGTGTTGCTAGTCCCTTGAAATTTGTATTAACGTGAATTGACTGTCCTCCTGTAAGTATCATAACTTGTCTTAGTACACCTACCATTGTATGCAAAGAATATGTTCACATTAGGAAAACTAAAGAAACGACCGAAACCTGAGATGTATGTAAGTCCCATTGAAACCTTGTGGTCTACTTCAATAAGCATTTGAAGATTATACCTGCATAATATTCAGAGAATAAAATTACCATTAACATAGTATCTTTTTTTTAACTAAGCCCTGAAAGGTTTGTAAAATAGCTAACTCCACTCAATGGTTTGTGAAAGTATGTATTAGACATATCTGTGAAAGTCATTAGAAACTGTGCTGCAGAAGGGCAGGCACGAGAATGAGGCTTGAGAATAATAGTTTGCTTTAGGACTGATAAAAAAAGGCAATATTAAAGCCAACATCTGCGCCTCATGTTTAGGGATAACTTTTGTCTCCTTTAATTGTGCAACCTGCATGTGTTGTGTAAGATGGGAACAGATTTTCAGTTTGCTCCATGTTTAAGGGGGATGAGTTTCAATAAGCTGCAGAGCAATTACCAATCATCCCAGTAGGCTACTCTGTATGATCTACACAGCTATTTTCTCTTCTCTGTGTTTAGGGTATTACTTTTTAATGTGTCCAACTATTATAGCCACTGTGTCTTTTTGTTTTGAAGAGACCACTTACAAGCCTTAAAAACCAAATTTAATGGGCTTCTGAGTGGTGCATCCAGTAAAGGCGCTCCACGTGGAGTGCAGGATGCACCCTATAGCCTGGAGATCGCAGGCTCGAATCCAGGCTATGTCATTGCTGACCGTGACCGGGGGTTCCTAGGGGGTGGCGCACAATTGGCGAGTGCCGCCCAGGTAGGGAGGGCTTATGTCAGCAGGGGAATCCACGGTTCACCATGCACCAGCGACCCCTCTGGTCGATAGGGCACTTGCAGTTCTGCAGTGGAGCCATCAGATCTGTGTTGTCCTCCGGCACTGCATTTGTTATTTCTATTCTAAAGCTACAGTGGGGTTCAGTAGGTGGAGCAATGGCTACATCCTTTACCACTTAGCAGGTCTTAATAATAATAATAATAATAATAATAATAATAATAATAATAATAATAATAATAATAATAATAATATATATCTAATATCTTTATATAGTGCCTTTCATAATGGACCACCATCACAAAGCGCTTTACAGAGGTAGGTTGTGAACTGTGCATTATATGCAGAGTCACTAACAATAGGACATTGATTTAACATCTCATCCGTAGGAGGTTAAGTGACTTGCTCAGGGTCACACAGTGAGTCAGTCAGTAGCAGAGGTGGGATTTGAACCGGTGACCTTCTGGACTTTAACCACTAGTTAAACTTCTGTAAATTCAACTTTATCAGAAGGTTGGCCATGTTCAGTCTGTTTCCATTTACCAGAGGGGTCATTCCACATCAAATGGACAACATTTTTTGATTTTCCCCTCCTCACCGCCTCAGATTCATTTGATATCACAGATGGATGCAACTGAAAGTGTTTTGGGAAGAATCCCAAAATATTAGCTCACAACTCACATTATTTTTTTAAGTATTGGTCTATAATGGGAGGGTGCCCAAGACAGATATAAACGAGCACTGAAAAGGGGCCATGGTTGAGAGGTCAGAGCTTTCAAAGTATTCAAGATATCTTCTTGATAATGACAGCACACACATAACTGGTCTTCGGGTTTAATAATGTGTTAACATGTTATCTATTAAACAAAACACATTCCATTCAGATGTTTTTCTTTAAAATGAATACAGTACCGTTATTTGTGTCTAATGGGAGAAAGAAAGCATGTACCTCACTCCCATCTTTATACTGTAGCTCTGCTGTGCAAAGAAAGCTCAGACACCAGCAAAAATAATGAGCAGAGAAGCACTCTGCCAATGGCAACTGGGTGACAACAGCAAGTGAGTGTCACATATGAACCAATAAAGAACTGCACTAAGTAGGACAACTATTGAATATGCAGTATACTCAGAACGGAGGAGGGCCTTCCACGCTCTAAACTTTGTCAAGGTTACAAGAGATCATCCTCACTCCCTACCTGACATTCCCAACCTAGTGAGAAGAAAAGAGCATTAGTGCAAATTTACATTTTTATCGAGGGGAACAGTAGTTCCTCGAGTCAAGTCACAGTGAAGCGCGAGAACTGCCAGTGGCTATCTATAGTTTACGTGTTTTAAGGGTATTGGCGCAGCGAAAGTAAATCAGCCAAAAGCACCATTCCTCATTTAATTTGTAGTTCCCAACACTCTTACGTGAAATGTTGAAAAAATAAATAAATACCGGTACCTGTCATACAGTAAGAGAAATAAGTCGCAAAGGAAGGTAGCAAAGTCCACCTTCTTCTTCTTCCAACGTTTTCTTTTGCAGATTTTTGCAGACCCCAGGCACTCAAGATTCATTGATATTTTAGAAAGGACTAGTCGCACGCATCGCAGGAAAATAAATAAATAAATAAATTGAAGACCCCAGGCATCTTTATCCATGCATATGTATGTTACAGCACAATCGATTTTAATGACAATTAACTTAACATGTAAATATGCCAGGGAACGCACTTATTGTGATGTACATATTATCTATATTTAATGACTTATTTCTGTTTTAAAATGGAACATTTGCCTGCAAAAAAAAAAACTTTATATAAATAAAAAAAGACCTGGTATATGAACCTACAACCTTCAGTTTGCAAGCATCTTGTGTTAACTGTCAGTGCTACACGATTAGAACATAAGAACATAAGAAAGTTTGGTTGTTAGTAACTTAGTAGCTTATTGCTCCCAGAATCTCATCAAGCAGTTCTTTTTTTTTTTATTTATTCATTGCCAATTATTTTTATTATTTTCTCTCAATTTGGAATGGCCAATTATTTTTTAGGCTCAGCTCACCGGTACCACCCCTGCGCTGACTCGGGAGGGCGAAGACAAACACGCTGTCCTCCGAAGCATGTGCCGTCAGCTTTTTTTCACACTGCAGACTCACCATGCAGTCACCCAAGAGCTACAGCGCAGCTCTCGGGCAACTTACAGGCAAGACTACAGGGGTCACTGGTGCGTGGTGAGCCGAGGACACCCTGGCTGACCTAACCCTCCCTCCCCCTGGGCGGCGCTTGGCCAATTGAGCGACGCCCCCTGGAAGCTCCCGTCCTTGGTCGGCAAAGAAATAGTCTAGACTCGAACTCGCGACGTCCAGACTATAGGACAGATCCTGCACTCCGCGCGGAGCGCCTTTACTGGATGCGCCACTCGGGAGCCCCACATCAATCAGCTTCTTGATGGATCCCAGGGTGTCAGCTTTAACAACATTACTGGGGAGTTGGTTCTAGACCCTCACAATGCTCTATGTGAAAAAGTGCCTCCTATTTTCTTTTCTGAATGCCCCTTTATCTAATCTCCATTTGTGACCCCTTGTCCTTGTTTCTTTTTTCAGGTCGAGAAAGTCCCCTGGGTCGACATTGTCAGTACCTTTCAGAATTTTAAATGCTTGAATCAGATCACCGCATAGTCTTCTTTGTTCATGACTGAATAGATTCAATTATTTTAGCCTGTCTGCATACAACATGCCTTTTAAACCTGGGATAATTCTGGTTGTTGTTCTTTGCACTCTTTCTAGAGCAGCAATATCCTTTTTGTAGCGAGGTGACCAGTACTGAACACAATATTCTAGATGATGTCTTACTAATGCATTGTAAAGTTTCAACATTACTTCCCTTGATTTAAATTCAACACTTCTCACAATATATCCGAGCATCTTGTTGGCCTTTTTTTATAGCTTCCCCACATTGTCTAGATGAAGACATTTCTGAGTCAACATAAACTCCTAGATCTCTTTCATAGATTCCTTCTTCAAGGAATCTTGAGACAAGCAGTATTTTGAAAGATGAAGTCAGCCAGCTGAGAATTTTCCGGACATAGTTATACTTTTGAGATTTACTTTACTTTTGAGCCATAATCCGTCTTCATCAATTCTCATTCTGAGATTTTGAGCTGGAGCTCTGAAAATGTTTGGTTTCCTGTGAGTGTAACGCTCATTATGGTCCCTATTGGCACAAGGAGGTACGATTTCCTGTCTCAATAGGTTGATGAGAGTAACGCTATTTGTGGTTCCCGCTGGACAAAAAAGGAACATCATTTCTGAGAATTAGCTATGCTGAAAGATAGTCTATATATTTGGCAAAAGTAAAACATAAATACATTAATATAAATATTGAAATAAATGAATACATAAATGAATACATAGACATATATGTATTTATTTATTTATCTTGATATTTATTTATTTGTTTTTCACTATCATATAAATAATGACATTTAATACTGTATGAAACGAAAATAAATATTCAACAGTTCTTGTTCAATTGTATATTAGTGAAGATTTTTGTACACAAAGGTTGTCGTGCTTTCATATATTTTTTCTTTCAAATTTAAAAATATATTGTAATGACCCGGACGATTGCTTTGTTGCAAGACTTGTTGCCTGTTCAGTTTGTCTCGTCTGTCTATGTTACATGTATTGTAAGGGGAACGGGACGGGTCACTCTGTTAGTGAATGGGGAGAATGTGTGTTGTTGTTTACGGGGTTTGCAGAGCATTTGAGAATTCAACACTGTCTCCTTTTCTTTGACACATTAGTTGCTTAAGCAATTTCCACTATCTTATTTAGAAACATGTACTGTTTAGTACTGAGCTGTACATTCTACTTTGTCCCCAGCATTTGAATAATGCTGAAGACAACAAACATATTCACGTGATGTAAACAATCCAAGTTGCAGTCACGTGACCCCAGCAGACCCCAGCTGGCTACAACTGTCGATATTTTGAGTATTTTTCTTATACCTTCCATCACAGGAATTAGAAAGATATCATTTATGATGTGCCAGATACTTGGAATGTGTGACCCCTACTGTGCACCACCGGTGAGCGAGCACACTTTGACGTGATTTGAACAAGATTATTTTTTCTTTTTAAGAAAACGTACTTACCGGTACAAAATACAGTACTAATATGAATTATATGCAGTATTTCTATGCTGTTCGTATATAAACGTGTAACATTTAGTTAATGTATATAGCATATTTGGTATAAGAGTATGATAACTTTGTACGGGGATAAAAAAAAAAAAAAAAAGTGTTCTATTAAGCTCAGTAAATAGAATCTGTATATTTCCTGTAAAATCAGCTTCAGCGAGTGACAGCTAAACGGTTAAGATAAGCCAAGGAGAATTCTGTTCAGTTTTCACGTTGCCTAAAATTACAGGTAGATGGATGCTGTCTGCAATTATTGTACTTTTACATATGTCATAAATGATGTTTCCGTGATTTCATATTAGTTCGTTAAAATAATACATGTAGTATAATACATTCTGTTAACGGTAAAGGCATATACCCTGAGTACTACTTCCTAAATATGAACACGTTACAATATACTAAATTAAAAGATCAAGCTTATTCATACTTGCCAACATTTGGAAACTTCAGCAGGACGCTCATCATACACATGGGAGGGGGTCAAAGGCAAAAAACACTCTATCATATAATAATAGACGTATCCCCTCAACTCAACACCACATGACCAGCATGACAGTAAACATAGACACAATGATGCGTTATTACCTTTGTATACCAGTAAGTTAGTGATCAGCAGATGTGTCAGCCGCACGAAGAGCACAGTGTGTGGTTTTCACTAACTCTACTGTGCAGAATAAATGATTTTTTTTCTATGTCTAAATATCGGGACTTTCTTCCTGTGCATCTGGACACAGGACATTTGCTAGGAACTCGGGACTGCCCCAACCATATAGGGACTGTTGGCATGTATGCTTATTATGATAGTTTGCAAAATTAGATGAAAACGTTCAATACAACCGGGATAATACATAATCATTATTTACAAAATCTTGTTCACCTCGTTACTTACTGCTATACTAACTTGCAAACTTACATACTACTTTGTGGTGTGAAAGCTACCGTGCCTGCACTGCAAATTGCATTAGAAGCATGTCTTGGGTTTATATGGCAAACTGGACGAGTAGGAGAGAGCACAGTTGGGGGTGCAGCGCCAGGAGAAGCTGTGTCGCTCAGAGAGGGAGTGGGATGAGGTCATCCAGGTGACTGTCAAGTCGCTGCTGGAGAGAGTGCAGCTGCTGGCAGAGAGTCCTGCGCCGCCAGAGGGAGAGTACCCCGTGCCGCCAAGGAGGGAATGTCCTATCTTGCCAGCGCCAGAGCCCCAGAGTGAAAGCCCAGTATCGCCAGAGTGCCCAGCGCTACCATCTGAGAAAGAGAATCCCGCTCCACAACTGCCGTCTGAGAGACAGTGTCCTGCACCGCCCGGCACAGAGTGTCCTGCACCGGAAAGTGCCCCACACTGGCAGTGAGAGCACGTTGTGCTGCCACCAGTGAGAGACTGCACAGCGACATCAGCAAAAGAGTACCTCCTGTCACTCGGAAGACACTGTCCTACGCTACCAGAGAGAGGGTACCTCGTGCCGTCAGAGCCCCAGAGAGAGAGCCCCATGCCACCAGAGGCCCAGAGAGGGCGCTCACCATCACCAGAGGCCCAAAGAGAGAGCCCAGCACCGCCAGAGCCCCAGAGAGAGAGTCCCATGCCGCCAGAGCCCCTCGCTGCCAGAGCCCCAGAGAGGGAGCCCAGCATCGCCAGGGTCACAGAGAGAGAGCCCAGCATTGCCGCCCTAGACATAGTGCCCCACGCCATAGCTGCATCACCCAGCCCTCTCCAAGCCAGGTTCCGAGGTTGCTGTTAGGGCTGTGCTAGCTAGCCTCTGCCCCGTGGTATGGAGGGGGGCAGCGGTCCCAGGAAGCCCGGACCCAGGAGGGACTGCCGTCCAGGATTGGCACGGGAGTCTAGAATTGGTGGCTGCCCTGGAGCCCCGTGATGCAGCCCAAATCCCTTAAGTGGTCGTCACGTTGCGTTGCTGTCCTCCGCCCTGGCAACCACACAGGCTGCCACACAGGGACCAGGTCAGTGCATCCCGAAGCGGGGGCCAGTGTAGCGGCAGGTCAATTTGGGACTGCTGGGGGTGGGGTGCAGGAATGTTAGTGTCAGTGTGCTGTTGTCAGTAGAAGCGCATTTTGTGTCTAGGCAGTGTTGGCGCGCTGCCTGGGGTGTCGTGTACAGTGCAGCTGTATGTAGATGGGGTCTGTGTTTGCTGCACTGTGATTTGTGCTAGTCATACTTTCACTCCAACTACATACACACTCCAACTATGCCACACAGATTCACATCTTAACCCTTTCAACAGACTAGGCTACTATTTAAATTTATCCTAACCAAACTGCAATACATTGCCTCAATATAGGTTGAACAATTTTGCTATTCCCGTAATGTGTGTGTGTTATAAAGTAAAAAAAAAAAGTGATATCTGAAACAAAAACACATTGGAAATGTGAAAAAAACGGCAAGTTACCAAAAGTGCCCATTATCCAAAGTTGCTGATTCTTCAGAGTTTGCTCAGCTGCAGACTTTGACATGTTCTGTATGAAATCTCTTTGACATGCTGTTTGTATATCACATCTGAAACAAAAACACATTGGAAATGTGAAAAAAATGCCAAGTTACAAAAAGTGCCCAGCCATTTATAAGTAGAGAAACCATTGGGGCAACCTTGCCCAGCACAAAGCAAACAGGCACAACTGTAAAACCGATGGGGACCAAGGTTGCCCCAATTGTTTCTACTAACTTGGCTTGTGTTTTTCATGCATTTGATCTGCTTTTATTGTGCCTGAAAAACACAAGCCAAGTTAGTAGAAACAATTGGGGCAACCTTGGCCCCCATCAGTTTTACAGTTGTGCCTGTTTGCTTTGTGCTGGGCAAGGTTGCCCCAATGGTTTCTTGAAACTTGGCTTGTGTTTTTGATATCTCTACTTATAAATGGCTGGGCACTTTTTGTAACTTGGCATTTTTTCACATTTCCAATGTGTTTTTGTTTCAGATGTGATATACAAACAGCATGTCAAAGAGATTTCATACAGAACATGTCAAAGTCTGCAGCTGAGCAAACTCTGAAGAATCAGCACCTTTGGATAATGGCTGCACTGCTGTCTCCACAAGGTCTGGGAACTTTTCCAATGAGAAACATCCTCAGCACCTAGATCTTGATATTGTAAATGTCTGTCAAATGCAACATTGAAGTACTCCTGCTGTGCAGTTTTCCAGACCTGAGATGTGGCTTCTTTTGATTTTGTTTAAGTCCAATACAATACTGCAAGGGTCCTATTCAATTCTAGTTACATAATTGATTTTTAAGGAGTTCAATACATGCAAAATGCAATTTCAGCAAATTGTCTCACTAAAAACAAACTGTGCACCAAGAATATAAATTACTGTTTGGGCTACATATGGTACTGTATATTCATGTTGGTCTGTCATTCAATAATAATAATAATAATAATAATAATAATAATAATAATAATAATTTATTTCTTAGCAGACGCCCTTATCCAGGGCGACTTACAAGATATCACATTATTTTTACATACAATTACCCATTTATACAGTTGGATTTTTACTGGAGCAATCTAGGTAAAGTACCTTGCTCAGGGGTACAGCAGCAGTGTCCCCACCGGGGGATTGAAGCCATGACCCTCCGGTCAAGAGTCCAGAGCCCTAACCACTACTCCACACTGCTGCCCTGTCATTCAGTCTATTGATCAAGTGAGTGTTCACTCTCTTTATTTATATATCCTGTCTAAACCCCACAGAGCTACTTTCCAATTTAAAATGTATAGCAAATAGGCCGAACGTAACAAGCTTCTAACATATTTCTATTGAGACTCACCCTTAGTGAAACATGAAAAGATATGTAGTGTTTCCAATGAAAATGAATGCAGAGTGTAAATCATGACTACAAATCCACATTGCCACACCAGGAACCCCCCATACATGTTTTCTGTATGTTTGCTAATAGGGAAACCTAGAAAGATGTTTCAGTAAGAAGTCTTTATCAGTGTCTTCTGGTGTAATTGCATTGGTAAAATGTTTGTCAAATAATTGTATATCTTATGATTGAGTATTATGGATGAACTAGAAGAAAAATATCTAGTATAGTATGGAAAATAATTCCATGCATAATTGACAAAATGGTTATTTCAAGCTATATTTTATGAGCAATTAGAGGGTAGCTCTGGGATTTATTTTACACACGAAATTCCTTTGTGAGACTTCCTTTATTGAAACAGAGACTGAAATTCTAAAATAGATTATTCCACCTCCCAAGTTCAACCCCTCACCTTTATTTATTTCTGTTATCTAACAACTAGATGATTCATTTAGATGGCTGCACGAAGAAAATGTATTTATTTTTGGTTTGCTTCGTAACCAAATCAACATGGATTATAAATAGAAAAAACCTTCAAAGAGAATCTCAACCACCTGCCTGTGAGATAACTAAGCCCAAGCAAAATTCAGCAGTTTATACTCTCTTCCCAGTCTCTAGAAAACCTCCATCACAGGACTTCAAACTGTACCATCTCAGTATAACCATCAATGCACTGCCAACATCAATGGCTACTGTAGCAGGGTCAATCCCAGACTTCAGTGACCATGAAGCAATCATGCTAAATACCTAGCATGACCTGACAATAGTTGTAGCGCTATCTTTCCTGAAAATAATCAACTTGACCCTGTCCTTTTTATTGTGATATGGGTTTACAACAAAATTCTAAGTTCCGCAATAGTGGGTATCATTTTATGGTAATTATGGGGTAATGCTAATACTTAGGTTGTCAATCATAAAAACAACAGTGCTATAATGAAACGTGCATCGTATTAAAAGGGGTGTTTGACAACAGAATGGTATTATAGAAACTATCTCATTTTACTTACCTAGTAAACGTGACCATACAGGGTAACTGTAATTAATATGGGTTATGCAATGCAATCATCAATAGCTTTATTGTAAACCTGGGTCCATTTTTTTACAGCTGTAAGTTAAAACAATCTATGTTTGGTAAAAGATATATGATTCTTAAGTCGCAATCAATACAATTTTCAAAGAGAGGTTATAACTACTATAATTCTAGTAAGGAAATACGTTTGTATTAAACAGCGGGATTCAATGCTTATATATATATACACTATATACTGCATTTTATTGGCTTTGCATTATTTGTTCTGACGTTGTGTAATAAGCATTTATTAGCATAATACTTGCAACAGGATTACAGGAGATAAGGAAGTGTATTTCATCGCAGTAAGATGATTCTTCAACTTGTCCCTTGAATTTGACGCATTTTGACCCATGGAATTATGTCAATCATACCAAACTAGCACTGGCTAGGTGAACCACCTCTAGATAATGAAAAAAAGAATATACAATGTCTATGTGTTACATTTCGGATTATCGTCCACAACAGCTTCCATCTGACATATGTCTTCACTCTCCTGCTACTCTATTGAGGATGACATCCCTTTATCAAGCTTACTGGACTCGACATCTAGCTAAACCCAACGCTGTCACCAGTGATGCCTTTACGAATATTTTGCTCTGAGCAATTCTCTGCCTAAAAAAAAAAAACTTCTAATAATCTCTACAAACCTTTGGGACCATATATATAGAATTGAAATGTTCAAATCCCCCTTGACTTTTTTGAACTGTCCATGCCCCTTACTAATGACAGAGCCTCTTCTTCATCTCATACAACAACACCCCTTCCTTCAGGTAAAGGATGCTTAAGAATTTTACATTCGTCAAAATCAGGGGTGCCCAATCCTGGTCCTGGAGGGCCGATGTCCCTCCTGGCTTTTATTGCAACTGTGCCCTAAATTACTTAATTGGACCAATCAAGCCCTTATTAGAAGCTTAATTGGTCCAATTAATCAATTTAGTGTACAGTTTGAACAAAAACCAGGAGGGCATCGGCCCTCCAAGACCAGGATTGGGCACCCCTGGTCAAAATGATAACAAATCTACTGGTGCTGCACAGTCTTCTGTGTTTTCTAATTAGTTTCATTCCCAGAAGCTGGGTTCCCTGCTATTCTTTTTCTTCCTGTGGAACCTCAGGAAGAATATAATTCTCTTAATGGCAGGGGCCCAAGTTTTGTGTGTGTGTGTGTGTGTGTGTGTGTGTGTGTGTGTGTGTGTGTGTTATTGGGGTGTGTGGAAGGGGTAGAGAAGTACCCACTGTCCTGTTTTGCTCGCTCGGGTGGGTGACTTTCAACATTCTCTTCAAAAGAATGAGGCGACACATCTATGTGCAGGAGACGCAAGGCGCGAGTATGCAGGAAGTACTGCAGAGTTATTTCAGAATACCTGCATTATACATTTTTATTGAACTTGTAACGATTGTCAGTATCCACACACGGATTGTGGGTACAAGCACATAGCACATTTATTTTAGTAGTCAGAAGCTTCAGACCATAAATACCCTAGTTCCACAGTTCCAGTCTACAACATACATGTCACAGAGTCAGGTAGTTGTATTATTTAACCCATCAGTTCAAGGCACATCTACCCAGCTCTCCACCCTCCTCACAGCTGAGAGATATCCCACAGAGTACCCCAAGGAGGTGGTGCAAATGAACTATAGACATTATTTCAAGATACAGTAACCAAATAGTAAAGGATCAGTACAAAATGGTGTTATGTTATTAAACTGTAATACAGTACTGCAGTGTAAGCAAATGTCACTTTATCAAAAGACTTTAAAAATCATTGATCACCCGTAACAGCTCAAGTCAATAAACACCTGCACTGGTTAACCGTTAAAAATGTAATTGATTGCCTTCATTGTTCTATAATGATCTGGTCCCGGACACAAGTCATATGAGACTGTTTAAAAATGCATTCATTAATAATAGCCTCCTAATAGCATCAATAACATGAACTCTAAATGCTACTTTTAAGGCTTTTTAATGTATGTTCTATAATTATTGTATTCTATTTTTAGGAAAATGTACAGTGCTTTGAGGTTCCTGTACAAATTACCCTAAATTATTGTTGGTTCTGATTGTATTTGTTATCGCTGCATTCCAATGGCAGTTGTGCTTTTAGGGAAAGTTTAGCAATTCACATTGAATTTAATCAAATCATTGTCCTTACAGCATCTGAAATGTATAGTATTTTGCTGAATGAATGATCCATGGTAAATTTTGCAGTGTACTGTTTGTTGCATTTTACAGGGATCAAAATAAAGACTCCCATTACATAGCAGTTTGAACAATTCCTGGTTTTAGACACACCCGAGCTTGCTACCTATACACTGTGACCAATCAAGCACATATTAAAACCTGGAATTGGTGCAATTGCAATGCAATAGGAATCTTATTTCCATCCCTGCTTTACAAATGTCCAGACCCAGTAGTAAATGGGTATCGTGCCTGTAAAATATGTGATATTAGCAAACTGTAAGAAATGATAACTTGCTTTAACACATGAGCGCACATCACCTGTTTGAGCACCAGTGTGGAATAGATTCTATTTAAAACCAATTGGTATTCCCTAAACGCTATAATGGAGCTTCTCAGAGAGTAAAGACGAGGTTAACATTTCATTACTCATGCCATTGATTTTTTTCCCCCTACTTTTTTCACAACAAAACTACATTATAACTACATTACTTCCACTGCAGTTAACATTCTTGTCCTCTTGCTGAAAATGAAAGAACACTTCTTGTATTTAGTCCCCCAAGCGGGCATGCTTAGAGTCAAAGCTTAGGGGGAGGGGACGCTACAGGGAGACTTTCTGTTTGAATGGAAAACTTTATTTTTGCATGCATGTTTAAACTTATGATTTTATGATGTAATTTATAGTTCATGGTGCTTTTTATCCAAACAACAGACATGGCTAGATTCTCACACCTATTAACTATAGTTCCATTTTTTTATGACTGGAAAAAAACACAAATTAAACATCTAAGACTAATAAGAAACTATACTTCATACTTAATACTTCATTCAAGGCCCTGAATTAAAAGTCTTGGTTGTTTATTTCTGGTTTCATAACTCTGTTGGGTGTGTTTCTAATTTCAAAAATTGTTAAAATGACGAATTGGAGTAAATAGCTTTGAGAATTTAGGCCATAGTATATTATTTTTAACTTGTCAGTGTGTTAACCTAGTTATTCCTTTCATGTTTTAGTTTGTTCATAAAAATATGAAAATGCATTTTTGTTTATGTCTCCATCTTAGAAAACAAAGATTATGATGCGTACTTGTCTTACACCAAAGTGGATCCTGACCAGTGGGGTCAGGAGACCAGAGAAGAGGAACGATTCGCACTCGAGATCCTCCCTGACGTGCTGGAGAAGCACTGTGGGTATAAGCTCTTCATACCCGACAGGGATTTAATTCCAACAGGAAGTAAGTACATCTGTTATGTGTGTGTGTGGGTGTGTGTGTGTGTGATTTAAAGACAATATTTACTCAGGATAGCCTCAATGAGATTTGCAATCTTATACCCACTGAGGTCTTGACCATAACTTGCTTCACAGATCAGTGGACCTACATTGGGACGAAGAGAATATTTCACATATTAGGCCATACTGTTGTGACTGGTAAAAGATGTGCAAATATGTGCATGTCATATATAAATATAATATAATAAATAATATTTATCCCTGCCGCACCAGTAAGTAAGCTCCTTCACCTGTTGTCAATAGAATAAATACCGTGCACAACTTCAAACTTGTTGCCACCCTCAATTTGTATGCAAATTAGAATATTTCCGACCAGTATTTTTGCTTCTAATTAAATAGTAAATAGGGTGTGACACTTTGAGAAATACCATGCACAGTCATCTCAATTTTCCTCCCGCAATTCTGGCCAAATTACTGCCGCTTAGTGAATGAGGCCCCCTTAAAGATTCTGTATATACTACTTTCTAACAAGAAGTATGTTGTTCACATATGTTCTGTCAACTTTACAACACAAGTCAAGACCTGAAACTAACTATCATTGTCTGTCTCAAAGGGAAACAAACATGTTCCTGACAGTAAATGTTAATTTGCACTTTGGGTTTAAATGTGCTTGTTTGCCTATATATTGGTGTTATATATTGATACTGTGTTAGTTATTCCCATTAGGTTATAAATTGTGCAGAATTGTACAGACATATTGGGTAGCAGTCAAAATGAAAAGCTACTGCACTTTAACCACAGTTAAAATGCATTAAGTTGGGACAAATGTAGTCTTAGCAGAGTGCTATCTTGTAACATGCAGTTGAAATTCAGTGTAAGTGCTTTGTAGCATTATTTATTTACTAGGCCTGTATGTTTGAAAGAAACCATGTTTACCTCCATTTTCTGAGTCCCCTCACCCCTCTTTACCCTGATGCATTTCTACAGTTCTGATCAGAGTGTGAATATTAAAATATTTATGTTTAGGTATCACCAATGATCATTACCAGGATGATACAAGACTGCTCAGAGGTATTTTATCCCAAGCTCTTCTGACTGCCTGTGTGATTTTCACTTGTATCAGCAGCTGTACTGTAAAGGGCTTCCCCAGAAACAAATCATTTAGGATTTTGGTTCCCCTGACAACAATAAATGGGAATCAGAATCCTGAATTACTTGTCTGAAAGCATGATAAGGGCTAATGAAATGAAGCAAAGATAATTCTTTAGTTGCATATTATTACATATCAGTGTTTGTTTTCGTCATATTATTCAACACTAAATTGATCAGTTTTACTGGTCAGAATATGTACAAATGAAAGGGCCACAGTTAACTGTAGTAGCTTGCATAAAAAAAATTAAATTGACAAGCAGTAATAAGGAAAACAAATAAATAAGAGTGGTTTCTAGAATGGAGAAACCCACACAACTGTATGACAGTAATGCTAGGAATCGTACCATTTTAACAGCTTTGACAATATGGGATACTCAAGTCCAATGCCATGTTTCCATGTACCCCTGGTACCATTTTACCCCATTAGTAGACTAACAGAGGATCAGTGATGACAAGAGCACCGCAGTCCAGCCAGTGATATCTGGAATGTTGGTTGTCAAAGCTTCTATCAAATGAGGGAAAACCCTTGGAAATTAAGCTCCTCCCATAAGGCTCTAGGCAGTAATGCCATAAAGGGTCTTGCCTTTGGTGACATTAAATGATTGGCTGTTGGTGGACGCAAACTCCTTGTAACACTTTGAGACTCGATTGGCCCCCACTTTAAACTGCAGAAAAAAAACAGTTACTCCAACTCAGTCTAATGGAAGAAGTTCCTAATTAGCATGTGTTTGACCTTGAACTGCATGGGGGGGAAAAACATTCAGGCAGTGAATTCTTTATACAACCAGGTAATATTGATGGTAGATAGAGGCATTTATAAATGTATACAGTTACAGTATACAAAAACAAGATACATATTGGCATTCTTTTGACTTTATGGAACAACCAGTTGGAGACTAGATTGTAGGCTGCAGATAGAACTGGCAGCAGCTCCATTTAGATACTGGAACAAGACCAGTTTTGAGTTCTATAGGCTGTTACAGATGGAAACATGGCATAACAGGAACCCCATAAGAAAGCAGCTTGTGTTTTTATAAACCCTTTCTAAGGAAGTTCTTAATATTTTTTTTAATGGCCATTAGAAATAATACAGTAGCTGTTGTGTACAAGATCTATTGATGTTAATGTTGCCATATATGGCAATTTATTGTTTAAAGCTCTCCTTTTTTGGCAATTGAAACATCATCTTATGGTGTGGAACTGGTCAAGGAAAAGATGATTATAATCATATTTTGAAGGTTTAAAATAAAAATGTTATATATATAAATATATATACAGACGTGCTCAGATTTGTTGGTACCCTTACAGCTCACTGAAATAATGCTTCATTCCTCCTGAAAAGTGATGAAATTAAAAGCTATTTTATCATGTATACTTGTATGCCTTTGGTATGTCATAGAATAAAGCAAAGAAGCTGTGAAAAGAGATGAATTATTGCTTATTCTACAAAGATATTCTAAAATGGCCTGGACACATTTGTTGGTACCCCTTAGAAAAGATAATAAATAATTGGATTATAGTGATATTTCAAACTAATTAGTTTCTTTAATTAGTATCACACATGTCTCCAATCTTGTAATCAGTCATTCAGCCTATTTAAATGGAGAAAAGTAGTCACTGTGGTGTTTGGTATCATTGTGTGCACCACACTGAACATGGACCAGAGAAAGCAAAGGAGAGAGTTGTCTGAGGAGATCAGAAAGAAAATAATAGACAAGCATGGTAAAGGTAAAGGCTACAAGACCATCTCCAAGCAGCTTGATGTTCCTGTGACAACACTTGCAAATATTATTAAGAAGTTTAAGGTCCATGGAACTGTAAGCAACCTCCCTGGGCGCGGCCGCAAGAGGAAAATTGACCCCAGATTGAAAAGAAGGATAGTGCGAATGGTAGAAAAAGAACCAAGGATAACTGCCAAAGAGATACAAGCTGAAATCCAAGGTGAAGGTACGTCAGTTTCTGATCGCACCATCCGTTGCTTTTTGAGCGAAAGTGGGCTCCATGGAAGAAGACCCAGGAGGACTCCACTTTTGAAAGAAAAACATAAAAAAGCCAGACTGGAATTTGCTAAAATGCATATTGACAAGCCACAATCCTTCTGGGAGAATGTCCTTTGGACAGATGAGTCAAAACTGGAGCTTTTTGGCAAGTCACATCAGCTCTATGTTCACAGACGAAAAAATGAAGCTTTCAAAGAAAAGAACACCATACCTACAGTGAAACATGGAGGAGGCTCGGTTATGTTTTGGGGCTGCTTTGCTGCGCCTGGCACAGGGTGCCTTGAATCTGTGCAGGGCACAATGAAATCTCAAGACTATCAAGGCATTCTGGAGAGAAACGTACTGCCCAGTGTCAGAAAGCTCTGTCTCAGTCGCAGGTCATGGGTCCTCCAACAGGATAATGACCCAAAACACACAGCTAAAAGCACCCAAGAATGGATAAGAACAAAACATTGGACTATTCTGAAGTGGCCTTCTATGAGTCCTGATCTGAATCCTATCGAACATCTATGGAAAGAGCTGAAACTTGCAGTCTGGAGAAGG
Source organism: Acipenser ruthenus (assembly GCF_902713425.1). Classification (NCBI taxonomy): domain Eukaryota; kingdom Metazoa; phylum Chordata; class Actinopteri; order Acipenseriformes; family Acipenseridae; genus Acipenser; species Acipenser ruthenus. Next base: position 34,757,259 of record NC_081197.1, read on the forward strand.
CACCCAACAAACCTGAGACAGGTGGAGCAGTTTGCTCAGGAAGAGTGGGCCAAACTACCTGCTAACAGGTGCAGAAGTCTCATTGAGAGCTACAGAAAACGTTTGATTGCAGTGATTGCCTCTAAAGGTTGTGCAACAAAATATTAGGTTAGCGGTCCCATCATTTTTGTCCATACCATTTTCATTTGTTTTCTTATTTACAATATTATGTTGAATAAAAAATCAAAAGCAAAGTCTGATTTCTATTAAATATGGAATAAACAATGGTGGATGCCAATTACTTTTGCCAGTTTCAAGTTATTTCAGAGAAAATTGTGCATTCTTCGTTTTTTGTGGAGGGGTAACAACAAATTTGAGCACGTCTGTATATGTGTGTGTGTGTCCAGACAGTTCAGCATATTTATTTCCTCCGGAGCTGAACAGAACTCTCTATATGAAATATTAAATTAATCTTTTTACACTAATGAGTGGCTCATTACACTAATGAATGGCTCCCCATGCTGCAAGTCACTTTTGCTAACTTTCTGATGACTTTTGATAACTAGCACACAAAGTCGGCGTCTGTAAGCTCTGGGCTGCAAAAACTACTGTATAAACAGCTATTATTTCTTGAGGGAGTATCTGAATCAGTTTAAAGGTGGAAAATAATACACTTACTTGGTAATAAAGTAAAGAAATAAAATCCATAATCAATATGTCATTGGTATTTTTATCCAAAGTTAGGCAAGTTTTTTTTTTTTTTTGCATAGGATCTGTATTTGAATGTTTTGTTTTTATTTTTATAATAAACTCATTACTTAGAAATTCACCGGGACTAGTTTGATAACTCATGGTTGCTGTCAGACTTGATTATACTATGTTCAGGAGCTTATTGTCTTAGCTATTGACAGGGACCTGACAAAACTGACATCTCAAAATCTACAAAGCCCAGTCCCTGAACAAACCTATTAAACCTATTAGTACCTGAAATGAGTATTGCAAAAGCATACAAACATATACAGTCACCTCCAAAATTATTGGCACCCCTGATAAAAATGAGCAAAAAAGGCTGTATAAAATAAACAACACTGGTAATGAGCTATATTTTATGCTCAAATATATGGGAAAACCATATTCTTTTATTCTAATACAATTGCTCATAGAAAAAGTTTTTTATTAATAAGTAATACATTTTTTTCTCAAAAAGGTAGGTGTCAGAATTATTGGCACCCGTAAAGATTCTTATGAATAAAATCAAACAAAATTAAATCTGCATTAACATTCTACTTCTTTAAGTTCATCTCAGTCTTAAGGAACTGTATTGTGGCCTTCCATGGCTTCCTGGTAACACGCATATGAAATCCATTTGTCTTCCATCACCATGGAGAAAGGCAAAGAACTCACAAATGAAAAGAGGCAAATGATTGTTGACCTTCATAAATCGGCAATGGGTACAAAACAATAGCTAAAAAACTAAATATACCACTTACCACTATTAGGGAAATAATTAAGTTCAAAACCACTGGAACAGTGGTAAACTTGCCTGGTAGAGGACGCAAGTGTATCTTGCCCCCATGCACAGTGAGGCAGATGGTTCGGGAGGCAAAGAGAAATCCAAGGGCCACAGTTGGAGAATTACAGAACTTGGTTGCACTTGGGGTCAGCAAGTCTCCAAATCTACAATTAGACACCACATCCATGCCAATAGGCTATTTGGAAGGGTTGCCAGAAAAAAGCCTTTATTGAGAGCAACCAACAAACGTAAGCGCCTGGAGTTTGCTAAACGGCATTGGCACTTCCATTGGAACCGGGTGCTATGGTCAGATGAGACGAAAATAGAGCTCTTTGGCCACTCACACCAGCGGTGGGTTTGGTATCGAAAGGGATGTGTGTGCAGAAAAGAACCTCATACCTACTGTAAAATATGGTCGTGGATCTTTGATGTTATGGGGCTGTTTTGCTTCCACTGGTCCTGGGGCCCTTGTTAAGGTCAACGGCATCATGAACTCTGCGAGGTACCAGGACATTTTAGCCAAAACCTGGTTGCCTCTGCCAGGAGGCTGAAACATGGCCACAAGTGGATCTTCCAACAAGACAATGACCCCAAGCACACATCAAAATCCACAAAGAAATGGTTAATTGACCACAAAATCAACATTTTGCAATGGCCATCTCAGTCTCCAGACTTGAACCGCATTGAAGAGGGCAGTCCATAAGCACAGACCGAAGGATATCAAGGATTTTGAAATATTCTGTATGCAGGGATGGTCTAAGATCCCTCCCAATGTGTTCTCCAATCTCATTAAACATTATAGTAAAAGACTCAGTGCCATTATCCTTGCAAGGGGAGGGTGCACAAAGTACTGAAAACAAGGGTGCCAATAATTGTGACACTTCATTTTTTTTGGAAATAAATTTATAATTTGAGAAATGTGTAATTTTGGTTGATTCCATTGAATCATTAATAAAGTCAAATATATTCCACATGTTGGAAAATTACAATATAGCTCAGTACTGGTATTATTTATTTTATACAGTCTTTTTTTGCTCATCTTTATCAAGGGTGCCAATTATATATATATATATATATATATATATATATATATGCATACTGTATAATCAAACTCAACATTATTTTAAAACCAAACTATAATGATAAACTGCACAAGGAAGTACATGTAAATAATGAGTTTATCATATTAAAAACCCTTCCAGTGAGCATGCCCATGCTCTAACTTAAGAGGTTAGAACAAAAAGTTTGTCCAACTATTTCAAAAAGGAAATGCTCAAACAAGTAATCACCAGCAATCCAGAGACAATGTATCACTGCTTTGAAAGGTTACACCCTTTTCTGTTTTATTTTGCAGCTTATATTGAAGACGTGGCAAGATGTGTGGATCAGAGCAAAAGATTAATAATTGTGATGACCCCCACCTACGTGGTCAGAAGAGGCTGGAGCATCTTTGAGCTTGAGACACGGCTCCGCAACATGCTGGTCTCTGGAGAGATCAAGGTCATACTGATCGAATGCACTGAACTCCGAGGCATCATGAACTACCAGGAGGTGGAGGCCCTCAAACACACCATCAAGCTGCTGACTGTTATCAAATGGCATGGGCCCGAAAGCAACCAGCTGAATTCGAAGTTTTGGAAATATTTACAGTACGAAATGCCCTTTAAGAGGATAGAGCCCATCATTACGCACGAGCAGGTCTTGGATGTGAGCGAGCAGGGAGCCTTTGGAGAACTGCAGACCGTGTCGGCCATCTCCATGGCAGCTGCCACATCCACCGCTTTAGCCACCGCCCATCCAGACCTACGCTCCACCTTTCACAACACCTACCACACCCAAATGCGGCAGAAACATTACTACCGCAGTTACGAGTACGATGTACCTCACACCGGCACCCTGCCCACCGTTACCTCATTAGGGAACCAACATACCTACTGTAACATCCCCATGACGCTAATCAATGGGCAAAGGCCACAGTCTAAATCAAACAGGGGACAAAACCCAGAGGAGGCTCACACGAACAATGCCATGCTGCCCCTCTTGCCCAGAGAGACCAGTATATCCAGTGTCATTTGGTGACAGCTGAACAAAGTGGGAAGTTGGCCTGCTCCAGTGTTTGCTGAACCCTGCAGTCTGGTGGTTGGAACTGCAGCCTTGACTGCTTCTGTTAAACCTGAATCACAATCCACATAGAAAAAACAAGAAGACACACACACACACACACACACACACACATACACACGGAAAACAGGGTCTTGTACATATATTTGCAATTTCTTTGTAGCATTGGTGTCTTCCTGTTCCTTTGATGTTTGTTGCATTATGACTTTGTTTTATATGTTATCCAAAATGATATATTTCTAGTTTTGTTTTTGTTTTGTTTTGTTTTGTTTTAATGCTCAGAAGATGGTTCACGTGCTATATAGATTGGACAGTACCTTTTTTTCCTGACTTAGACTAGAATGATTTTACTTTTAACATTTCATTGGATTACTTGGACAGAGCTCTGTTTTACTGGAAGGAGCAACATCCTTTTTTGTTGGCCTATCTAGCACGTAACTTGTTCAGAGTGCGTACTTTCTAAAAGGATTATGCAAAAGATTGAGAATCTTGACAGTAACATTTCTTCCCCTCTTTTGAAATAGCTTACAAAGATTTTGGGGAGTGGTGCTAGGATCCAACTTCATCCAGTTGGTGAAGATAAAAACAGGTGAAGATAAATCAGTAACATATCAAACACAAACCCTTTCTAACAGCAACGGCTGTACCAATTCAGTAAAAACTATGACAGGTATTCTTTGATTTTTGTTTAGAAGTACTTGAACAGTTAATGTGTGCATAATCAAACAAATTTTTTTGTTTAGAAGTACGTGAACAGTTCATGTGTGCATAAGGTAAAACAGTTTTGTGTATTTCACTGCACTGATGTAGTTTTTTTAGGCCAGCAAAGTGGATGTTGGGTATTAGATGTTCTCTTTATAATTTAAGTATAAATACATTTTGATATTTTGGTCAAGTTCTTGAAATGCTTTTCTAAGAATGTTTTTCACTTGCTAACAAAAAAAACAAGACTTAGAAAAAAGAGTATGCTTGTGTTTGAAAGACCAAGGCAGTTTTTATCAGTACTTATGCATAGTAAGTAGATTATGTAAAAAAAAAAAAAAAAAAACACAATTCACACTCTTGAAGAAACTCTGCTGATTTCTATAGCAACACAATCATGATTTGTTTCCCTTAACTACTTTCATTGCACATTAAAATCCTTGACCTCAACTTAGTGCCTCCCTTTTACTCCAGTAAAATGACTCCTCTAAGTAAATTTTAAAAACTGCCATAACTAGATTAAGTTTTAGGGCAGAGGTTTACATGTTTAAACTTATAGGAGCATGTACCTGTCTGTTCTCTTTCAGGACTGAGTATTCTTCATTAAACATTTACAGGAACGACTGGGATGAATGGGATTGCAGTCTCACTAACTGGGACCTGAATTAAATTAAAGGTCCCTTGTGCCTCCAATGCGATGTTTATAACCATTATCGTGGCTCCATAATTATGATTTAACCCAGGCATTAGTGACAGCCATTGTAGATTTAAAAAAAAACCAAACATGTCCCTCTATTGGATTATTGAATTCCATTCCATGACCAAACTTTGAAGCCTGAGTAGCAGTGGGATTTTTTGACAATGTGAGGATTTGCATCTACATTCATCCCATACATGTATCAGAGATGAAGGGCAATAAACATATATCCACCCATCATCTCTACAGTATACGAGATGGATATACTGTAGGTTTTGAGACAATCTAGCAACATTCACCATCCAAAAGGTGCATTTATTTAGGTGAGTGGCGAGTTGTTTTGTTTGTAATCCCAGAGCTCTAATATATACTGCTTGTGTAATACACTGCATTGCATCACATTAGGCACTTTGATTTGCACAATTCAGGGACTAAGGGATAGGATACTATTTATCTCTCACTTGTGTTTTGCTTTTCCCTGCCATGTTAATTGAGTGAAAATGGAAGGAAAGAATAAAGCAAGATTTTCTTAAGCCACACAACAGATACCCCTTTCTAAGCATACTCAATACAAGAGGGTGTTCGTTCACTGCTAAACTAGCACTATGAATACAGCTCATTATATCTTGGGCTCTTTTTAGTGAACAGACCTAATGTACATGCATATCCAGTTTTGTGCTTATTAAGGAATGCATTTGAGTTCAGTATACCCTTGGGCTGTATGGCTGAAGGCAAGCTTTGAAATGTAAAAGCCTCATAAATAAATCAGCCAATCAGTGTGAAGGGCTAGTTGTTGGTAAGACCTCTCTAATTCATGATAATGGCCAAGTTACCATTATCACTGTCATAAACTTAATTCCGGTTCAACCATGGTTTAATTGATTATGAAGTGATGTTTACCTTTGCTGATATGTGTGTCGGTCATTGCTGCTGCTGCTTGAGGTCTGTGGCGATGGGTTCCTGCCATGGCCCTTATTGTAGAAGGTAACTGCATTTCCTGCTCTTCCAGCAAACCTTTCAAAGTGTCCTATGCTGTTGTCTTCAGAGTTATGGTTATCAAGAGTGGCTGAATAATCCTCATCTGGATGGGAAGAGACTGTGCCTGCATCCGAATGTATGGAATGATGTCATTGAGTACAACTTTAAGAGAAATCAAAAAAAAAATCCAAAAAAAAAAAGAGAAGATGGCTCACCCAAATCTTTTTACGGGCTTCCCCAACTTTGGGGGTTTGTTTCCAAACTTGAAGTTAAGTTTGGACTGTTTACTATTCTATGAACAAATTATTTTTCTAAACTTAATACACATAATATATCTATATATCTATATACCTAGTATATAAAAAAATGACATGTTTTTAATCATGTCCAGAATGCTATACTAAAGCACTGGGGAGATGCTTATAAAAATATGCTTACACATTTCTGTGACTTGTACATCATACATGCTGAGAATTTTTTATTTGAAGATACCTGTGCAAGTAAATGTCATTATGAGTTGTAAAAGTAAGAGGCTCGATACATGAGTCAGTGTATCAAGTAGTTATGGTATCAAGTCAAAGCAAAAGCTTGTTTACTTGTAATGCTAGTCAGAAACTTCAAAAGGCTTTTTCCCTTTGGTTTGAAAAAACAGGACTTATCAAGTACTTTCAGTGGATGCTTCATTTGTAAACTAACCGCATATACTATACTTGTTTAATACTGCCATTTTACGAATAAAACGGCCCTCTGGAACACATTCAAACAACCCAACTCTTCACACTGTACACAGCAATCCCTCATGAGACAAAGTGGCAGAGTGTCCTGCAAAGCTGTACCTACTGGCAGGAGCTTACAACTAATGTACTAACAGTCCCAGCTGAATTGTATAAATGTGTGTACATAAATGCAAACATATCCATATACGCACATATGTGAGGAAGGGATGCCAGCTGTTTCTATTGTCTCTTACAGATGAAATACTATTAACAAATAAAGAAGATTTTTTCTTATTCTTAAATTCTCTATCCAATACTATGTTTTTTCTTTTTAAAATAAACTGCTTGGTTTTATCATTCTTTGTACACTTCCTGAATATACATTAAAAAATGGGAGCCTGACTTGTGTGCATTAGATACAAATCAGACTTCAGTTAGGACAAAATATGAAGAAATGCTTTCTACTGGTTCTAAATCACATGAAGCTATTGTGTGTCTTCCTGAAAAAAGGCAATTTCCAAGAAAGAGATGTATCACACCAATGCCTAGTTAAAGTTTAAAGATCAACAGTAAACACATTATTTAATAAAGAATCGTCTTTTGCGATACATCAGCAGTTAAAAAATATTTTGTGGGGGGGGTAAACATTTTAAATTCTAGATTATGCCTCCCTTACTTCAGATAGATAGATTAAGAGTTAAAAGCATACTCTTGCTAGTGCATTGTTTAAATAAATGTACGATTTAGGATTACTGTTCATCTGGCACGTTTATATTACCGGTGTGTTTGGAAATTTGAAAATACTAATAAACATACAGCACAGTGCATTGCTATGTTTTATACACCAAGTAATTTTAGGTGCATTATTCTCCCAGAGCTCGGTGTAGTTGCCTACGAGGTAATCTATGGATAGAGAGGAAATGCAACTGAAATGCAATGCATAATCTCCCCGACCCACAGTAGGGTGTGATTATGAAGAGTTCCATCTCCTTATCATAAGTGAAATAAGTGCTCTGGTGGCAAAGTGTTCTCCTACTTCTTCCTTGTTGCTGTTGCTATTTGAGACTGCCGTGGGTGGACCTGGGGTTCACCCCCAGTGAATATGTAATTATTATTCCATGTGTGGGAGGGAACCACCTGCTGTTGAAGTATCTTCCTCAAAGACAGAACAGAGCAATTAATTTTATTAGTCATACAGCTCCATCTGCAAGTGTTAGGCATAATGCTTTTGACACCCCCCAAAAAAGAAATATAATTTACACCTTCAGGATTCTCTACGTTTTTTTTCAAACATACGCCCCATCCGAATTGCAAAGTGTATCTACACTTTAATTCTCGAGTTCAGTGAGGGTAATCATGAGCTTACATATATCCTCTAATTACCACCTGTTATTTCAGAATAGTTTTCACTGCAGACAGTCAGGGTATATTCATTATTGAATAGACAGTTAATAAGAATTTACTTGGGACTTATGTAGAGTCCAAGGCATTGCTTCTCATCAGGTTGGCTTGGCTGATATTTCTACATGGATGAGATTAAAAAAAAAAAAAAAAAAACAGCAAGAAGGCTTACTGGTTTTACAGATTACGTAGACCTAAAGTAACCCTATCACTATGCCCATATACAGTACACACAGAAGTGGTGATGACACAAGCCTTAAAATATTGAATGTTTATATTGCCTTTTTTTTTTTTTTTTAAGTACATCTTACATTTGACAAAGCGAATAAGGATTTGTTAGTATTTATAGTTTTTCACTGAACCATACCTGGTGTTTTGATCTACGGAATGAAAAGGGCCTGGGAGACACTGAAATTCCTAGAATTCAAACTCACAGAGTGTTGGGCACTGTTAAGTTTATACATGGTAGCAGAAATACAACAATGACAAGCTAGCAGTGGCAATTTTAATGTAAATATATGCAACACTGCAGACTGCAAAATACTATTAGAGATTGGCATTTCTTCTTGATATGAGGTGGTGTTTGTTTAAATTCAGGACAAGGCAGAAAACAAAAACGGTACACTGCTTACCAGAGCAAGGAAACTCAGTAGAGGAAAGGTAATTATTATTTGTTGTTCATGTATTTTGTTATCTCTGTTACGCTGTTGTATATTTAAAAATACAGTACTTGACACACAAGCCGACACTGCTTGTTGCAAGTTTTCCACATCTAGTATTTTGCATTTGTATTGATTTTATTGTTACAGGGAAAACAACACTCACTAAATATGAATGCTGCACATGTTAGCAATATAGATATTGATTTTTGTAATGTGTATTGTACTTGCCTAACTTTTCAACCAAAAAATAATAAAAAAGGATAAAAACCCACAAGTAGGCAGGTTCTGTACCAGAAACGTTTTCATGATTCAATAAACAATGTCACTACATATTCATTGACATTTCTTGTAAACATTTTAAGAGCACACGGTGCCCTGGGTTTGTCAAAGCACAAGGTGCACTATGTCTAGAATTAAAAAACAATAATAATAACGATAAAAAATAATTTGGTGTGATTTTGCTTTAGGTAAACAATGTTGGATGTTTAAAGAAAAGAAAAAAAAAAAAAACAACTTTAATACTTGCATATGAATATTTTTGTATAATATTATCTGAAGGAGGTAAAATAAAAAAAAAATAAAAAAAATTAAAATACCTGCTTCATGGTGTGCGACTTTTAGAGAAAATAAACAGGGTATGTGTGTCCAGTTTGTAAATGTTTTATTTCATGAACACTCTTTCACTGGTTAAATGCAAGGTTATGACAATTTTAAGATATTTCTTTTGTGAAAAAAATAGAAAATAATAAAAAAATTCTGAACAAAAGGTGTATGCACCCAATATTTGTATTCTTATGTTATGGAGAACGACTATTTTATTATTTAAAAGGTGTATTAGCTCCAAAAATTTGACTTTGGCAGCTTACATGGGTAGCTTAATAGAAGAACCAGGCGTTCCCAAAGTTTCTTGGCCCCCCGAAGACATTAAGCATTCTGACCAAGGACCCCGCAATTTTGATACCTTGTGGCAAAGTGGTTAACAGTGTGCACGTGCAGGAATGCAGCGGTGATCAATGAACAGACAGACAACCACAGACAGGTTGTTCGTTAGTACCAGTAGGACTACTGCTTTCATTATGTTCAGTGTCATAAATTAAAAGATGTGATGTTATAATTATAAAGTGCATTAATATAGTTGCCTATTTTCTTCTCCTTACAAGCAGCCACTTTGTTGTATAATGGTACATACCTTTAGCCCGGGCATGACCTGACGTCAATGTTACATTCCAAACAACCCCAAGCACCTAACAGCAGCGTTCATGTAAGTTAATTGACCTCCGCTCTGGGAGACTTTTGCTTTGTCAGGGTCATTTGGGTCATTGTGCTACGTACCCCCCTGTGACGAAGTGCCCGCCCCTGTGTGTATTTTGTGTGTTATGTGTTGTATGTTGCGTGCGTGTGTTAATGTTGGTGTATAGTCATTGGTACACGGGATATAAATGGGTGTGTGCAGCACGAGTATTTAAATTGTATAAATATATTTAGGCACGGGATTGTACTATCACTTCACGTGCATTTAAAGTATAGTATGTGAGCACAGGGTTGCACAGAATTAATTCACGTGCTGGGATTCAAGTGAATAATTAATTAGTAATAGAATCCCAGCACAACAGTATATATAGATGCACAGTTCTTTCACTCGGGGTTGTGTGTTCGGTGAGTGGAGAACGGGATAGGAGACGGAGGTAGTAATAGCAAAAGTGATAAGTAGTAAAATCTGCTCACCGTGTTTTGTCGGTATAGTTCGTTTTGTTTGTCTTTTTTATTTTGGCATATAGTGCCGTGTCCTGTTTTGTGTTTGTTTGTCTAACCTTTTTATTTTCTGTTCTGTTTATTAAATGCTGAGCGAAACCATTCGCTCAGCTCCACCAAACCACACCTCTCTGTTGTTTTATTTCCTGCATCTGGTCTGACGCCACCCACACCGGCCGTCTTTGTGACACCCCCTGAAACCATCCCATGGGCCTCCAGAGGTCCCTGGACCCCCGTTTGGGAGCCCCTAAATTAAACTGAAGGCTGTTAATTAGGGAATACAGAACTAAACTTCATTTTAGATGTAGTTTTAACGGGTTGCTGTACCCCACTAACAAGGTACAGGTATAGTTTTTTTAATTGGCCATCTGTGAAAGTAAGTAAAGTGAACATGGAGCTGACTGCCTGGTTCCCACATTGATCATGTCTCAAGTTTGTCCTGGAGAGATCACGGGGATCACTCTTAGGCGGGTTCACACCCTGACCTCTTTGGAGATGTACCGATTGAATTGTGTATTGGATTATTGTCCAATGAAAACTAATTAATGGGGACCACCATCCTCAAAACCCAGGCCTCCAGATAATGCATTGATAATGCATTGACCAACCGCGCCACATACCTAGTTATCTTATGATTTCTGTTCAAATTGCTGTCCCCTTTGATTGCACACTGGCTGGGTAGCTATTCTGGTTTTACTAATGTATCAGTTATGTGGAGATGAATGTAACCTATCAGCATGGTGCCTTGTTCGAAGTGGTTTTCTACATTAAAGATCACCCCAGTTCTTAGTCGAGAATGTAATTATTATATACACCCACATATTCCTCTTTCTGCAAAGAACAAAAAAGAGTGTATTCCACAGTTATAGACCGCAATGTCAATTCATTTAAAAACAAATCATTTAATTCCAGCACAGAGGCAACATTTGATGGGAAATAACAGTGCAGGTATGTGTAGGCACTTCCCTTATTGGTTGGGTCCTAACCACAGCCTTGACACAATGTAGCACAGACTCCACACGTTACTGGAAGGTGTCTCAAGGGATGGTAATTAATCCATTCAGGCATTAATATTTCAGACTTGACATATTTCAACCTCGCTTGGTGACCACTTTCCCTAACATTGCTGATACACATTCCAATGCCTGATATATCGGAGCAGCATGCCTATGACTGTCCTTGCTACTGTGGCACCTGCTTGATGTGTACCTGCTGTCATGCCTCTTTCAAACAGTACTGTAGGGATCACATTTCAGATATATCAATGACATTAAAAACCTGGAAACTGTGTTTTTGTGTCCCTACTTTGTTACTAGTAAAGTTATTTGGTAATACTACAGAAAGTATTATGTCACTTCTCAGCATACCATACGAATGTAAAGTCATATTTTGTATACTTATAGAAGAAAAGTCAATGGTCAGTATGTATGTACTGTGTGTGTATGTATTGTATTTTAAAATAACATATATTGCACAGCCACATGATTCTTTTCAATCAGACATTTATCATTCTCTTAAAACAATGCTCTAATCGAGTCTATAATGCAAACAGACACATTTAGATCAACATCTATTAACCAGTGTAGATCAATGTTTATAGCTCTAAAGATGACGCTATCAGACACCAGCGTATATGAATCAGTCCTTAGAAATTCTGGCATGTGATTTGTTAAAACCTCAACACATGACCAAAAATAGATCCAACTATTGCCCCTGTGACGCTGCTTACGGTCAATAGTTTTTTACAAACTCCCTCAAATTACATCCTCATGCTGAGCATCCTTCCTCTTTTCACACAACAAAGCAAAATGGCAGATAACAGATTCGGTCATTATAGTCCCCTGTTGGTAACTCTAGTTCTTCCCTCGAGGGCCATAGTTTCCCACTATACGCCTCCTCTCCAGTCCATATTTAATATACATACATATGCTGTATATCTATAAAAAGTTAAAAATCCTTTATATGTAAATTTAAAAAGTCTTTATGCAGGTCTTCTAATAAACAATGGATTGCCTTGTCTGAGTGGTTTTATTGCCTTGCATCAAATTGCTGACTACAGCCAACCTCTGCTGCACTGACCCATACAAGCACAATAACTTAAAAATCTAGCTGTAAAACCAGGAGAAAGAAATCAATAATGCATCTAATTCTAGTGGGAAGTCTAAGGTTAATGGCTTTCCATCAAAGTTAATCACACTGAGCAGACAAGAGTGAGTTAAATTTACAGGCAATGCCTGCAGAATAATACTACTGTTCTTAGTAGTCAGTATACTGCACCAACACCTCTGTTATTTAGGTTTTGTGTCTGAGGTCAATTATCTTGCCGAGACCTCTTTAGGATGATATTGTTATAAACCAAATAAATGTTTTTGAGTACAGTCTAGGGACATCTTGAAAATTAGTTTAGGTATTTTGTATGGCAGCTCATTAGTGCATTATTAGTGCATGGTCATTGCATTATTACGAGATTTCATCTGCGACAAAGGTGTCGTGCAGAAGAAATGAAGTGCAGCTGAACAGTGAGAAGCTGTGAAGTATCTCTATTACAGTTCCCTAAATGTTTACAATGGTGTCAGTTTGTGCAAGTTGGAATATCTGGTTTTGTTGAAGAAAAACATTCAGAGTTTTGTACAACGTATATTATAGTTTTAGAAAAATTCTTCACAAATACATGATATTGTTACTGCAGTAAATGAGTATGCATTTTCATTCAGCCACTAGAGACCAAAAAGTAGAAGCAGGGATCCCCTCCTCGCAGCAGCGGGTAAAGTGTGTGTGGGGGGGGGGGGGGGGGGGTTGAGTTGCTTACCTATATAATACAGTTTTTACTGGTTTATAATTAAATCCAACCGTACAACTCATTTTAAAGCAACATAAAGATACTGGATGGGAATAGTGACATGAGTGGTGTGAATTGTCAGAACATTAGGTTACTCACCGTAACCCTGGTTCCCTGAAAGAGAAGATGACCACCAATGACATTACGTATGGGATATGCCTGCCCATTGGGTAGGTATCGCTGACAAAGAGCTAGTCAGATTGACGCAGAGCTCTTGTCCTATGCACGTAGCATCTCAATGCCCACACTGGGCAGAGGAAATTTAATTTCTCATCCTCCATTGAAGCAAACGGCAGTGGATGGAAGGACTCCAACTCCACAGACTGATTAACTGAGGCTGTGGTCACCATGGGGAGGAAAGCAGGGTTGGTGCACAGAGACATCCTGCTGCCATCCTCCCAAATACGCATGCAGGAGCTGTGCACAGACAGCGCCTGCAGCTCAATGACCCGCTTAGCGGAGGTGATAGCCAAGAGGAAGGCTGTCTTCATAGACAGGTACTTCAACTCTATGGAGTGTATGGGCTCAAACGGGGCCTTCGTGAGAGCCTCCAGTACAACATTAAGGCTCCATTCAGGGAGAACAGTCCTACTAGGGTGGCGTAATTGCCGAGCGCCTTTAAGAAAACAGGTAGCCAAAAAATGCGCGCCTGGAGATACTGAATCTACGTGGGCATGGCAAGCAGAGATAGCCACTAAATACACCTTCAATGTGGAAGGTGACCTACCAGCATCAAGCAGTTCTTGCACAAGCTGTGAGATGACTGGCATAGGGCAAGATATGGGGTCATGGCTTCTAGCTAGACACCAAGCCTGGAAATACCACTTATAGGTATACAAAGACCTAGTGGAGTCTGCCCTAGTGCTCTGCAACGTACCCACAACCACATCTTATAGCCCTAGGGCTAACCAGCGGTCCCTTTCAGGAGCCAGACCCAGACCTGCCCGGTTCTGGGTGCCAAAGAGAGCCTTTCACCTGACTCAGGAGATCCATGCGAAGTGGAATCTCCCAGGGCTGGCTGTGCAACATCTGGCACAGATGTTGGGGGTCACTAGGAGAACTGCCGCTTTCTCTAACCAGACTTTTTCGAGAAAAGCCGGGAGCAGCGGTATAGGCAGGAAAGCGTACAAAAACGCTCTGAGCCATTCGTACCCTAGAGCGTCTACGCCGAGTGGACCGTCTAAGCAGTGGAGGGAGTACCATAGGGGCAATGCGTCGTCTCTGACAAGGCGAAGAGATCGACCTGTGCTTCCCTGAACCGTTCCCAAATGTGCTCCACTATCTGAGAGTGGAGTCGCCACTCTGACGGATGCGGACCGCTCCTGGAGAGGAGGTCCGCTGCCCAGTTCACCGCTCCGGGAATGTGCGTCGCCCGTAGGGACAGCAAGTTCTTCTGAGCCCATGTCAATAGCCTGAAGGCCATGCAATGCAACCCTGTGGACCGTAGGCCACTGTCGTGTCCGTCCGGATCAACACATGCATACCGCGCAGCACTGGGAAGTGGTGGAGAGCAAGGGATACCACTTGCAACACCAGCATATTTATGTGCAGGGATGTCCAGCGGTCTGGCCAGGATCCACGTACTCCTCTGCCTTCCCAGACCGCTCCCCAACCCAAGTTGGAGGCGTCTGTTGTCACCACTTAGCGGTTCAACACTACTCCCATTCGTATACCTTCGCGCAGGTGAGAGGTAGTCTGGGGCAGTTTGGGGTAGCTGTTTAGGGCGCTGGCCCTGAAAACGCCTCCTGTGACGCTGGTGTGTGGACTGGCCATGTCCTGCGTTCCCTCTGCCTGCCGGTTGGGTCTGATTGCTTGCTGCTGATGTGCCCTGTAGGCGATGCCTTAGGTCACCCAGTGGAGCCGTGGGGACTGGAACTGTTCTAATGACAGTCCTCGTCTGAGGAGCTTGCCAGCGGCTCGACCTGCCCCAGGCGGATGTGTGGGGAGAGAACAACGCAGCCACCTGCCGGGACACCTCGTCTTCCCGATGGGATCTCTGTAGGATCTCCTCCACGGCTGGCCCAATGGTATGTCCTGGGGATATAGGCGCGTCATGCAGCATGGCCTTATCCGCATCAGGAACTCTGGCTTGTGACAGCCACAGCTGTCTACTAGCCATGATCAAGCTAGCAGGCTCCGGCCAAGAGCTTGCCCTTGGAGACCGGAGATCTGCAGCAGTGTGCTGGACAGGAGACGTAACTCCGTGGCCACAGGCTCAGGGAGTGGGGCCTCGTGCAGTACACCGTCCATGTAAGCAGTAAGCACACTCGCTGTATTAGACAGGCGAGTTGCCTGCGCCTCTGCTGCATACGCCAACTGGAGATGCGTTTCCGTCACCTTACATTGAGGGTTCGGGCACGCCGGGTCTCTAGCCAATCCACCCACATGCGGGGCCTTAACTAGGGCCGTGATGATGGAGTCTACCGGGGGGTACCCCACTAGGCCAAGCTTATCCATGCCTTCTAAGGAGGCAAGCAGTGTGGCGTGTTTTAACACGCTAGGATCCGAGGCCAGACTATCCCTGGAGGAGTGTACCTCCTCCATGAAGTCTGGGAAGGCCAGGAACTTCTGAGAGCGAGGAGCCATCGCCTGCGTCCAGAACACGGACTGGTGTGGTTCCGTCGCTGGCGTCCAGGGGACCTGCAAGAAAGCTGCAGCACATCCCATAAGTGCCAAAACTGTGCTGGACAACGGGGGGGCACTGGCTTCCAAGGCTACCTAGAAGCCAGATTCATCCTCAGCAGGGGTCTCACCCACCTGCATGTCAGAGGAGAAGGCCCCCTCCCCAGAGGCCGCTATGGAGAGCGTGTCCTCTTGCGCCAACTGAGACGCCTCTTCCACCCTGAACTCCCCTGGGAGAGGGGCACTATGGCAACTGGGGCTGCAACGGGGCCTGGACAGGTCCATAATGTCCCTTGCCTGCTAGGAACGCTTCATCCTTCTCGCTTGCGGCGATGGGGAGCGACTGTGGGCGGCCTGCATATTGGTGACGCCTAGCAGGGGGTCCTGGGACAGGTCATGGAGGAGGGGTTCTGGGGCTCCAAGAGCCGCAGACGGTCCGGCCATAGAGGACACGGAGCTCACCCTTGTGGACCACTCCAAACGAGCTTCTTTCACCCGGGGCTGGAAAGCCTCACAGATGCTACAGGCCACGTCCCTCTTGAGGGCCAAGGCGACATGTTGACAGCCTAAGCACCGTGCACAAAGGGTATGCTTGTCCTCTTGCGGGATATTGGCGTTGCAGGGTGGAACCCCGACTTGCCTGACATGGGCCTCGTGTTTTGCATGGGCTGTGCACTAAACACCACTTCTAGATACTATGGTGATGAAAAGATTGCTCTGGGATCTCTGCCCAAGCAACCAGTAGAGCAAAATAGATCCATTAACGCTAATTATCCACCCCACTTTGTTAGTAATAATAACAATACTGTTGCATGTCAAAAACCTGGAAATTATCTTAATTTTATTCAATGTTCAATAATTTGTAAAACTGTGCCATCTGTTGGACATTATTGGCACTGTTGAGTGTAATCAATATGCAAATCTGTGCAGTTAGGATAACTCCTCACATGGTGGCAATTATAGGGAAGTGTTAACTGGGCACACACGTTTATGCTGATTATTTGCCTGATACTCTGGAGATTTCTGTATATCCAGTTGCTAGGTCACGGTGCTGTAAAAATGCAGCATCTTCTGTGTTTTCAGCCTCTACTGTAGGCAGGGACACTGCTGGTATGACATTTAAAACTAATCAGGCTATTTACTTCCTTTATTTTAAATTTCGAAAGGACCCATTAAAGATCACATCAAAACTGAGTGCATTTTGTCAATATCACTGCATTTGGACACTGATGATCGAAAACATTCCAAACATTCCATTAATCAGGACTTATTTTATTTTATTTATTTATTTCTATTTATTTTCAATCTGAATTTGATATATGATTTGTGGGCCAGTTTAGTTTTCTTGTATATATTTACTTTTTAAGAGGAATGTTATTAGTTGCAGAATGACATGGGATACAGCTAACATACATTATACAGAACTGTGGCAATGCGCCCCGCCCCTGTGTGCATTTGTGTGTTGTGTTGTATGGTGCGTGTGTTAATGTTGGTGTATAGATTGGTACACGGGATATAAATGGGTCTGTGTTTCACGTGTATTTAAAAAGTGTAGATTTGTATTTAGGCACGAGGAGGGCACAAATCACTTCATGTGCTGGTTAAATGTAATATGTGAGCACGGGGTTGCACAGAATGAATTCACGTGCTGGGATTCAAGTGAATAATTAATTAGTAATTGAATCCCAGCACAACAGTATATATAGAGACACGTAGCATTCAGTCGGGGTTGGGTATTCGAGAGTGGAGAACGGGTGAGGAGAAGGAGGAAAGTAGTAAAGGAAAGTAAAGTGAAATCTATAAGTGTTTGTTCTCACCGTGTTTGTTTGTCTCTCCGTGCACCGTTTGTTAAGTGTTTAGTACGTTTTGTTTGTCTATTTATTTTGGCGCAAGTGCCGTGTCCAGTGTTTTTGTCTGTTCAAACCTTTTATTTTCTGTTCTGTTATTAAATGCTGAGCGAAAGCATTCGCTCAGCTTCACCAAACCTCAAATCTCTGTCTGTTTATTTCCTGCATCTGGTCTGACGCCACCCACTCTGGCCGTCTTTGTGACAAGAACTCTGACTGGTTATCCCTTAATTACATCTGCCTGTCTGCAATCTCAATCGCTCCAGGGTGTCCATCACAACCCAGCTTTCTAGCATTGTACAGGGGTTTGATATATCGCTTTAGGTATGTCAGACAGATTCTTAACTGTATAGTTTTCTCTGGACCTTGAC
Organism: Acipenser ruthenus; assembly: GCF_902713425.1. NCBI lineage: Eukaryota > Metazoa > Chordata > Actinopteri > Acipenseriformes > Acipenseridae > Acipenser > Acipenser ruthenus. Next base: position 34,775,459 of record NC_081197.1, read on the forward strand.
AGCCTGTGTTTCAATACTTATGTAAGTGTATATAGATGGTTCATAAATCTTAATTGTGCATCATGCAGATATATGAGCTCCCCAATGATGCAGAATGATGTGTCAAATGATATCGATATAGTGTTTCCATTCCAGCCAGATGAGTGACTTTTGCCTGACCAGTGGGTGTATGTAAAGAATCCCTCACTTGCAAATTGCATGGCTCAGCCGCGGGCTAAACTGTCATAATGTGTCACTCACAGCAACAAAAACAGAAAACTTTTTCCATCAAGGACGCAATTTAGTTAACAGCATGGAATAAGTTTGGTCTGAAGCTGGAATTTTCACATCATGATATCAATCAAACAAGCAGGCTAACACAAGAAAAAATGTAACCATGGAGAAAGTTAGTGACCCCCAACAGGCACCAGTTTAGGAAATCTAACATATATATATATATATATATATATATATATATATATACACACACACACAGTACATATTTGCGTGAGATATGATATTTATGCTGTACTGGGAGTTTTAACCTCTACTGAAAGGCTGACAAGCTGGAGAATAATACAATAACACTGCTTTGCACTGTGCCATTTACCTAAATATCAGGTGCCTCTGTCATCCCAGCCTGGGAGAATGGGTTTACAAGCCATCTAATAGTCATAACGATTTGTGGGCAGAGAAGTCCCCCTCGACAGTTGTCTTTAATCAGCAGTACTTATTAATAATGTAAGCAGGTCACAGCTTAACATAGCATCTCACCGCTAACAAGTAATATAAGTCACTGCTTCTATTTATTTGATTTTTCTCTATGAAAATTGGGGCCCTGTTATATATCCCAGCCACACCGTCTCATGTTATGTAAATATCTCTACATGTGAAGCAGCAGTCTAGCTCTGGGGAGTGATGTATCTTTTCCCCCAGATACTCCGCAGCATTGCATCTAGTATCAGCAGTAACCCACTAAGGATTGAAGTAGGCTTATACTGTTGGTATCCTGCTCTTCATATAGGTCCCAAAGTACTCATTATATTTATGACATGTAGCCAGGCTTTGTCATCTCTAGATAGAATAGGATTGAACTCAATGACTTTCCCTTCCAAAGTAACCTATAGTGCATCCTGTTGTTTCAGTGCCTGCTGATATGGGCAGACAACATTAACTAGAGAAATAATTGATGGTAGTCATCGCATCATTTCATTATGTGCAGTTGTGCATTAACATATAAATTTGTCAAATTGTTATAAAGTCATGTTGTAATTAGCCAAAATGAGACAAAACTAATCATGTCCAGGGGCAGCAGATAATGTTTTCCAGTGGAAGCAGACTTAGGAGCCTAGTCCTTCTATATTACACAGTAGAATGAGTAGGGATCACTTGTGGCTTCTCTTTCGAGGCTGCTCTCGTGTGTGTTTGTTTTTATGCAGATAGATGACAGTTGGTGACAAAGTGTTCCATTTGCTTTTTAACTCTGCCCTAAACCTTTACTCATTATGCGAGGTGGGTGTATTTATCATCATTTCTATCAGGTTAAAACATGATTTTGTTTCATTAAAGGAGAAACTGTTTACAGCTTTGAAAGCTCACTTTATTACATTGTGACAGCTGGGCTGTTATTAGCAGCGAGAGAATTAATTGACACGTTGTTGAGCAAAAATTTGTTTGACAAGGGGGGAAGAAAGCAGTGGCCTTTTGTGGTACCGTGTTTCCGCCCAGCCTCATCCTATGAATGAGGTATTTCTTCCAAAGCACAGCAGTTAGATGTTGCACATTATTATTATTATTATTATTATTATTATTATTATTATTATTATTATTATTATTATTATTATCCATCCATCCATTATCATTAACCGCTTTCTCTTTTACAGGGTCGCGGTGAGCCGGAGCCTAACCCGGCATACACAGGGCGCAATGCCAGTCTATCGTAGGGCACCACACACACACTCACTTATTCACTTACACAGAGGACAATTTAGAGTGACCAATCAACCTGGACAGCATGTCTTTGGACTGATTATTATTTGTTTATTTAGCAGATGCATTTACCCAAGGCGAGTTATAGAGACTAAGATGTGTGAACTATGCATCAGCTGCAGAGTCACTTACAACAACGTCTCACCCGAAAGACAGAGCACAAGGAGGTTAAGTGACTTGCTCAGGGTCACACAGTGAGTCGTGAAATATCACTCCTGTAAGTTTTGCTTGATTCTAAAAAATGCAAATTAACCACAAAATGGGTTTGAGACCATCTTGAAGGTAATATGCAAATTAGGTAAAGGGAGATAAGAGACAGGCTGACTTAACAGTTAACTGTTTGAACACAACAGACACTTTGAAATGAGTTAGACCGTGTTAGAGTTTATAATTAAATAGAGTGGACATTCTGTAAAATGTTGAGTGTTGGTATGCAGTTTGAAACAGTGGTTATTTTTCAGAGCTTTAAAAATACATCAGATTGCATTGAGATGTTCTACTGGTAACATGTAATGCTAGAACAAATAATTGAAAGTTCCAGCACTTTCTGATAGAACAATGAAACAATACCTGGCTGTTATCATTATATGTGTTTTGGTTGTTTTGTATTCTCTTACTGAATTCATTATGCAGCTAAAACCTTCTAATGTATTGCACAAGATAATAGTGAGAATGTTCTTCAGTACTCTATACCAAATATTTGTACCTATAGAACCCCTCCACTTTGATTTCTGTCTAAAGGCTCAACGTAGCAATGAACCAAACCATTTTAATGACAAGGTGAATAAAAAGTTGATTTATCATCTGCATTGTAAGAAGACGATATGATTTATTATACTGGCAGAATTTGAATATGGATAATATGTATTTAAATTATGTTACTGAGTTAACATTTGGAAGATTTATTGCAATGCCATTTTGACAATACAAGATGGTTGCCCCTCCCCCCTTTAAAAAACATCTGAAGCTTCACAAATACCATCTTTAGGATAATAATACTCATGCCTCTAAACTGCCACAGGCAGAGAGCTTTAATCACATCCCTGTTTGTGGATCTCCCTGAGCTGAGGGGACTTAGGTATGAAATGCTGTACATCAAGCTGAATTGCTGCTCAAGAAAGATAGTTTAATGTGGAGGTCAATTGACTGTTATGTGGTAATGACATGGTCAATTTGCTGTTTTATGAATAGCTCTGTTGTATGATATTCAGATCCAAATGCTTTCCAAAATGTATTTATTTTAGATTACCTAAGCAATAACTTTTGGCCTGCTTGAGTGTACAAGGAAATAACTAAATCCTGAGTGTCCTTGTCGAGGGCTCTTCATACTAGAGAGGGAGGATGTTTTTTCAAGTTACACTCAACCAGCCTTATAGTATTTATCAGAGGTGCAAATCTGGTGCTATGGTGCTAGATTCTAGCGCCAGGGTACATTCAATTCTGACACCAGTAGACATGTTTTTTATTATTATTATTATTATTATTATTATTATTATTATTATTATTATTATTATTATTATTATTATTTTTATTTAGTATTTTAATCCTCAGTAACCATAGATGATGATAGTTTTTCATTGGTTCTGGACTACATGACCCACCCACTCTCATCCACATACACAGGTTTGTGTCGTGTGGGAAGTTTTATTGCAGAAACTGTTGCAAACATGTCTTCTCAGAACACTAACAACTCATTGAAGAGTGGGGGAGGGGGGGGGGGGGGGGTTGATAATTTTACACTTTCAAAACAGTTTAGCACCAATTTTCAAAACAATTTGCTTCCCTGATTTATGCAGTGTTATGTTTGTTAATTCTAGCCATAGTTGCCTAAGACTGATGGAGTTTATTGTTCAGTTTGCCTTTAAGACAGTATGGGATTATGGGAATCGGAGGGATTGTCAGGGGACAATACAAATGCATGTACATAGAGAGTCCAGTAAATTAGGCAGAGTGCCTGACGTAGTTTCTATTAGGTGAAATAAAACTACTTGTTTATTATTCACATCAGTGTTCAAGTCTGGTCAATACATAACATGCGGCACATGGTTCAGCATTTAAAAACTTTGTCATCAGAGCCAGTTGAATCAGAGACAGAACCAGAAGTTGCTAGGTTGTGGTTTCTGAGTGTTAAAAACAGAAAAATAAAAACAAAGTGGATTTCAACACAATGTAGACATTGTTTTGATGGTTGTATTTGTTATTTAAAAAAAGTTCTAAAGGTACTTTTTACAATAGGAACGGCTATGTATCTAGTCAGGTAAGACAGTGCTGGTGATCTTCTTTTTATTTCTAAGTGATATAGACAGGACCTTTCAATGTACAGGTTGTGTCTGTTTCATTCTGTGGCGTGAAGTTTGAGCAGTGTCAAGGTTTAAAAATGTTCAACCTATATGACGCAGGGCATTGCTCAGCAGATGCAGGTTTTGTACTGAACCAGTAAATCGTATGTTGTACTAACTTGGAAGTAAGTGGAGCAGTAAATTCCACTGTATCATTAAGCCTTGAAGTAATTGCTCACTTGGAGCTTTAATCTGTTGTTTCCAGTTTCCACTGTTTGCAGTTAAAGAATTTCCAGCTCGGCAAATTTACACTGCTTTTGTCAAACTCCAGTTCTTTTGCTCAATACCTGATTATTGAGCTTCAGCTTACAGAAGTCTTCATACATATTTATACAGCTTCCTCTTACACTTTATCCACAGTGCACTACAAGGCTGTGATGTATACAGTCTGACAGATGACACGGTGGGGCCTTCAGTGGATGAGCAGCTGGAGTCCCTGTTCAACCTTTGGAACCTAGGATGGTCCAAAAGAGTTTAAGAACCAGAACCGACCATTACAGAATCACATGTCTCGCAAGCCAGCATGTATGCATACAGTGGCTCTCAAAAGTATTCACCCCCCTTGGACTTTTCCACATTTTATTGTGTTACAACATGGAATCAAAATGGATTTAATTAGGAGTTTTTGCCACTGATCAACACAAAAAAGTTCATAATGTCAAAGTGAAAAATAAAATCTACAAATTGTTCTAAATTAATTACAAATATAAAACAGAAAATAATTGATTGCATAAGTATTCACCCCCTTTGCTATGACACACCTAAATAAGCTCTGGTGCAACCAATTGTCTTTAGAAGTCACATAATTAGTTGAATGGAGTCCACCTGTGTGCAATTAAGGTGTTTCACATGATTTCACCTGTCTCTGGGAGGTCCCACAGTTGGTTAGTACATTTCCTAACAAAAACTACATCATGAAGACGAAGGAACATTCAAAGCAAATCCGGAATAAGGTTCTTCAAAAGCACCAGTCAGGGGTAGGATATAAGAACATTTCCAAGGCATTGAATATCCCTTGGGAGCACAGTAAAGGCCATTATTAAGAAATTGAGAGAATATGGCACAACTGTGAATCTATCTAGAACAGGCTGTCCTCAAAAACTGAGTATCTGGGTGAGAAGGGCATTAGTCAGGGAGGCCACCAAGAGGCCTATGGCAACTCTAAAGGAGTTACAGTCTTCCATGAGACACTGTGCATACGGAAACAATAGCCCGGTGCTTCATAAAACTGGCCTTTATGGGAGAGTGGCAAAAAGAAAGCCATTGTTGAAAAAAACTCACAACAAATCTCGGCTAGAGTTTGCCAGAAGGCATGTGGGAGACTCTCAGACCAAATGGAAGTAGATTCTATGGTCTGATGAGACCAAAATAGAGCTTTTAGGCCTCAACGCTAAGCGCTATGTTTGACGCAAGCCTAACACCGCACATCATCCTGAGAACACCATTCCTACCGTGAAGCATGGTGGTGGCAGCATCATGCTATGGGGATGCTTCTCTGCGTCAGGGCCTGGAAAGCTCGTGAAGATAGAGGGCAAAATGAATGCAGCAAAGTACAGAAAAATCGTGGAGGAAAACCTGCTGAAGTCTGCAAGAGACCTGGAACTTGGGAGAAGATTCATCTTCCAGCAGGACATTGACCCCAAACATACAGCCAAAGCCACACTGGGGTGGCTTAAAAACAAAATATCCTGGAGTGGCCCAGTCAAAGCCCGGACTTCAATCCAATTGAGAATATGTGGAAAGAGTAGAAAATTGCTGTTCACCAAAGGTCCCCATCCAACTTGATGGAGCTTGAGCAGTTTTGCAAAGAAGAATGGGCAAAAATTGCAGTGTCCAGATGTGCAAAGCTGGTAGAGACTTATCCAAATAGACTCATGGCTATAATTGCTGCCAAAGGTGACTCTACCTCTACCAAATATTGACTCAAGGGGGTGAATATGCAGTCAATTGTTTTCTGTTTTGTATTTGTAATTAATTTAGAACAATTTGTAGATTTTATTTTTCAATTTGACATTATGGACCTTTTTTTTGTGTTGATCAGTGGCAAAAACTCCTAATTAAATCCATTTTGATTCCATGTTATAACACAATAAAATGTGGAAAAGTCCAAGGGCGGTGAATACTTTTGAGAGCCACTGTAGCTTATAATAAGGCAAAGAACACAGACATCAAATGACCCATTTCAACCACGGGACAGGATTCTTTCCCATAGGGTGCAACTGTAATGAACTGGCATTTCAGCCCATTGAATTGAATGGAAAGGCAAGGACTGGACACAAACCTTAATAAATTTTCATACTTACATCTCATTTACAGTGTAGTTCTGGCAGAGGATCATCATCCAGCACTGACAATTTACTACACACATTCACAACAAGTACTTGACATAATCAGCACAGTACATAATTAAAATAAATCAATCCTAGTGTATAATGAGCAATCCCACAGCTCTTTTTTATGAACAGTTAAGTCTATACACAAGGACCTTTCTGACCCCCCACTTAATGACAGATAAAGAAATAATTGGTTTGTTCTAAGGCTGTGTGGCAAATGATTTCACTTGTATAGAATGTCATAAGTAAAGCAGCTCTGCTTGAAATCTCAAGAAACAACAGCCTGCTGTGGGTAAGTTGGCTGTTTACACTGAACTCTATTATGAGCACTCATTTTAGGGCGTCAATCATGTCTTTTGTCAAAGGAAGGTCAATTCAGGTTCTTACCTAATAATGATAGATATGAGAGTCACAGTTAAAAACAAGATGAACTTTGTTTCATTTTTACAATCATCATAGCATATTCCTGGAGTACTACTTTTGTAAAGAAGATTCATATGGAAATGCAAGTTCCACTCCAATTTCCTATTTATTTATTTATTGAAGCACATTGACTTCCCCTGCTTTCTGTAACACAATTATATAGTCTAACCTTACAAGTAATGGGACTTGATGGAACCATGTGATTGAAGCTTGTATGATTTTTAGGGACGCTTTACTATACTCTGCATTTCTGTCTGCACTCAGTCTGTTTCTTTCATGTTCAGGGTCCTCTCCTAATGTCGATTGTAGTGTAATGACATGATGGACAATAGTTGTGAATGCCACTTTTGTCTAGGTACAGTGTTGTTTTTAATATTATAAAAATGCAAACAGACGCCTTATTAAAAATGTATAGTTTTTATATAACAATATACACATTTTTACAGCATCTGCCACATACCCAATTTCTCAGTCTACTTCTCCAGCAAGATATGTACCCTCTTCATACTAAATTAACTGGAGTGCTTTCATTTGTCGTTTGGACTTTAGTCTATTTTTAGTTTGGCGCACCATCTGCCATAGCCTCGATTTTAATTTTCCCCCTTTTCATTTATGAAAAAATGTGGGGGGGTTGCATTTTTATAGAGCTTGTAATATAGATTGAATACAATATCAAATTGTGTGTAGTCTGAGCTGAAAGAATATTTTTCTCAAAAGTAATGAACGTTGGAAACCACATGGTTTGAACTTTGGTTAAATCCCTACTTGAGTTCAGGAGTCTGTATTCAGTTTCATACATCTTTAATAGAATACATAGATATACTGTAATACTTTTGTAATTCAAACAAGAAAGAGGACAAATTAGTTTCCACTGGTGTGAGATTTTGCTGCCAAACACCTCTGGCTTTGTTTTGCTCTGACTGTCCTCCTGTAATCCAATGTCTATATCTTCATCCCAGCTTGAACGCAATAAATTTGCTAAAATAAACCTCTGTTTCAGGTCAATAAATACCTAGGGCTAATTTACAGCACAAAGAAAATAGAAAATTATTATTATTTTTTTTTTTTCTTTTTCTCATAGTTTTCTCTATATACAAAACCAGGAATTATTGTCTCCCACTCCCTAAGAATGTTGATAAGGTTTTCCTTGAATATTGACACTTATGAAGGCAGCCAGACCATCAGACAGCACTTGAATACCCAAATGAATACACCCTATTGGCTGAAAGCACACAGAGCAGCAGGCTCCATCTTGTATTGTCCTCTCTGAGCTTCCCCTAGGAGTGACTCTTTTTGGCATGGCCCCCACTCCTTCTGTCACTTTCACAGTCATCCTTTTTGTGCACATGTATTCATAAATTTGGGCTTATTAAATTGTGGAGGCTGAAGAGCTGTATTAATAATAAAGGGGCTTGTACAAAATGAATAGAGCCTTGTGGCAGAGCAAGAGCTCTGCCTGCAAATAGTGTTGGTATTTATGTGTTTTGGTGGTGGTTGGCAGGGATGGGGTTAATACCAATGTCACTGCCAAAAACATGTGAGAATGTGGCTGTTCCCAAACAAGATAAATGGTGAAAAAGGTGTAGTGTTTGACACGTACTTGAATAAATATTGGGTTTTTGTGACCGGTAAACAGCTTAGCTGTCTGGTATAGTTTAGAACTGAAACATGTAGTTAGCACTCCTGGAAGGAGTTAGGTTTTGTTTTGTGTTTAAAATAAGCATACAGGTCTGACCTGTTCTTGTGGAGTACTGTTCCTTTTACACAAAGACAAGTGAAGACGGTCCTGCTCAACCCGGTTAGTCACAAGCTTACACAATTTAAATCAGTTTATACAGGCCCATGGGCCCCAATTTAATACCAAACCTATATTAACATAACCTTAACTGTTCATGTTACTACCCATTTACTTTTCTCTATACTTAAGGCTAATAAAATATAAATATTATTTCCCTTTTTTCTGACCTGATGAAAAAAATAATTCCTGATCTTTAAATTTGTTTTTCCTTGAAAAGGAAACAGAAAAAACAGTATGTCTGCTGCAAGCTTACTTAAACTCCTTATATCCCCAACCCAGTTTTACAAAGTGGAAACCACAGACACTACTACTGTTGCAGGAAAGGACATGATCTGGATGCTCAATGTTGGACCATCCTGAGTGAAAGTTTAAAAGTTTTTGGTCACCAGCTAATAAATCTGACAATGATGTGTAAATATAAAAGCTAATACAGTGCTTCCCCATTATAAGATTATATGGTGGAACAGGTTATACAGCAGTATGCTCATAGCTCTTATTTGCCCCATAATGCCATTCCACAAGCACCTGTAGTATCATTATAAAGCAGAACACAAATTGTGCAGTGTCTTAACTATGGCTCTTGCCTACAGAGTATGTGAGGATGTATCAAAACAATCTGGATTTTGCTGATAAATATATACTATGTTAATTGAAAGGACTACAGGGTATTCTGTAATCTGGTACATTTTATGTATTTTAGCTGTGCTGTTTTTAGTTGTGATTGACGTGTATTACAGCATGTTGCTAACATTCCTACAGCACAGGCAGAACATAAATGTCAAAAACCAAGTTTCCTGCTGTGAACAGATAACATCAGCAGTCTACATCACTCAGGTAAAAGGCCTCCTTTGAAGGTCGCGCTACAGATACCACTGCTGAAAATAAGGCCAGGAGATTTTTTTTTTTTTGGTGCTATTTTATGGTGACTGAGACTACTAGTATGATGTTCAAGTGGTAGCCAGTCTTGGTATTCACCATTGCAGAAAGCGTGATGAAATGTGTTGATAAAATGAAACTGTTTTTCTGCAGCGGCCATCATTTTGAGTGGCGCTGGATTCTGTTGCTCCAAGATTGAGTTATCGTGTTTCTCTGAATCTGCTTTTACCTGGCTTTGAATGAATAGCTTTCCTCATGCCATTCAAATCATGTGATCATATGACCTTTCAACTCTGCTGTATCCCACATCCTCGCTCTGTCTCTAGTGTAGGTGGGGCTGGCAGAGTTGAAAGGTCATATTGTCACATATTTAGAGAAACCTAAACCAAAAACATATTTTTCTTGTCAATCTTAAAATAATTGTATTTGGTTAATTTTAAAACACAGTCATTTGTTGATACAGTATAATAAAATAAATGAATTTTGTATCCAAATAAGGACCTGATAAATAAATATATCCAGCTTCCCTCTGTCTCCTCGCTGTCTCTCTTTCACTCACACACACATGCACAAGGCTTGAACAAAACATCTGTGCTGCCTTATTTTTCAACATCTAGGTATGTTGATAGCTGTCTCCTGATGATTTTCAAGGCACCCCTTCAGCACAGAAGCTACAGCTAGACCACTTGTAATGTTTTACAGCTCTGAAGCATCAACCTTCAGCTTCATTAGCAATTCTATCCATATTCTTGTTTCTCTGGGATTGGATTTTTTTGTTTTCTGACAGATCATCAAGTTCAAACATCTTGTCCCTCAGGCAAATCAGTGCCCATGCACTGGGCTTTAATTTGATGATCTCATTCTCTCCAGTCAGCTCTCTTTGCACCACTATCTAATAAATAGCACTGTAACTCTTGTTCTCACATGTTAAAGCTGGTAACTTCTCAATTGCATATAAGGCAGCAGTTGTCTTCATCAAAACCTACGTATAACAAACATCTCAAACAATGCTTTGCCCTAGATGCGGGTGTAACAGAAGATATTTGAAAGCCATCTTCAGCAGACACTTGGTGTTGTTTGCAGACGTCAAGTGTTGTCATTGTAGATTACAGCCATTTAAGAGGGTACAATTACTGTAAATACAACCTACTAATATGATTCCCATTTGTTTCCCTACTTGAATTTCTTAAACTGTTTAAAAGGATTCCCTTCGTACCTGTTCTCCAAGGTAAAAAAAAAGTCAATTTCAGCCTTGTTATGTATAACAGAGAAAGCATGATTAATTGGACCTTTTTTATACTGCAGTTTCTCTCAGTCTCTCTGCACCCTCAGCTTCAGTCAATTTAAACATTCATTTTATATCTTCTGCATTCCCAAGATTTTTCTACTGCTATCCCTTTGTAAGACAATTGTTTTTTCACGTGTTTCAGGCTCTCAAGTTCCCAGGCTGCTAATCCATTATTCAGCTGCTTTCCAAAAATCCAAATCCAAGAGAGCTTCTGCAGGTCATTGTTTCAGAGAAATGTATTATTATTATTTGTTTATTTAGCAGATGCCTTTATCCAAGGCAATTTACAGAGACTAGGGTGTGTGAACTATACATCAGCTGCAGAGTCACTTACAACTACGTCTCACCCGAAAGACGGAGCACAAGGAGGTTAAGTGACTTGCTCAGGGTCACACAATGAGTCAATGGCTGAGGTGGGATTTGAACCGGGGACTTCCTGGTTACAACCCCTTTTCTTTAACCACTGGACCACACAACCTCCTTACTGGACCACAGAGCAGTAGCCTCCACTTAAGCACTACTGCTCCTGTTCTGAGTCAATCGTCTTGGCAGATGATTGCCTTCAAATGTTTTTTAATGTCATATTTAAGTGCAACCTCCACAGCTTCATAAGGACCATTCAGGTCACTGCTGGAACTGCTGTTGTTTGATGGCAATTTTGACCTGCTTGCTTTCTTAGTGCTTATATTCAGCCTGCCCATTGTTCCGTTCGGTTTTCCCTCTGCACCACATTAATCAGTGCAGCGCTCTTGTGGGTTTTGCAGTTCATTACTGCCCACTGAATTTAATAGTCCATGTCGTTTTAGTTTCGTTTCACAAACCGCTGCTGAATTTCTGCAGCCTGGTCCATTATCTGTATACCACCCTCGTGCTGTAGCATCACAGCGCCATGCTACAGCCATTGCAGAGATTAAAGCTGCAATCGGTTCTGTTCTTCAGTGAACCGTTTCATTCCGAATTCGAATTCCAAGACAGTACCAGCTGACATTAGCAAAGGGGTGCCAAGGATAATTCTACAATTATACTCAAGAAATGTGGAGATTATCTTATTTCAGGATTTCTCCTGATTCCCTTGCCAGATAGAGACTAGCTTGGCATAAAGATAAAGGTAAACCTGATTGCTGATTAATCACATTATTTTTATTTGAAACACATTAGGTTACTGTAATTTTGCACCCTTTGCTGCTGATGGGTTTTTATATAAATGCAATAACTGACGCACTGCCTTGTGTAATAATTCCCCATTTAGCACATATCCACCCTTCTTTGTCTTAATTAGCACTTATTTAATTAATTTTAGTCTGTAATATAATATAAGTTTAGCGGATAATGCCTGGAAATGACGAATCTTAGCATAGCTTTCCGACTTGTATTCGACTTGTATCTCACACGTTTACCTATGTAACCCAACATTCTGTTTGTCTGTACTTTTCATTTGATAACCCCCCAACTTGTTTGGCATTATCTTCAAAATGAACACTCTTACAGTTTAGGTCGACACTCGCCACCAGGCATCAGAGCGCTGTACAAAATATTAAGACTTTAAAAACTCTAGACCAATAATACAATTAAAAAGAAAACAGCATAATAGAAATAAAACAAAAAAATAAAATACACCTCATTGTTACACATGATTGTCCAGTAATAAGTCAGCTATAGTTATCTCTTAGCTTATTCAAATGCTCTTTTAAATAATCAGGTTTTGAGTTGCTTCCTAAATTTCAGAGGCTAGAGGAGACTCTAATTTCTACAAACAACAAATTCCATTAAAAAAAAGCTGCTCTCGCCTCAAAGGTACGGCCTCCAAAATGAACTCTAGAAAATCTAGGAGGTGAAATACGGAAAGAACCAGTTGAGCAAAGCACCCTTGTAGTGTTTCTGACATTAAGAACAGCTTAACTCATCAAGACACTTAACATCCACATTCTCCCCAGCCTAAGGCTGCTTGGGCCTGAAGAGTCCAGCTGGCCTCTGTCAGCTCAACTGTGTAACTCCGAGATTGGATGAAAATGTTAATTGCCTTGGGTTGCCATTTGCACCGTCATTCAGGGGCATTCACGTAATTACCTTCACACCTTCCATCAAGTGCACAGTCTGTTACACAAGTCAGCTGTACTGAGGTTGATAGATTTTAAAGTAACATATCCCTAAAGCTAAAGGAATTTATATGTAGTTGTTCCTTATTTCAAAGAAGTGTACTGTCAGTCAGTACTGTACTAAGCAGCATGCATTTGTTATCTAGTTTTTTATATATATATAAGTAAATGCTGCCCTCTTCAGGAATAGCTTTGATTTATCTTTCTACTCCTTTTATTAATACATACCGTACATCATTTACATAATTTCTACATCTTTTTTTAATGATTCATTATCCCTTAAAATATCCTTATTTATTCATTGATTGTCCCTACAGACTGGTAGTTCCTTAATTTAATTTTAATATATTATTATATTCTACCATAAATTTACCTGCTTCAGTTACATAAACTTCAAGGTGATTTATACTATAATCAGGCATGCTTTGTGGTGTTTCTTACAGTTGGAGGTACAGTATAAAATTAACACATTAGGAAGTCGTGTATTTCCCACCATTAATATATAATAAATATCATGATCATTATTACACTAGCAGTTTAAGAAAGACCCACAGTTTGCAAACCAGTTCACTGATCTGACATTGAATACCTTCTGATTAGTGCTGTTAAATCAATAAGCATTTACATTTTAAAATGATCAGTACTCATATCTGATGCCCAGTATACGCTGCGCAGATCGTCAATGCAAACTGAGCATGCCAGCACCGTGTGTTCTTCTTTCAGAGTAGCCTGTGACCTTCTCTGCTGCATTGCAGAAGTGGAGGAGGGGGGTTGTGTTTAAATATAACATGGTACATAACTAGAATAAGTTGTTAGTTTTCTTTAACAACAGTTTACCAGCAAACTTGTGTAATGTCATCTTGGTTCTGTTATGGTATCCACACAAGTACAGTAAACAATGAATGGAGTTTTAAATAACATCCCTGGGTAATTTAACAAGGGCTGTCTGTAAACAAAGGAAATGTACAGAATAAGCATAAGCACACCCAGTTTTATCCATACCATTAGTCACTCCATCATAAATGCAAAGGTGAATATCTCATTACATTGATGGAGGCCTTAGCCAAAACATTTGCCTTCTTGAGTGAAAATAACTACATGGGAGGTTTTAACCTCACAGATAAAAATGCCACCAGCTATAAAGTAGATGTGAGGATGAATAGTTTGCTTGGCCATTGGATGTCTTTGCGGTAACTGGTAAATTTTTTTTCAGCGGGAATGGATGATGCTGTTTCTTGAACTCTTCTGAAGGATTGTTATTGTCTTGATGTCAGCAAAAACTTGGAGCATCACTCATGTTTTCATTGTATGATCATATACCAAATGTAAAATAAAGCTTTATGTAAAGTGTGTATATATATATATACAGACATGCTCAAATTTGTTGGTACCCCTCCACAAAAAATGAAGAATGCACAATTTTCTCTGAAATAACTTGAAACTGACAAAAGTAATTGGCATCCACCATTGTTTATTCCATATTTAATAGAAATCAGACTTTGCTTTTGATTTTTTATTCAACATAATATTGTAAATAAGAAAACAAATGAAAATGGCATGGACAAAAATGATGGGACCGCTAACCTAATATTTTGTTGCACAACCTTTAGAGGCAATCACTGCAATCAAACGTTTTCTGTAGCTCTCAATGAGACTTCTGCACCTGTTAACAGGTAGTTTGGCCTACTCTTCCTGAGCAAACTGCTCCAGCTGTCTCAGGTTTGATGGGTGCCTTCTCCAGACTGCAAGTTTCAGCTCTTTCCATAGATGTTCGATAGGATTCAGATCAGGACTCATAGAAGGCCACTTTAGAATAGTCCAATGTTTTGTTCTTATCCATTCTTGGGTGCTTTTAGCTGTGTGTTTTGGGTCATTATCCTGCGACTGAGACAGAGCTTTCTGACACTGGGCAGTACTTTTCGCTCCAGAATGCCTTGATAGTCTTGAGATTTCATTGTGCCCTGCACAGATTCAAGGCACCCTGTGCCAGGCGCAGCAAAGCAGCCCCAAAACATAACCAAGCCTCCTCCATGTTTCACTGTAGGTATGGTGTTCTTTTCTTTGAAAGCTTCATTTTTTCGCCTGTGAACATAGAGCTGATGTGACTTGCCAAAAAGCTCCAGTTTTGACTCATCTGTCCAAAGGACATTCTCCCAGAAGGATTGTGGCTTGTCAATATGCATTTTAGCAAATTCCAGTCTGGCTTTTTTATGTTTTTCTTTCAAAAGTGGAGTCCTCCTGGGTCTTCTTCCATGGAGCCCACTTTTGCTCAAAAAGCGACAGATGGTGCGATCAGAAACTGACGTACCTTCACCTTGGAGTTCAGCTTGTATCTCTTTGGCAGTTATCCTTGGTTCTTTTTCTACCATTCGCACTATCCTTCTTTTCACTCTGGGGTCGATTTTCCTCTTGCGGCCACGCCCAGGGAGGTTGGCTACAGTTCCATGGACCTTAAACTTCTTAATAATATTTGCAACTGTTGTCACAGGAACATCAAGCTGCTTGGGGATGGTCTTGTAGCCTTTACCTTTACCATGCTTGTCTATTATTATCTTTCTGATCTCCTCAGACAACTCTCTCCTTTGCTTTCTCTGGTCCATGTTCAGTGTGGTGCACACAATGATACCAAACACCACAGTGACTACTTTTCTCCATTTAAATAGGCTGAATGACTGATTACAAGATTGGAGACATGTGTGATACTAATTAAAGAAACTAATTAGTTTGAAATATCACTATAATCCAATTATTGATCATCTTTTCTAAGGGGTACCAACAAATGTGTCCAGGCCATTTTAGAATATCTTTGTAGAATAAGCAATAATTCATCTCTTTTCACAGCTTCTTTGCTTTATTCTATGATATACCAAAGGCATGCAAGTATACATGATAAAATAGCTTTTAATTTCATCACTTTTCAGGAGGAATGAAGCATTATTTCAATGAGCTGTAAGGGTACCAACAAATTTGAGCACGTCTGTATATATAATGTCTACTGTAGGTTGGTGATGGTGATGTCCTCTCGTTCTGGTTTCTGTACTGCGCTTAAAGTACTGATTAGGGTGAACTATGTCAACTTATTTTAAGATTTAGGACTTCAATAATGTTCCCCCTAATTATTTTTATAGGCTAAATAGATTAAGTTCTTTATACCTCATCCTTTAAGCCCTGGGATGAATCTGGTTGCTCTTCATTGGACTATCTCCAGGACCACAATCTCCCTTTGGTACTGTGGTGACCATAAGTGGACAAGGTACTCTAAGTGCGGTCTCACCAGCGCATTATACAGGCTCATCATAACCTCCTGCCAAAGCAGGTTAGGAAAAGTTAAAAAAAATTGTTTAAAGAAAATAAAATAAATTGTTTCAAATTGAAGGTGGTATTGAGAACGACAGGTTGCGGATGCAACCCCGGTTCCCTGAAAGAGAAAATAAGCATCAAGTATGGGATATCGCCGTCAGGCAGTAGGAATTGGCTGAACTTTATATCAAAGCCGCCGATAGACCTCTGCGCGAGCTGACTTGTAAGCATGCCCCCCTGGTGGCTTACAAAACGCAGAGCGCAGAGATCCACTTCCTCTTTTGGTTCAGGCCGTGAAGGCTTCCGGAGCGACCTCGCGGCTTGATGGTTATTTTTTCTTTCAGGGAACCGGGGTTGCATCCGCAACCTATCGTTCCCTTTCAATTCGAAAATAACCATCAAGTATGGGAACAGTGTACCCAAGCCATCGCGAGGGAGGATTCTCGGCAGTAGGACAGACTTACGTCATAACGCAACTGCGTAAGCAATCCATCTACGCATATGCGGAGCAGCACTTCAGCGTCTATACTCGCAATGACACCTGTCCTAAGGTGGAATAGTCAACACCATATTGTCAAATTACTCTATATGTCCGCATCCTGAGGTGTCATAGAGTGTAACACAGATGCTCCAAATGACGGAGCAGAGAAATCCAGTACGTTTAACCTGTGGAACCTTATAAAAGTATGTGGTGTAGCCCAGCTGGCTGCAGCGCAAATGTCAGACACGGGCACCCTAGTGGAATGTGCCTTCAGCTGCCCTGACGGCGGAAGGTCTGCTGATTCATATGCTAATTTAATAGCATCCACTATCTAATGGAAAGGCGTTGTTTAGACAACGGCTGACCCAGAGTCCTAGAACCATGGCATATGAACAACTGTTCTGTTTGCCTCACGCTCCTCGTACGGTCGATATAACACCGAAATGCCCGTACCGGGCAGAGCACGTGTAACCGTTCTTCCTCTGGGGAAGAGAAGGGGGGAGGATGGAACGCCATCAACTCTATTGACTGGTTCACATGGAACGGGGATATGACCTTGGGCAAGAAGGCCAGATTTGGGCGCATGGAGACTCTAGATCCATCTCCTGCGAAGCGAGTATATGTTGGATGTACTGATAGTGCATGTAACTTGCCCACACGTTTCGCTGATATTATTGATAGCAGAAACGCGGTCTTCATAGACATAAGCTTCATATCCACTGTGGAGAGGCTCAAACGGGGCCTTGCCTTAGGAACTGAGATACCAGAAAATGGCAACCTGGTGATAGACTGTCAATACGTACATGGCAAGCCGATGTGGCAGCTAAATACACCTTAAGTGTAGAGGGAGACTTCCCTTCATCCAACAGTTTCTGCAAAAACTGTAATATCACTGCCATAGGGCAAGATATTGGGTCGTGGCCCTCAGCCAGACACCAATCTTGAAACAACTGCCATTTGTACGTATATTAAGACCTAGTCAAGGGCACTCTCGCACTATGAATGGTTAAAATAACCACCGTCGAAAGCCCTAAGTCTGACAGATGCTCCCGTTCAGTGGCACGGCCCATAGCTGCATGAGCTCGGGATTCGGATGCCACAGTCCTCCCTGGGCTTGGGATAACAGGTCTGCTCGCAAAGGGAGTTCCCTCGGGCGACCGTGCAATAGTTGTACCAGGCTCGAGAACCATATTCTCAGAGGCCACCGAGGAGCGATCAGAACCACTGTCGCCTGCTCTACCCTGACCTTCTTCAAGAAGACGGGGAGCATCGGTATCGGTGGAAAGGCATATAGGAGCCCTGGCGGCCATTCGTTGGCCAGTGCGTCGACTCCTAGGGGCTGTCGAGGTCCTTCACCGAGAACCACAGTGGGCAGTGCGTGGACTCTCGCAAGGTGAAGAGATTCACTCACGCTGTGCCGAACCTCTCCCAAATGTGCTCTACCACCCGAGGGTGAAGGCGCCATTCACTGCATAGGAGATCCACTGCATGGTTGACTCTGCCCGGTAGATGGACCACTCGAAGGGAGGTTATTCACAGTTGCGTCCATAGCAACAACCGTGTTACCATCCGGTGAAGACTGGGGGACCATAAGCCGCCCTGGCGGTTGATATACGCCACTACCGTGGTGTTGTCTGACCACACTAACACGTGCTTGCCTAGAAGCACTGGCAAGAAATGCAGCAGGGCGAGGTCCACCGCTCTGAGCTCCAGAGCATTGATGTGGGCTGACCTCCAAGGTCCTGACCACACTCCACGGGTCCCTGTCCCATTCCAGACCGCTCCCCAACCCTCATTGGAAGCGTCGGTGGTGATCACTTACCTCCGGAAGATAGGACCCAAGCATACGCCCTGGCGGATGTTCAAAGGAACTTTCCACCAGCGTAGAGCTTCCTAGCAGGTATGGGAAATTTCCAACCTGCGGTGTTTGTCTCTCCGCGGATGCAGCGCGAAGGCATTGAACCAGGCCTGACCAATCAGTGAAATGTAAGAGATTCTCAACAAGAAAACTTACCAGCTCAATGTCCTACATAGGCTGAAGGCAAAAGAGGATTTGGATCTCTGCGAACTGCGTTTTGTAAGCCACTAGGGGGCGGGCTTACACGTCAGCTCGCGCAGAGGCCTATCGGCAGCTTTGAGATAAAGCTCAGCCAATTCCTACCGCTTGACAGCGATATATCATACTTGATGGTTATTTTCGAATTGAAAGGTAACTGGTGATATAGTACACATTTTTTTAAATCAACATGTAATACCCTTGTGTGACAGAGATTGAATGATTTTTGGTGTTAGATCTCCCTCCTGACCTGTGAGGGCGCTATGTAAAGGGAACAGAGTACCCTGGACTAAATGGCATGACAGTTTAATCCCAGGGTTAGGTGGAAGTCGGCCATCTAAAAAGGGGGCAGAGCTACGGTACACAAACTCAATGACACAGACGGGAAACAGCGTGGCATCCGCAGATTGGAGGAGCGGATGCGCTCGTTAACCAAGGGGTCATGAGTGAAGGTATAAAAAGGGGACGCAGTAAAGTGATCTGTTAATTTGTAAATGGTTAGAGAAAACCTCAAAGGAGAACCGGTGTTGTGTTTGTTTGTACTGTCTTACGTAAAAACTGTTTGTTTGTTATTTAGACTACTAACACGATCTGGAGCTGTAGCTGAAGGCCAGCACCAAACCGGACACCAGCACTTGTTTCACAGAGAACTGTATTTGCACCACAGCACTAATTCACTCACTAAAGAACCTGTGTATGTGTTTTGTGTTACGTGTGGGTGTATAAAGGATGGGAGTTTTGGTTAAGGGTCAAACCCAGGGATTATAAATAAAGTGATACACGCCGCTGTAACACTTTACATCATTATTGTTTACTGTTGTTTGCCGACAGGATTTGGACAAAATACAATCGATAAACACCATTGCACCTGGATATTGTTGTCTGTCTGTTCCTGCACACACTTACCCACTTTGCCACACCTTGTCTTGAAGAACTAAAATAGTAAAATAATTCACGACACGGAAGAAGTGACAATCAAGGCTTCTCAGTGCCAGTGACAAGAGGTCTTGTCAGAAAATGTTGTTAAAATTACAGTTTATAACCAACAACAAAAAAGAGACATTAAAACACAAATGACTAAAGATCAAGAATAGTTTTCTTTATTATTTAACTTTTAATATTTTAAAACCAAATCAGCTAATGCAGAGTTCTTTGAAGTGAATATACCTCAATTTCAATGTAACAGCATGTAACAATGAACACAGAACGACTTCCCTGGTTGGGTCACATTGAATGTTGTAATCTTTTAAGATGTTGCAGCTAATCAGGTTAAATGGAGTAGGGTTTAAAGAGCAGATTTGGAAAAGGAACTGCAATGCCTTCTCTATGAGTCAGTGTCAGCTATGTCAGAAAACATTGATGCCATGAAGTATAAACTTTTGCTACTATAATGCTGCAAAATTAATTTCATTATTTAATAATCAATATCTGAAAAATGCCTGTAATAGTGCTAATACCAATGTCACAGACATGTTCAATTGCAGTACTGTGCTTTTGGTTTCTAACAAATGTTAAGAATACTTATATGCACATTATGTCAGTTGTCAAAGTGATGATGGAGAATTATGCATAGATATAAAGTGTTATGTAGCCTGATGAAGGTGTCCAATTCAAATAAAGTGTTACCATAATTTCAGTTGTATAAAACGGTCAAAAAACTACTCATAACAGTGATGCAACTGCTTGTGTTATTTTATTTACTGCTACAATTATGTCAGTCCTTTTAGAAAATAGACCCTGGCATTTGATTCAAAATAGGGTAAAGACAGTTTACTGTGGCCTGGATTAAATCAAACCCCGCTGCAGCCCCATTTCTTCCTCAGGAATACAGTAGTAACATTACTAAAAATACATTGCTGGGTCAGTTTTTGGTATCAAACTCAGCAATAGTACAGCGCAAGGACTATTGTCAGCCCTGATTCTGTATTGTAAGGGGTGTGGTTAGGTGAGGTAGGGGGTGAGAAAAATTGGATTCACACTTTGGGTGATGAATTCAAGAACTGGGGTAGAATTGGGGTAGCAATAGTGGGGATTGTTTTAGAAGCCTTTGGTGTTATACTGGAGCTGTTATATAAAACCTTTGTACTTCAGAATGTGATGTTG
Organism: Acipenser ruthenus; assembly: GCF_902713425.1. NCBI lineage: Eukaryota > Metazoa > Chordata > Actinopteri > Acipenseriformes > Acipenseridae > Acipenser > Acipenser ruthenus. The sequence continues at coordinate 34,796,520 of NC_081197.1, forward strand.
GTTACTTACATGACTTACACACAGGATTCCAGTGAAAGGAACCATATGGTTCTGCACTAACAGTAACCTAGATTTATGGCCACAAGCATTAATAATAGGAACTTGTAGATATGAACATTTCAAAAACAACAAATCTTAATACCAATAATAAAAAATGGCCACTAGATGCTGCCGTTCAGTCTGATTGATTCAATCTTTACCTTCAAGGAGGGAGTATTGCCAGGGACAGTATGAAAGTCTTATAGCTTAATATTGAAGGTAATAAAATGCATATATACAGTAAATTAAATTCAATAAGTATCTTTGAATTTATATCATAAAAAGATATAACTAAATGTAGGCACGACAGCTGCTTGACTGCATAGTCAGTGACGACTGCATGATTTCTAAAATTATCAATTTGTTTTTACATTTCGACCAAATATTTAGAGATTCGTGTTTTACAAATACACTGCAAATGTCTAAAAAAAAATAGCTTTCTTTTTTATTATTATATAACTTATACAAAAATAATGTATGTTTAAAAACAAATAAGTTAAGCAATGTGCAGTTATTTGAAGTGAATATACCCCCATTTCAATGTAAAAACCTTTGAAAATAAACACAGAATTATTTTACTTCAAAAAGCTAATTCAGTCACTGGTCTGTAACTTTTTTTTCACAAAAAAACTCTGTGCAAGTTGAACTTAAAGTTCTTAATAGATCTGTCCCAGAAATATTTGGATTAAGAGATACACACCGTGTGTTACAAATTCTTGATTAAGGACAGCATTGAATGTGTTATATTGTAGCACAAACTGTACTGTCTTTGAACACAAACAGTTTTTCTGCATACTTTCATCAACACATGACTCTGTTCGTTTTAAGATAGGTTGCAGTTGTTTTTAAGTGTACTTCGTTACTGTTCAGTAATAATGCTGTTATTTGTCATAGAACACCTCCAGCAATAGGTCATCCATGTTGACTGCACCAATGATGGGTCTAAAGAACAGTTCTGCAATGACATTCGCATTAATGGGTCTCAGCATGGAAAGTGCAACCATCAGTTTGGCAAATCTTGTAAGGTCTTCTCTGTGAATAATCTTTACATATTCATTTAGTGCTTGCTGTGCTTCACTTTGTAGACAGTGGATATAATGAAGACAGTGCAGCCCTGGTAGATCTGCAGAAACAAGATTAGCACCATTAATGTAAGTCCAGTTTGCTCAACATGGTTCAATAGAAAAAAATCATGGCTAAAATGATTTTATGTTGCAATGTATGTTTGTGTAAGTAGCTTTTTCATTTGTAACCATAGTTTAATATAATGATAAAGACCTATGATAATAAATACATTAATTAATAAATAGGTATTTTTATTACAAGATTACATTTGAATCTCCAAGAGATATTTTGAATTTTTCCCTTCATTATGTGTTAAAAATATGAAACTGGTGTATTTACAGAAAGTGTGACTGTGGCACGATGTGTATCCTTACTATCATTACTGAACAAGGGGAAACAGAGCCCGCTGATCCATAATGGTTTAGTTGATTCAGTTTATTCTATTTTGGTAATTGCAATTTGATCAAATCAGTTATCCTGAAGTGTGGCATTTATAGAATACTGGATAAACAACTGGACATTATTATTATTATTATTATTATTATTATTATTATTATTATTATTATTATTATTATTAGTGTGATACTAATTATAACTATGATAACAATTAAACAGTAAGCGGTGACTACAAGTTTTACTTGTTTTTTTATGTTTTGTTTTGCTTTTTACACCAGTAATGTAAACAAATATACTAACGGTACAAAAGACCAGTTGCAATTAACTGTTTCGTTTAAAAAAAAAAAAAATGTTTGCAACTTCAAGAAAGCACTTCACACTGGCGTGTTTCCCAGGTGCGTTGTGCCATCCATGTTCTAAAATACCAACCTGGATTAAAAAGAACGGCCCCTTTCAGGTAAGCATATTCCTTGGTACTTATATCCAGCGCCCAACACTTTTCTAGAAAGGCTTTAATGCCCTGGATCTCTGCCGTTGAAAGCTGTAGATCATTTTGCCGGTGCGTGTCTCCTGGCTCCTCCTGCCCGCTAGTTAAAATCCTCTGTAACATACTGGGCTCTAGGGTCTCCGTGGTCTCAAAGTCAACTCTGTCCTGTGCCAAACCAAGCATTAAAAGTGGTGACCAGCAACTCCTGACCAAAGCCAGCTGATCATGCACTGGTAGTTCCTGAAAACAAGGCAAGTTCTTCATAAACTTCAGCGTCTTTCCTAAAACAGCAGAGGCAGTTTTGCAGGTCAACTGCGGGAATCTCAGGGCTACTTTCTTCTTTGACCCACAGGAACAACCTCGCTGGATGGTCCCCTGATGTCTGCGTAGTTGCGCGTGGTTGTTGTTTTTTAAAATGCTGTAGAGGATACTGCTTTGCTTCCTGTCATTGCTGCACTGACAGCCGTCATAGCAAGCCATCGTGTTTTGCAAGCTCCCGTTTTTACAGTGTTTTGATGCTGGTGTTTCTTAGTTGTGTGAGTCTGACAAGCAGAAGATATTTATACTTCGATCCTCCCATCTATATGAACTGGGGTAGGAGTATTTTTTTATTATTATTATTCTCAGACACACACCCTCGAGTCCTGCGCAATGACGCACATAGAGGGAGCCGGTGAACTGCTAAATAAAAGAAACTTGGACAGCGTGTTTTCTACAGCTCTTGTATATTACACAATACATTCAAATAAATTAAAATTGGTCATTATCTTTGTAATTGCTGAGGTTTTTTTTGTGTTTGTGTTGTTGTTCTTGTTGAGTTTGTCAGGAAATGAGTAGAAAACTGCTGGAACCCACTCTTTTTTAACAAAACCTGACATGTAGCTGAAAACTTAAGTAAGAAAAAAGTGAAAACTTAAATTAGAAAAAGGTTATTTGAATTAGCCTATAATAAAATCATGATAGCAAAACGGTTTGGGCTGTACACCTTTAAAAAAAAAAAGAAATAGACACATTGTGACACACATGGAACCTTATTGAACCTATTGCTGTACCAGATATAATGCTTTAAACAAAAGTACATGTTTTTCATGTTTTCTTTTTTAAGACAACATGTTTTATGTCTCTTCTGTAAAAAGAAGAGCTTAATGCCATACAGTCAATCTTCAGTACCACTTTTCACTTTTTTACACAGAGAATTATGAGGGTCTGGAACCAATTCCCCAGTAATGTTGTTGAAGCTGACACCCTGGGATCCTTCAAGAAGCTGCTTGATGAGATTCTGGGATCAATAAGCTACTAACAACCAAATGAGCAAGATGGGCTGAATGGCCTCCTCTCGTTTGTAAACTTTCTTATGTTCTTATGTTCTAATTATTAACGCTTGCATTTCATAGCAAAATCTGTATGATTAGATAGACATTTGTTGACGTTTCCCTTTCCGCATTGACTCTAGATATACACTGTATGTATCAGAAACACATTCTTTCTCTAAAGTGGGAGAAGTACATTTGTGTGCGGCAAAACCAAACGATGTCAAAGCAATGGGGAGAAAGATATTCTGAGGTGGAGGGATTATTAAAGATCAACAATAATCACCCGGATACATACAAATTCACACTACACTTTACCAAATGTAGCTGCTATTTTAAATAATAATAATAATAAACCCAGTAGAGACAACACAAAACATTTGCAGGTAAACGTTGTGGATTGTACACAATATTATATTTGTCAAATAACACATTTAAACATTTAGCCTTTGAAAAAGATGCAGGATTTCAACAGGAATAAAAATGTATAATTCATTTCTTCTGGTTTTCATATTTTATTATTATATTTTATATTTAAAAAAAAAATCTCCAAGGACTGACTTTAACCTTGATATTTATACTATGTTATTGATTTAACAAAGAAAACCAGAGTCAATGAATAATTAAATTATGACTCAATAACCTCATTGCATTTGTCAAGAGCTAACGTTCATAGAGACAACCAGTTCATAGAGACAACCATTAAATGTTCTATATTAAACTGCCTCAGGGCTGTGCTTGAAGATAAACCATACAATTTACAACCTTCAAAATAAAAAAAAAAAGTTTTTGTGTGCTCAACTGCAATATCCCTATGCTTTGTCATGCTATAGAACAGACAGGTTGTGTTTGCATGAGTATACAATATATTCAGATGTGTAAAACGTTCCAAAAAGACCCAGGTATCCAACTTTAATTTCATATTTTTTAAACTGAACAAAATTGAAGTACATAAAAAAACATTTAATACAATGTTCACATAGCTTGTAGAAACCAAAAAAAAGTGATTTAAACAAAAACAGTTCGCTTATCACAATCTGTTTTATTCAAATCTATTCAATTCTTTCAGCCTGTCAAGCAGGCAAGAGGTAGTATAGTACCACTAACACCAGAAATCTACAGCTCAAGACACAGACATTATTTTTTTCCATAATTGAACTTGATATATAAATATATAATAATATATGGGGTTCAGGTTTTAGGTTTTATTGATAAATAAAAACATCAAATCAGCATTTGTCTGATACACAGAAAGAACACTGCAGAACACTTACTTCTTATTTTGTGTTCACTTAGCACGTTCATGGAGCAGTTTACTGGATTTTATTGCAATAGAGAAACAGTGCATCCTGTGATTCCCATTTGTCTTTTAATTTCCTTTGAGCAGTTTAAAGGATGCCTCAACACATCCAAACTCTAGATCAATAATTCTTGGTAACAGGATAAATAACTGGTTAATTCACAGAATTTGTTTTATAAAATTAATAAATATTTCAGAAATGTACCAACAATAAACATAGAAAAGGCACATAAATAAACCAAGCCGTAAAACATCCATTAATAAGACATTTTTGGGATTGACACACATTGATGAGTAGAGCCCAGTATCTTGGAGTATGCAAATGCATTGCACCTGAGTTTTACAGCGAGGAAAGCTGGAAGTGTCCTAAGCTTGTTCTTTTTCAGGAAGTTTGTTGCCTTGGTAAGTTGCATGTAGCCTGACATACAAGAAAGAAACTGTAGTTTTCAGTGAGTAGCATCTCTGAAGCAGTCTGCTCCACTCTTTCACCTGTAAATTACAGACAACCGTAACAGCAGCACTCCTCTCTATGTCATTGTCTAAGGCCAAAAGCAGTAAATCATTACAGTAGCAGCCACTAAAATAATAATCTGCGTCTGCAAGTACGCTAGCAACAAATTCAGAATATGCTGGTGTCTTGAGAGACGAGCTTGGAAGTCTTTCAATACCCAAATGCAATTCTCAGACAAAGTATCCTCAATTGTTTTCAAGTGCAAAGCCGAGAGCCAATTAGAAGGTGATATTTTTGGAAGCTATGATCAAATGTATTAATAAGTATTGTATTTATTAACATACCCAAACATTTTAATATAAGAAAATGTTGACCTAGAATTCACCTAAAATGGCTCTTTTGCCTTGTCAATTTTGTGAATGAAGTATCAAAAATGCCCAAATCTGTAAAAGATCAAATCAATCATCTTCCAAACATTATAACAGATATATTGATTTAAATATTTACAATGGTTTCTGTGTAATTTATTTCTTCTTAAAGAGTTTTGTCTTCTTAAAGGAATCCCTTTTACCTGTTGAAGACCTCCTGTTAGGTAAATAATTGTAGATGTCACCTATATAAAGACCAAGGATGAGGATCAACACTAGAATGGAAGTGTTTTTTAGTTTTGTTTTAAATTATTATTTTTTTTTAACAACTAGGTTAAAATTAAGTATCTTGGAGTATGTGTTGTTGTCATATAATTCCAATTAAGGCTCCTCTGTAATCTACAGTGTCTCAAGTGTCTCACCACAGACAGTCATGAGAAGAAGAACATAAGAAAGGTTACAAACGAGAGGAAGCCATTCAGCTCACCTTGCTTGTTTGGTTGTTAGTAGCTTATTGTGGGACATATTCCCTGAATATGATAATACATTAACGTGTATTAGAAATGTAACTGGATTCATGAATGGAACTGCATGTCTTAAAAAACAAATTTTTTTATAAATTTAGTCGTCGCCAATTTTTTACCCCGGTTTTCTCCCCAATTTAGTATGCCCAATTATTATCTGTATCCTCGGCTCACCACTCGCAACCCCCCTGCTGACTCGGGAAACGGCGGCTGGAACATCCTCCGAAACATACTCCTGCCAAGCCGTCATTTTTCGCACTGCAGATCCACAGCGATGCCACCAGACCTATAGTGCCGGAGGACAGCACAGATCTGGTGGCTCCACTGCAGAACCACAGGCGCCCTATCGGCCACAGGGGTTGCTGATGCGCGGCGAGCCGTGGATTACCCTGCCGACCTAAGCCCTCCCGACCCGGGCAGCTCAGCCAATTGTGCGCCGCCCCCTAGGAACTCCCGGTCACGGTCGGCTGTGACATAGCTTGGATTTGAACTTGCGATCTCCAGGCTATAGGGCACATCCTGCACTCCGCACAGAGCACCTTTACTGGATGCGCCACTCGGGAGCCAACTCCTGTGTCTTGAGAAGGGGGCTTGCAGACATACTGAACTATGTGACCTACTGATTAGAGGACTGGTGCATGAACTGGATTAGGCTGAGCGGACAGTTTAATTATGTACAGATAATTCACACGTGAAACAACAATCGTTTTGACACAAGGGAGACATAAACTAGTGATGTCCCAGTGGAAAAGGACATTAAAACATCAAAGGACTGTGAGTTTAAAAAAAGGCAAGATACACAAATGATCTCATGAAATGGCTATTTAGTAGAGTGAAAAAGACTATAAATATCCAAGCAATATTAAACATTTTGCGCTCCACATCGAATGCTAAACAAGGTGCTGTCACTCTGCTAAACGAAGCTGAAACTCCGGGACTCTGCCTAAAAACGGAACCAAGACGGGACTCTACCTGAAAACGGACCCAAGATGGAGGACTGCCGTAAAAATTACAGCGACAGTTATCAGACAAACCAGTCTAGGTCTGCTGTACACCTAAAACCACAGTATCCAAAAGAAACTGTGCCCTGCTACCTGTGTAGCTAAAAGATTCAGCGAAGAGGACAGAGCGGACAGGCGCTGTTGTGGATCATGTACCAAGGACTGAAGACTTTGTTGCAGCTGTTTGTGATTCTATTAAGAATTGATCAAATTATTATTTTTGTTTGCCTTTGCTTTGTTGCAGAGTTTGATCCAATGTAGGATTGAAGACTTTGTTGCTGAGAGGAGCGTTTTTGTACTGGACACTTCAACAGCAGACCAAAAGTCTGAGCTTCAAGGAACCGTTGAGTATAATTCAAGTTGCATTTTCCTTTCATGGAACTAAATTAATTAATTGTAACACATTCACAGAGAACTGAAGTGTTAATTATTTAGTTTGCACACTTGTGCGTGTGTGACCGGGTCTTACGTCACGTGCGTGGATAGCCGCTGTTTACCAAGTACAGAGAGACAACTGGGGGTGGAGTTGAAACGCCGGCACAGGCGCGCAGGATTTATTAATACAAACAGAAATGAAAGTAAAGGTGGTCATGTGACGTTACCAGCCATGGTAACGCACAAAGGACACATACAGCAAGCTGTGCAAAATAAAACAATACAAAAACTACAAATAAAAGGTGCCCCAGAGGGCGAGCGCTAGCCTTAAAACGAGGCGTCCCGCTCCAGGAACCGGCTACACTACGGAACCCTCGCTATACATCACATGGGATCACTATCCCCTAACTAACCTACTCATGAGCCGGTATTCATACAACGACTCGTGCTGCTTCATACGGCCTTGGCTGGGCATTGCCTTCACAAGCACCGCTTGCAGTCTCAGGGTTGCGTAGCTGTCATTCCTGCAGAATGGACCCTCTCCTCCCGAGTATACGCCGCTCCCCTCTGGCATGGCGTTACAGTCGCCCCGAACCATCTCCCGCGGATGCTTTTGAACTGACGGACACTCGGTCAAGAGCTGCCCACCTGCTGATTGAGGTCCAGCACAGCCAATCACTTGCTGCCCTTCCCCTCAACCAAGCCTAGCAGGCAGCAAGTCTCAATCGAGCGCCCGTCTGTAAAACAATAATTCAATTAAACAAATCAACTCCAAAACAACACACAAAAAACCCATTTCCCCATACAAATTATACCAACACTAAACACACGTGCAGGGCAATCGCCCTGCTACAGCGTGTGAAATAACTTTTAGTGAAACTTGATGAAGTAACTATAAGTAATCTACTTCATATTGTTGTATGAAGAATTTTGTTAAAAGTAAACTTGCCATATACTTAATCTATATACCATTAATAAGTTTAATGTGATATATTCTAAGATTGTCTGCATTATCTCAGATTTACTCTGTGCTTGGATGTGGGCGTGTGTGTGTGAGCGAGCGACTAGCTACGTCACAGCATGCTCGAGCTGCAGCTTGTGTGTGAGGAGACAGGCGGTGTCATATTTCAATTGCCTGCTTGCCAGCATGAGTGCAGTGAGAGTTTTTGAATTGTGTTTTGTGCTTAGAGTTGTGCTTTACTTTCTGACTTTTCTGATTTCTGTTTATTATTTGTGTGCTTAATAAAATACTACTATTGAGTGAACATTCCTTGTGTCTGCGTATGTATGTGTGTTCATAGTAAATCCTCGATCTTTGTAACACGTCAATTAAATATTGTTAGTAACAGAACTAATCAACCCAGATAAACATTAAATTATCAATTATTGAATTGTTACTACATTATTAATCCTAGAATCTCATCAAGCAGCTTCTTGAAGGATCCCAGGGTGTCAGCTTTAACAACATTATTGGGGAGTTGGTTCCAGACTCCCACAATTCTCTGTGTAAAAAAGTGCCTCCTATTTTCTATTCTGAATGCCCCTTTATCTAATCTCCATTTGTGACACCTGGTCCTTGCTTTTTTTTTCAGGCCTAAAAAGTCCCCTGGGTCAACATTGTCAATACCTTTTAGAATTTTTAATGCTTGAATCATACACTGTGTAGTCTTCTTTGTTCAAGACTGAATAGATTCAATTCTTTTAGCCTGTCTGCATATGGCATCCTTTTAAACCAGGAATAATTCAGGTCGCTCTTCTTTGCACTCTTTCTAGAGCAGCAATATCCTTTTTGTAGCGAGGTGACCAGAACTAGACACAATATTCTAGATGAGGTCTTACTAATGCATTGTAAAGTTTTAATATTACTTCCCTTGATTTAAATCCAACATTTTTCACTATATATCCAAGCATTTTGTTGTCCTTTTTTATAGCTTCCCCACATTGTCTAGATGAAGACATTTCTGAGATCTTTTTCATAGATTCCTTCTTCAAGTCAAATACAACTACTTAAAAACTTAACTTAAATTGTGCAATCTACAGTATTTAGAGTTCTAGTCTTGAGATTGACAGTCGTCACGTCCAATTGCCACCATGAATTGAGTAAATGCATTGTTTTCAAAATTATTAAACAAAGAATGTGTTACAATTAACAAGCAATAGTTCATTTATTTGTATTTTATAATTCGGGCAGATATTTGCATTATCAAAGTGTGCATCACATCCCTATTACCAAATTTACAAATGGTGTTACCACATGTGTAATTGTAAAGTGTTACCAAGCCACACTGCTCTTGAGCAGCCAAAAAATGAGATCTTGTATTACCTCTCTAAGACATGAGGTACAGATTAAATTGAATGAGAAAGAGCTAGAGGTAAACTTCTTCACTATTATAATGCAAATACAGACCTATACTGTGGAGGGCACCAGTTTAATTAGTTAACTTGAAGAAAGGCAGGAACGTCTGTAAATGAAAACATTAATTGCATCAACTTAATGCAACATAATATTTCAGTGTTGATTTTTAAGTGAACAGATGGGACTACAATAGATCTTCATGCTTAGAACTGAAGGAATAGAACTAAGCTTATGTGATGTCTGCATTGTTGGTTGTGACAAGTTTCAGCCAGTTGGTCACCTCTAAGGAGAGCCTTTATCGGCTCTACCAAGACATCCAAAAGTAGGTCACAATGACACCTTGAGCCAGATCTATCAAGAGCTTTACGCCAAAATAAAATGTTCACTTTTCTTGTAAAAGGAAAATTAAATTTAAAACAAAAAATGGTAACAAATGCCTTAGGCAGACATTTGAGGCCTCAAATATTATTATTATTATTATTTATTTCTTAGCAGACGCCCTTATCCAGGGCGACTTACAATCGTAAGCAAATACATTTCAAGTGTTACAATACAAGTAATACAATAAGAGCAAGAAATACAATAACTTTTGTTCAAGTGTGACAAACCACAATTCAATAATACAGCAGATAATAGTGATAGTTACATCAGGATATGATTAAATAGTGATAGTTACATCAGGATATGATTAAATACAAAATACTACAGGTTAAACACTTGGCAGATTACAGTATTCTGAAGTACAGGATTAAATGCAGTAAAATAGGGGGCAAATAAAACTCTCATGTTGTTTGTTACTATTATTGTAACAATTATATATTCATTTCACAAAAAAGGTTTGAGTAAAAGATGTGTGTAAATCAAATCCACATTGTATAATTGTTAAATACAAAACTTGGAGTGAATGTTGACATCAATGTATGCTTGGGTATTGACTTTCTCTCAATGGGTAAACAATAAAGAGATTTGTCCTTGTCCATATACTACTCGGTTGTTTCTTTAAGTGATGAAATTAACAGTTGTAAAGTTGATGGATACATTAATGAATAACACGGTAGAAACCTTGGTATTTCACAACAGAGAGACTTTATCATTTTCCTTTATTGTGGACTGTTTGTTCCTCTTTATTGTGTTTTGCCATGCTGGTGCGAGGGTAGTTATATTCCATAAGGTGTAATTATGTTTTACCACGTACATATGAACTCCATGACACAACATTATTGTTCAATCTTCCTATTTATTGGTCAGCATCTTAGAAACATGTCAGGATCCTGAAAAAAATGTACCTAAAAACCAATCTAGCTTTATGTCTTCATAAGCAGAAATAACAATTGCCTGGACTACAAGTCTGTTGTGCTAGTTTTATTTATCTTTGTGAAAGAAATAGGAGGGCAAATTATTACTTTTCATAGCAATTGATTTTACCAGTTAATTCATGTGAAAATAAATTGGCTGTTTTGTTCATGAATTTTCTTAGCACTGAGTCAGGGGCAGATCGTATATGTAATGTAATAATCATATATTGTACTGTATATTGATATATTGATCCTGTTTTATTGTTTTTTCTTTCTAGTAATAGTCAAGTACTGTATAAAAGTTGATTACATAACACCTTTATTGTATTTCTTTAAGAGTGCCAAACCTTCCCTAGCTTGTTGGAGAGCGATGGCCTATGCAATGCCATTAGCCAAGACTGCCAATAGCACACACAGGATTTAAACTTGCAAGCTCATGATCAGATGACTCACTGCTCACTCCAGACAGCAGTGCCTTTACTAGATGAGTCACCACAGGGACTGCTGGGACTAACAACACTTTTTATTGAAATTAATTGTGATTTTAGAAATGTTCTTTCCTCTCTGTTTTGTATGGTTGACATAAGACATAGTTCCAATAATTATGGCATAAGACCCAGCACATATTGCAATGAGCGACTAGACAACAATGTATTGTAGGTCATATTATTTCTCCTCAATGTCCTTGAGGTCACAACTCCTTGCTGTACTGGATAATTTGCATATCCCCTAGAGACTTGAATTAGCCATTTAAGCAAAATGTAAGAGGTGGTTATAAAGAGACTTGATATCGTTGTCCTGCTGCTATAAAATGTCTTTTTTTCCCCAAAGTGAAGGGTGCCAACCACCATAAAATTTTCATTTTTGGAAAATGCTGAAGTTATCTTGATGATTTAGTCATTTTAGGTAGCAACAACACCTATGTGCCTCATCTATAGTGCATGGTGGTAGTCCTAACACCTAAAATAATCTTCTAAAAACAGAAGATTATTTTTATGTACACATTCATTGTATTGAGTATTTATTTTATTTTTTTCATATGGCCTTTTCTTACATTAACATTTTAAAGATGGTTGATGATGCTAATAATAGAAAAAAAATGTGTGTGTATCATATATAACCCACAATAAATCTTCATGCTTTTTTCTTAGTGAAATAGTACCATGTAATCAGAGACCATCTGAAGGGTTTTCTAACTATCTAATCAAGTCTGCACATGCATTCCTCTCTGTTTGTGCAGTTCCTTCCAAAGTGCTGCACCAGCCTCCTCTTCAGCTCCAGGCCTGGTGATTAACTGCTAGAAACAGCCTAGGTCACTCTCTTCCCATAGTTTCTTCACAGTACCATAAACAAACAGCATGGATATTTGCCAAGGCAGAGCAGGCCTGCTATCTGACTGTGAGGAGAGTGCCATTGGGTTTTACAAATCAAAGGCATGTAGACAGCAGCCTGCATCATTTCAGCTCAAAGTTGTTCTGAGAGGGCCCGTCCTTCTGCTATAGAGGTGAAGTCAAAGGGTGAGTAGCCCAGTGTTTCCACAGAAAAATGCAATCGGATCAGAAAAATTAAAATTGCAAGGTTTTTAGGCAGGAAATCTACAGTATCATTAATACAGTTCCTAGTGCATCACATTTATTCGTTGGTCAAACTACGAGCCAATTGCTGGCAAGTTCCTATTACGGAAAAAACAATTACGCATATAAACCTACATCGCAAACGCAGTCCTGCTGTGCTTCAAATTACTCACTCCGCAACCACCACCACCTCACTCCCCAACCACCACCACCTCACTCCCCAACCACCACCACCTCACTCCCCAACCACCACCACCTCACTCTCCAACCACCACCACCTCACTCCCCAACCACCACCTCACTCCCCAAACACCACCACCGCCTCCGCAACCACCACCACCTCACTCCCCAAATACCACCACCTCCTCCCCAACCACCACCACCTCACTCCCCAACCACCACCACCTCACTCCCCAAACACCACCACCTCACTCCCAAACCACCACCACCTCCTCCCCAACCACCACCACCTCACTCCCCAACCACCACCACCTCCTCTCCTCCCCAACCACCACCACCTCACTCCTCAAACACCACCACCTCACTCCCCAACCACCACCACCACCAACTCACTCCCCAAACACCACCACCTCACTCCCCAACCACCACCACCTCACTCCCCAAACACCACCACCTCACTCCCCAAACACCACCACCTCACTCTCCAGGAGAGGCGGTTGCACTCGTTTACCAAGGGGTCATGTGTGAAAGCATAAAAGGGGACGGAGAATCTCAATCTGTTCCTTCGCTTTGGTTTGTATTTTAAAACCTGAAAGGACCCGAGAAGAGAGCAGTGAATATACGTTTCATGAGTGCTTTGTTTGTTTGTCTATAATTGTCTTGTTTGTTATTATTAGACAGCTAACACGTTCAGGAGCTGTCGCCAAGGGCCAGCACCAAAACCCGGAACAGCACTGCACTATTGTCACTGTTATAAACCAGTATCACCCATCACGAGCACTACTGCACGCACCCAGGACTGGTGACCGTGTTAGTATATTGTGGGACGGATATTTGTGTTTATTATTTGGGACTGTGACCCTCTTGTTATTTACTCTGTGCGCTACACATTGTTGTGTATTGCCGGCGATTATTATTTGGTCATCAGACCTGAATATAAAAATAAAAACTGTTTCCAAACCGGATTTAAAACCTCTCTGTCTGCTTAATTAAGCACTGTATCACTCCTGCACCTGTACCCAATCAACCACTTTGCCACATTAGTTAGTCCAATAAAAGGTATCATATCTCCTTCTCTTTGTCTAACTTTATACTAGTAATTTATCATTAAAAAGTTATTGTAACAAACTGTTTTTGTAATAACTTTAATAGCACATTCATAGATGTTTTATAAATTGATCCCAAAACTAAAGTATGACTGACATTTGTAGAACAAAAGAATCACGTATTTTATATTGTAACAAAAATGATCCAAAACACTATATTACACTGTCACAAAGACGGCTGCAGTGGGTGACGTCAGACCAGAAACAAGAAGTAACACACAGAGACTTGGGGTTTTGAAGAAGCTGAGCGCGTGATTGCGCTCAGCATTTAATAATTAAACAGAACAGAAAATAAAAGGTTTGAACACAAAACACAGGACACGGCACTCGTTGCCAAAACAAAAAGACAAACAAAACGAACTATACAGACAAAACACGGTGAGCAGATTTAACTACTTATTACTTTTTACAATTATTACCTCTGTCTCCTATCCCGTTCTCCACTCACTGAACACACAACCCTGAGTGAATGAAACGTGCATCTATTTATACTGTTGTGCTGGGATTCAATTACTAATTAATTATTCACTTGAATCCCAGCATGTGAATTAATTAAGTGTACTCCCGTGACCACACATTACATTTTAACCAGCACGTGAAGTGATTTGTGCCATCCTCGTGCCTAAATACAAATCTACATTTTTAAATCACTTGTGTTACACAGACCCATTTATATCCCGTGTACCAATGACTATACACCAACATTTACACACGCAACATACAACATATAACACAAACTACGCACAAGGGCGTGGCCACATTGCCACATACACATATTATCGATGGTAAGGAATTCATGCAATTATTAAATAATCATGTTATTAATAGAACATAAGAACATTAGAAAATGTATGAACAAGAGGAGGTCATTCGGCCCATCTAAGCTCATCCAGTTCCTAGTAGCTGACTGATCTCAGAACTTTGTCAAGTTGGGTCTTAAAAGATCCAAGTGATTCTGCCTCATGAACATGACTCAGTAGCCCATTCCATAACCTCAACAGAAGAAGTGTCTCCTAAGTTCATCTGCTGCACTTATGGGTTAACTATGTCAACTCCATTTAAGAATTTAAAGACTTCAATCATGTCCCCCATAATTCTTCTTTGTTCCAGGCTGAATAGATTCAGTTCTTTCAGTCTATCTTCGTTGCTCAGTCCTTTAGGATTAGTCAGGTTGATTTCATTGGACTCTCTCCATGGCCACAATGTGCCTTTGTTGCTGAGGTGACCAGAACTGGACACAGTATTCCAAGTGTAGTCTCAGCAGTGCATTATACAGCCTCATCATGACCTCTTTGGATTTGTACTCTGCATGTTTGGCTACATACTCAAGCATTCTGTTTGCCTTTTTGATTGCTTTCTCATCACTATGAGGTTCTATTACAACACTGAGGTCTTTCTCTTACTGTGTCTGTTCCAGTTCTATATCCCCCCCATTTGGTATTTCAATCTTAGTTTTTTGTGATGGCATGTAACACTTTACATTTATTGACACTGAATTTAATCGGTTTGGATTTCCTGGGTGTTTGCAGGCACATCAGCCACTCCCCCAAGCTTTGTGCCATCTGCAAATTTGACAAGTTTGGGTTATCCTCCGATATAAGTCATTGGTATAGATAAAAAAAATTAAAAAAAAACATCAGCGGTTCTAGGACTAAGCCCTGCCAAAATTGGTGTCTTCATATGATAAACTGCAGGCAGGTGATTGTGTCCAGCTAATACAGTTAATATCGTAGCATGCTAAATCTGAAGAAAACCTTCCACATAAAGTGTCAAACTACAATGACGGGATCTGTTAAATAAAGGTAGCTGCAAGACGTGTAAAGTTAAAAGAAAGGGTTAGCCACATAAAGACGTGATACACTCATTGTCTGTTTATACAAGACAAAGCTAAGGCTATTTCTTTTTGTTTTCATTCAAGTAGCTGGTTTCACATAACCCGATTAGCACTAATCTTAGATCCAGCACTCAAAATAAAGTAGTTTAATTGTGCAAGCTGGCATTTCATTATGAAGTTCAGCAATTCAGCTTGTGTTATCATTCAATAGGAGCTGCACAATATGCATCAGCAAAAACAAAGCAAAACAATTAACTTTCTAAAAACAAAAAAGTCCTTTCGCAGTTTTAGTATTAGTTAAATTATCACTGTCGTACCTGATAAAACTGCAATGATAAATCTAAGCAATAATACCCTGGTTAAAGGGCATTGCCACCTGGTAGCTTACAACTTCTACAGTCAGCTACCAATGTACTGTCTTCTAGGCATGATTTCCATTACATGAGAGTAGATGTTAAAACTTCATGCTTATTTGAACTAGGCTCTCTCCAAGATAAGCACCAACTAAGACGTAGCTTTACAGTAAACTAATGTTATCCATCTGTGTCTCCATCCATTTACGTTTCCTTCCATATGATGATGTAGATATCCTTCTGTCTGGTGTTGATGGCTGAAGTGTAATGCTGGCTCCAGGGATCAGCTTATTTTGCCTCCCTAGCGCATCAGCACACACAACGGCTGCGATGCTGGCTCCGGGGATCATCCACAGTGCGGCCTCCCCAGCGCATCAGCATGACAACCGTCTGGATTGAGCTAAGTAGGGTACATCTCTGGGGTCTTCAAGTGGACACCTCTTTTAAACCCTTACATTTCAGATTTACAGTACTTCTCCAATGTTTGGTTTTGAATGTATGCTATTTGAATGTTCTGTGCTCATATACCATGAGGTAGTGTCTGTTATGGGGCTTCCTGATTGATGGAGGAATGTCTGAATTTTCTAAATCTGTATGTATATCCTGAATTCATTCTTCAACTCTATCAGATCTTGTTCCAATGTCAAACTGGGGCAGCTGCCAGCTACAATCTACAATCCAATTATTTCACAAAAGATCACCTGTATGCATAACATTTTTGTATGATAGCTATTTAAAAAAGTCAGAGGTTTTTAAATCTGCTTCGGATGCTCATTAGGTAATTTCCACCATCAGCATGAGTTAAAGGGATCTTAATCCTAATTGGGCTCACAGCGTCCCAATTGAAATCGATTTAATCTTGATCTGCTGCTGATAGAAACGAACGTGTTTGGTTTCAAACCGCTTTCAAGTCAGTTCCAGTGGCAGGTGGAAACACAGCGAAAGTACAAAAATGGCCTTGGTCATCAATCCTTTTAATATAACTTGATTATTATAGTGCTCAGAGGGTTTATCGACGGAACAAAAACTGATGAGCAAACTCTTCCTAAAGAACGGCTAAAAAAAAATCTGAAGGTCTGTGTTTTGAAAGCACAGATACTGAAACTAATTGTTACTTAACGCACAAGGACGTCTTGTGAAAGATGATAAGGCTTTGAGGAAGATCAGATGCAGAAATAATACCCTGCTGTTGTATTTTTTTTTCTATCTCTCTCTTGTCGCTGAGTCCCCTGAATCAAAGTGCTGACAATGGCTGTTCACCAATCAATCTGCAACTAATATTACAATTACAAGCAGTCATGGCATAACAGTTTAGAATGATCAAAGCCATTATTTATTTCAACATAAATTTATGTCAAGGTCAACCTTCTGTTCAAAGTGGGTAGTTGTGTGCCTGTGGGAAGTTAAAAGATATTTGTTCAAAGTGCCTTTCATAGTTTAGGAATTAACGGCCCTTGACAAGGATAAACTGTGTTTATCCTTAGTTAATTTGACAGTGTCTCCCATATACAATCACTGTTGAAGTAACTTTTCTAGTAGTTTGAAAGATAACCTAACCCCAAATTTTAACATCAGTGTTTTGGTGATTCAATGAGAACTGCAGTGACTGATAAAATGCCTTCGGTATTTATTTTGTATTGTTTGGCCAGAATATAAATATATAAAATTGTTACATTAAACAAGATATTCTCACAACAAGCAGTAGGCTTAAACCTTAGGGAGAAACAAAGGGATACCCCCCATTTTATTCTCTTAATGTGCTGACTATGTCTATATACATCTTTATGTACGAATGGTAAGCAAATAAATAAGCCATTCAACAACCATATGAATGTAACAGTTATACTGTAAAAGTGAATTACTGGGTAGAATTAGTATTCATTCTCTAACTGGTATGTAACTGAATTTGTGTGCAACTTCATTTCTCTCTAATTCCTAACTAATAAATGTTTAATAATGCCCCTTGTTTTAGGGTTAGAGTTAGCATCTCCCATAAGGCAGAAAGTAAACTCATATCTTCCTTTATTCATTTTCACTAAATGCAGTTGATGAAGTGAAAATAAGCACACACACACACACACAAACCTGTATTTTCTATCCAAGATTTCTGGTAATAAACCTTCTTTGTTTTACCGATTGCTGCATCTTTTTCAAACCATCCCAAATGCTTCTGAGAAATGGTAAACGTGTCATATAAGCATGACAGCTATTAAGGTTTTTATGACCTTAGACACAAATTTATGTTTGGCACAAAGAAAATCTTGTGGCCTTGGATGATGCACACAAACACAGTCTGGGCTGAGATTCTCATTCTTGATTAACAACAACTAAATAAAGAACATTGTGCTGCTGTGAATGTTATTTGTCTAGTTTTTCTAAGGAAATTCTTAAAGAATCTGGTTGGCATTTTAAAGGCTGCCAAGTGGCTGATGTTACAGCATAGACCTCAACCCCAGCTAAAACTCGCCCAAGGAAAGAATTGTCCTAGGCTGGTCCTCACCCTGTCAGGCCAATTCTCACCCCATGTCCTCTCCCAATAGGGTGAAGATAAGGACAATTTTAACCTTCTATGTCTTGTACTGAGAGGGTGTTTAAAACACAGCTTTTCTTTTGTTACAAGACCGGAAAGCGCATTTCTCAGGAAGTGTCCATTGTTCCCTTGAAACTACCCTTGTTACCAGCAGACACACACACAGTACATTATCTTTTCTTCTCTCTTTTTTTTCAGGACTCAGTCGGAATGGCAAGACATCACATTACACAGGTAAGGATGAAAACCAGCAGACACAGTGGGCCCTCAGGAACGGTTTGGGAACCACTGGTCTAGGTTATTTTCTCTATCATCATTCTGGAAATTTCTATATAGAGGGACAAGATATTGTTTTTTTTACTTTGTATGAGAATTACAAATTAAATGTCAAAAAATCACCTGTGGATTCAGGAAGACAAGGGAAGTGTTCAATTAATTCAATATATGAATTATAGAACCATTCCATGGTACGGTGTTATTGTAGAATGTTTTTTATAAAACATTCATTTTTTTATTTACAATAGGGGCCCTTCCATATTGCCAATGTGTGCTAATACTACAGTAGAAAAGTACTACTTTGATACTGAATTTATTTGTTAGGATTTTACTAGTATATACTAGAGTTTTGGATCAGGAGCTAAGTTAGCTTCATTTTCTTTTTCCAAAATGAAATTTAAAAAATTCTAAACTAGATTTATTGGGTGCAGATAAAAGTTTGGAGGTAATTCTAGAGTTGAGGCTGGGCACCTTTTGCTGAATCCTGTTGGCTAATCAATCTCATGAAGACTGAGCCCACCTTTCCAAAAAGTCCCCCATTCTTTTCAACAGTATCATCTTTGGTCTTTCATCATATGGCCTTAATAAATGTTGGTTGAACAAGATCAAGGCCAAAACTATCTACTCATTTTATCCATTGAAGCCCTCAGAGCTGTGCCACAGTCCTGGAGTTACCATTCTAAGTTGTTTATATCATTGTGAAACCCAACTCTGCCCCCCCCCCCACCACCACACACACACACACACACTAAAATTAAAACATTCAATTAGTGTATTTAGTGTGTACTTTTTGTAGTATTGAGAATTAAAGTTAGTTAGTTCTCATGGCAAGTGTACCCAATGGACAGCGTTTAACATTATCAAGCAGCCATAACTCTGGACATGGCATTAAAATGTGGGAAAAGATGATGAGTCAGTGCCAAGCATGTACCTCCTGATAAGCTGGGCATCCTGCCACACAGACAAGTACACAATCAATGTGTAGCCTTATAGTTTATGGCTAATAAATAAAACAGGTGTGCTTAAGGACATTGAATAATAGACTCCAGTAAATAAATGCATCCTGTATGCTCTGTGCTTTTCTTTTTACTCTTTCGTGAGGACCTTGGTCGAATAGATAGGAAGAGAAAAACAACATTATCAGGATACTTTTTGCAAAGGGCTCGTAGAAGCTAATAAACATGTCAAGGTCACATATTATTGATTTCCATGAAATCGCCAACAGAGGAACTGTTTTTAGAATGTTTCTGGCTCTTAATCTGTTGTTTTGTATACTTTAAAAAATAACTGTTAAAGTTATATTGTAGGGCCCCATACAGTTTTAAAAATATGTTTTCCTATTTCAGAAAGATGTTGCTTTATGAAGTCAGTGCTGAAAAACTAAAGGTGTTTCCTGTAAAATATTATCATTAAACAGTTATCATTATGCTTTCTGATCAAATAGAGCAGGTGTAGTGGAAGCTAAACTAAGGAAGATTAAGCAAACACCTATATTTTTCAACAGCATTATTGAAACTGCAGCTTAATTGCATTAAAAGTTCTGTATTTTACTGTTGTTTGGTTATGGCTGTAAAGAGCTGCACCTCCACCTTTGTACTAAAACTGCAATTGTTTATTAAAGCCAGCAAGATATGTGCTAGAATATTATATGCAGTTTTTACTTATCCTCAAGAACATCTTACTGGATTTTGATGAAACTTGGTGTACACTTTCTTGACACTCTCAACATGGCTTGTGAAAGATAGGGTTAGATGATGAAGACTATCATTTAATGCATTTTCACATTGATATTCATTACAAAAAAGCTGTCCAGCATACTGTCCATGTAGTTCACCCCAAAGGAGAGTCAGGTGCACTCATTTTTATAAAGCGTGATTTTTATCTTTGTCTGTGTAGCAGACATGTGCACATGTGTAAATTAGTGTTGGTGTAATTTTATATGGAGAAATGGGTTTATTGTGTGTCTTTTTGGAGTTGATTTGTGTGATTAAATTATTGTTGACAGATGGGTGCTCGTTTGAAACTTTGCTGCCTGCTGGGTTTGGTTGAGAGGAGGGGCAGTGGATGATTGGCTGTGACGGTCCTCAATCAGCAGGTGGGAGGGTCTCGACAGAGTGTCCGTCCATTTGAAAACATCCGGTGGAGATCGCTCAGGGCGACTGCAACGCCATGCTCCAGAGGGGAGCTGCGTATACTCGGGAGGAGAGAGTCCGCTCTGCAGGAACAGCAGCTACGCAACCCTGAAACTGCAAGCAGTGCTTGTGAAGGCAATGCCCAGCGAAGGCCGTATGAAGCAGCAGGAGTCGTCGTATGGATACCGACTCATAAGCAGTGGCGTGCCGTGACAAAATGGACTGGGGAGCAGAGTCGTTTAACCAAATCGACTATGATGTCTCCGTTTTCTCACATTTTTTTATATTTTAGTGTAAAATAAAATTCGAAATAATTAGATGTTGTAAAGGTATTTGTATTTACCAATGTATATTTCTAAGCAATATTGTGCAAAATCCAGCTATCCTCTTAACTGCAGTGCTAACCAAGGAATATTCATGTTTTGGGGTTACTCACTAATGATTGGTCACCTGTCAGAGCTTTGACTTTCCCATTGGTTGCTAAAGCAGGGCCTTCAAGTGAGGCAGAGAATACCCAGGGAGATTTATGGCCTGCCTCTGCTCACTCCTGATTGGTCGCCTGTCTACAAAAAAAAAAAAAATTATTTGACTCACTTATTGGTTAAACTCACTGAAGACCTTCAACTGAAACAGAGAATACCTTCAACTGTTTTTTTTCTAGCGTCTGGTCGTTGTTTTAGACTTATGCGGGGGAAATGCAGATCTCTTATTGGCTGATCACATCCCCTTCAGGAAACCCCTAGACTCTTAAAAACCTCTAGTAAGCCCTGTAAGTCATCTTGGATAAAGGCGTCAGACAAATGAACAAATAATAATTAGAGAAATATGTTTCATAGTATAAGCAAGCACACTGTACGCAAGGGAGTGAGGCAACGTAATGTCATTTGACTGACGGTTTACTTGGCACTGCCTGGTCAGCAGAGAATACCTTGAAGGTCCTGACGACACGCCACTGCTCATAAGTAGGTTAGTTTAGGGGATAGCGATCCCAAATAATGTATCGCGAGGGTTACGTAGTGTAGCCGGTTCCTGGAGCGGGACGCCTCGCCCTCTGGGGCACCTTTTATTTGTAGTTTTTGTACTGTGTTTTATTTTGCCTTTTGTACAGCTTGCTGTATGTGTCCTCTGTGCGTTACCATCGCTGGTAACGTCACATGACCCCTTTATTTACTTTCTTTTTGTATTAATAAATCCTGCACGCCTGTGCTGGCGTTTCAACTCCACCTCCCATGTGTCTCTGTATTGCTTAAGCAGCGGTTACCAACACATGACACGAACACCCTGTCACAGTCTGGTTCGTAAGGTGTTGTTATTTATTAAAATGTGTGTGCTTTGTTTGTTTAAGATGCAGCAGGAAGCCCTGTGAACACACACGCATTTATAGCAGGTATGTGTCGTAAAGTAATTACTCAAGTCAAATCCTCATTAAATAGTGTTATTCCAAGATGGATGTTCCTTCTGCACTTTGAAAGCTTTCTTAAACTCAATAGCTTGATATCTCAAATGGTCATATTTGGGCTGCCATCATAACATCAGCAATTACAATACCGGATGTTAACTACCGAGGTTGCAGGACGCCTGTCATAAATGATTAAAGGATTTATTTGAATAAGAAAAGGTGTTTATCAGCATTGCATCATATACTGTATATATATATATATATATATATATATATATATATATATATATATATATATATATATATATATATATATATATATATATTACACACACACACAGTGGTTTGCAGAAGTATTAACCCCCTGCAAAGTTTTCACATTTTGTTGGCACCTGAGCATACTCTACACAAACTACTCCACATTGATAAAATAAAAAAAAAAAAACATCCAGAATATAAATAAGTAAGATTTACAAAGAAAAACAGATTAATCTCAGTTGCATAAATATTCAACCCCTTTGCTACTGCAGCCCTAAATCAGCTCAGGTGCAAATCATTTGTTTGAAAGGTCACGATCTCGAGACAGGGATCACTTGTATACACGGGGATATTAAACACTACCCGACCGCAGTCGTTACCATCATAATTGGCACTCAAGAAGTAAAGCTGCGGGTCGGTGTAGTTCCCCGGTTACCCCACCCGGTGATCCTGGGTAGAGATTTACCAGGATTTCGGTCTGTGGTACAATTTAATGAGCAATTGACAGAGCCCAAGGCAAAGCCTGAGGTAGGAATTATACCTCCGGAGAGCCTCTTCAGCCTCTTTTCAATCACTGATTCTGACCTGTTCATAGAAGAGGGGTGTATCAAAATCAGGAAATCACGTAAACAACGACATCTCGCTAGAGAGACCTATCAAAAGGTGTTACTTGGGGTCTCAGGAAAACAAGGTAATAAAGGGGTGGCCACACAGTGTAATGAGAAGGGGATTACAGAGGCTACTGGGGAGGTGACGTTAGGTACCGGGGACGATAATTCCTAGGGGGACGGGTTTCACATTCCCAGTGGGCGGTTTGTGAGGGAGCAAGAGCAAGACCCCACGCTAGTGAATATAAGGGAACGTGTGGTATCGGCGAACGGTGTAGCGGTCGAGAACGCCCTAGTCAACCCCCACGAACATTTCATCGTAAAAAATGACCTACTGTACCGGTGTACCCAGATTAATGATCAAGAGGTCGAACAGTTGCTAGTTCCACGGGCCTACCAGAACCAGGTTTTACACCTGGCTCATACACATTTGTTTGGGGGTCATTTAGGTTCCGAGAAGACCTTGCAGCGAGTGCTACGAAGGTTCTACTGGGTAGGGGTAAGGAAGGCAGTGGAGCGGTATTGCCGGTCATGCCCTGACTGCCAACTAGCTAGCCCCCGATCTGCTCTCAGGGCCCTCCTCCAGCCACTGCCCATTATCGAGGTCCCCTTTGAGCGAATAGTCATGAACCTGTTAGGTCCTCTCAGTAAATCTGCGCGTGGTCATGAGTATATCCTTGTGGTATTAGACTACGCCACCCGCTATCCCAAAGCCATTCTCCTCCGTACGATGACCTTGAAGGTTATAATAAAAGAATTGGTACAGATGTTTTCCCGGGTGGGTATCCCAAAGCAAGTCTTTACGGACCAGGGGACGCCCTTTGTGAGCCGAATTTTGAAAATAAAAATTAACCCAATCAGAACATCGGTTTACCACCCACAAACCAACGGCTTGGTTGAGAGGTTTAACAAAACGCTGAAATCTATGTTAAGGAAAGTGGCAAACAAAGATGGGCGTGACTGGGATCTTCTCCTACCCTACCTCATGTTCGCGGTACGGGTGGTACCCCAGTCATCCACCGGGTTATCACCATTTGAGCTTTTGTACGGGAGACAACCGAGGGGGATTTTAGACATAGCTAAAGAGACCTGGGAGGCCCAGACTTCGAAAGGACGCAACATAGTAGACTATGTTTTGCAAATCAGAGATCGTATTACCCCGGGAGATAGGGTTATGGTTTTAGTACCGACATCCGAAAGCAAATTATTCACTAGGTGGCAGGGGCCGTACGAAATAATTGAACCGGTGGGGGAGGTAAATTATAAAGTTCGACAGCCCGACCGGAGAAAAAAGGAACAAATTTACCATATCAACTTGCTTAAACCGTGGGTAGACAGAGAGGTCTTAGTAGCCGCCGTAGCACTTGGGGAAGCTCTCGGGGGAGGGGTATAAATGAGGTCAGTCAATGTCGGCCCTAATCTAAAGGCACAGCAGCTCCAGGAGGTGCACCAGCTGGTTGAGCGTAACCGAGACGTCTTGTCCAACTTACCAGGGAGAACCTCGGTTATCCAGCATGAGGTCCACACATCCCCAGGGGTGTGTGTCCGGGTAAGGTCCTATAGGATCCCAGAGGCCCAACGTGACGAAGTAGTTCGCGAGGTCGAGGCAATGAAAAGGTTGGATGTCATTGAGGAGCCCTCTAATCCCTGGAATAGCCCGATCGTAATGGTAGCCAAACCCAACGGTACATGGCGATTTTGCAACGACTTCCGGCAACTGAACCGGGTCTCCAAATTCGATTCCTACCCTATGCCAAGAGTAGACGAGTTGATAGAGAGGCTGGGATCCGCGAAGTACTTAACCACTCTAGACCTTACGAAGGGGTATTGGCAGATCCCTCTCAGTCCGAAGTCCCGAGAAAAGACTGCCTTTGCCACACCCCTTGGGCTTTTTCAGTACAAGGTGATGCCGTTTGGGTTACATGGGGCCCCGGCCACATTCCAACGGCTCATGGATAAAGTTCTAAGACCTCATGCTAGCTACACTTCCATGTATATTGACGACATTATCATATATTATTATTATTCATTTCTTAGCAGACACCCTTATCCAGGGCGACTTACAATTGTTACAAGATATCACATTATACATTATTTCACATTATACAGTTATCACATTATTTTTACATACAATTGCCCATTTATACAGTTGGGTTTTTACTGGAGCAATCTAGGTAAAGTACCTTGCTCAAGGGTACAACAGCAGTGTCCCCCACTGGGGATTGAACCCACAACCCTCCGGTCAAGAGTCCAGTGCCCTAACCACTACTCCACACTGCTGCCCTTCCATATACATGGAATCCTGGGTCGACCACCTCGATAAAGTAAGGGCGGTACTCCAGTCTCTCAGAGAAGCGGCGCTGATGGCCAACCCGGAAAAGTGTTTTATTGGTCTCCAGGAGGCGCAGCACTTAGGGTTCGTTGGGGGGGGGGGGGGGGGGGGGTAAAGTGAAACCCCAGATATCAAAAGTCGAAGCCATCACCAAATGGCCATTCCCCAAAATAAAAAACAGGTCAGTGCATTTTTAGGGCTAGTGGGGTATTACCGAAGGTTTGTGCCCGAATTCTCCACCATTTCATCTCCCTTCACAGATCTTATAAAGAAAACCGCCCCGATGAAGGTAAAGTGGAACCCAGAGGCAGACCTCGCATTCCAGACTATCAAAGAGATCCTATGCAAAAGCCCGGTGTTACGAGTACCCGACTTCTCTAAACCATTTATACTCCAGACGGATGCCTCTAAGGTAGATATAGGGGCAGTACTCTCCCAAATGATAACGGGAGAGGAACACCCTATAGGCTACCTCAGTAGGAAGCTACTGCCCAGAGAAAAGAAATACGCGGTAGTTGAAAAAGAATGTTTGGCGGTCAAATGGGCAAAAGAGTCCCTCAAATACTATCTCCTTGGTAGAGAATTCACCCTTGTAACTGATCATTCCCCCCTGAAATATATGAAGGAAAATAAAGAAAAAAATGCCAGGGTTACTCGTTGGTTCTTAGCATTACAACCTTATAAATTTACTATTTAACACAGGAGCGGGTCAAAAAATGCAAATGCTGATGGGCTATCAAGAATGCATGGGGTTGCGTGGGCCACTCAACCCGATAGGTTGGAGCTGAGGGGGGGGGATGTGTGAGGGAAATAGGCGATATTCCTTTAAGGAATGGCGGCTGGAACAAAAACTACATGGCCCAGACTGCCTAGCGCCAGGGTTAACTACAGGGCGGGGTCAGGCAGTATAAAAGAGAGCAGAGCAGAGCAATCGGGGTGTTGTTTGGGGAAGCACCACCTGATTGCTTTGCTGCATACCGGAGTTTGCTGGAGTTCTTGCTGTTACTTTGTTTTGTAAGTACTGCTGACACCGTAGTTAGTTTTTGAAAAGTATAGTTTAGTTCAAAGAACCGTTTTGTGCATTCACTTTTGTTTACTTATCAGTTTCCTGTAAAAATACAGCCAAGTTCAAACGTTGTGTTTTATTTTGTTTGCCTGCGTTAATTACCGCGGTGAGGCGGAAAAGCCAAGGTCCGCTGGGCCGCAGCGTACCTGTAAAAACCTTTTGTTTGTGTTGTGTGAAGAATGGGAATAGAAAACAAGGACACCACGACTGTAGAGGGGGACTGTGTGTTGGTTTACCACTTTGAGTATTGTTTGGACCACCCTCATCACCCAGTGCCCCACTGTTCCTGGAGGGGGAGCCATTTCCCCAACCTACCTGTACTTCACTGTTCCTGGAGGGGGAGCCATTTCCTCACCTTACCTGTGCTTCACTGTTCCTGGAGGGGGAGCCATTTCCTCACCTTACCTGTGCTTCACTGTTCCTGGAGGGGGAGCCATTTCCCCAACATACCTGTGTTTCATTGCTCCTGGAAGGGGAATTATTTCCCCAACTTACCTTCCCTGACCAGTGTTACTGTCTCCTCTTCATCACCTACAGTTAGCTAGGGTCGAAGAAGTGAGCTAGTTAGTAGCCCGTACAGGGCGTGTCCTGACTCTAAACGTGCTGTTTGTAATCACTTGTAAATAAAAAGCAACTTACCTGTGAATGCAGCGTGTCCTTCTGATCCATACCTGGGAAAAAAGCAAGCCCTAGTGGCGAGTACGAGTAGCGTCTTTCACTATATATATAATGATATAAAGCCTAATATAGGGCATTGTTCTGGCTCGCTTGTTCGTGTCAACTCTTCGTTAAATGAGGTACTGCAGAATTGTTGGGACTGAAGCAAATGCAAAGGCAAGGGTACATTCTCAGAGAGGAAGAACATCATTTTATTGGTAGAAAATGGGTCTGAAAATGACAAAAAACGGGTCTGAACAATACCCACTCCTTCCTGCAACTAAATGATTTCTTGCTAGCTTTATATGTTAAAATTGTATTCCTTTGAGATAATTTGCTTTTCCCCTTGCACTTGCTCCGACTCCCACTAGTTCCTAACAAAGTGTTGTTAAGCTTTGTAGACTTTTTATTCAATGCAATTCACCCTAATTTCATTTTGGCCCCATCCCTCGAGGTAGAAAGACTTGTGGAATCTGCTGCTTTTAAGCTGTTGAAGTAATATTAATTGTGTCCTAATCCTATTTCTGGCATGCAGAATGATGAATGTGAAGTGAAGCAACAAAAAACAGAGGAGAAACAGTAACAATCAGTGAGAGGCAGCATGACCTACATCACACAGTCTGCACAGAAAAACACCCACTTGTAGAATTGCACCACCAGCCTGTTTTCTACTGATACCTTTGACCTAGAGAAGCAGTTTAAAAAAAAAAAGCTTTGCAGGGAAAATAAATGTTACTTGGAATGTGCCTTTGTCTAGCTGTTTAGATTTCATATTTAAGACATGTACTGCATCAGGTAAGGGCACTACGTTAATCTTTTATAACTATATTTTATAACGGGATCATTAAATCATAACTTACGTACTTTGCCCTGTTATACGCACAGGATGGCATCAAAACAAAATAAAGTTTAACAGTAGTTAACCATGCATTTTACAGCCTGCTTGTAAACAAACATCATACCTCCACATTCTTTAAGTAATGTATTAGTCAGATCACAGATTTGTTTTGTTTTTGTTATTCTTTTGTGGTATAAATTACAACTGCATATCTTGATCATCTCCATCGAATCCTAAATGTGATATGAAAAGCAAGTTTAGTGAATGAAGATTAAATGAATTCAATGAAAGTGTAGTGCTAATAGTGGATAATAGCCGTGATTTAAAAACTGGCAATAAGCAAGAAACAAGGGAAGCAGAATTTGGTGCCTCAAAGTTATAGTCTGAACACAGTGGTCGCTGGCATTGCCTTTGTACGGTACAGTGTTCTAAGACACTAAGACCCCAAAAAATGATTTATTTTTACACCAAGCCGGTTCTAAATTAGTTAATTGAACCTGCTAAGAGTTGCACCACTGCCATAGAATTATGAAATGTTAAGGTTCTATGAATCATTGTTCCATTTCGTAATTTTTCAGAAATCCTTCTGAAATAAATCAAAGTGGATATCTATGTCCAGATTTGAAACTCACTAATCTGAATCCTCTTATCACAATTAAATTCTTCTAGCAGCTCTAGAAACTGAATGTTTACACACAGGTGACTTGAAGTACTGCTGCAAACAATATGTTAAGAGTGCATAGTCATCATTTGAAAGTAACAAATCAATGACTTAAGAGTATATTACAATTCTTTTAAATCTGAGAAGCTGT
This sequence comes from Acipenser ruthenus, assembly GCF_902713425.1. Classification (NCBI taxonomy): domain Eukaryota; kingdom Metazoa; phylum Chordata; class Actinopteri; order Acipenseriformes; family Acipenseridae; genus Acipenser; species Acipenser ruthenus. Next base: position 34,825,442 of record NC_081197.1, read on the forward strand.
GTGGTTTTGTACAGTGTTATGATTTCCTTAGCTATGTTGTAGACTTGTTGTCTTTGGTTGAGGTAGTCGCAGTTGAATCCTCTCCCTCAGATGGATGTTCTGGTGTTGTGTGACTTTAGAGTTATTACACTGTAACTGTAGACGCACTTTTGCCGTTATTTTGTAGTTAGTATCTATGTTCTGTTAGTTCAACATGTTGCCAAGGATAAATAATTGTGTAGTGCACACATAGTAAAAAATAATAAACAAAGCAATAGTCAGTAAGAGTCACTGCCTATTGCTGCTTCCATGTTTTATATTTATTGCATCACATCCCTTAAATTCAGTCTTCAAAGGCCACTATATAGGGTTCTCAGTGAAAGAAAAAGCATACATACAGATTTATCAGAAAGGCATACAGATTTATTAGAATGCACCCCAGTGCATTCTAAAATAAAAACCAAAAGGCTATTTTTTCTGCATTTACCACAATACCATCAAAACAATGATTAAAATTGTTTTTAGTCATATACTGAATTGGTCTTTGTAGGAGGGCAGAGAAGAGCCCTGCATGTAATTAGTGGGGCAGGGCAAAGTGCTGTATTGTGGTGTTGTGACAGGGTCTTACGTCACGCGCGTGGGTCACCGCTGTTTAAGCAATACAGAGAGACACTGGGGGTGGAGTTGAAACGCCGGCACAGGTGCGCAGGATTTATTAATACAAACAGAAACGAAATAAAGATGGTCATGTGACGTTACCAGCCATGGTAACGCACAGAGGACACATACAGCAAACTGTACAAAAGGCAAAATAAAACACAGTACAAAAACTACAAATAAAAGGTGCCCCAGAGGGCGAGCGCTAGCCTTAAAACGAGGCGTCCCGCTCCAGGAACCGGCTACACTACGTAACCCTCGCTATACATCACAAGGGATCACTATTCCCTAACTAACCTACTCATGAGCCGGTATTCATACAACGACTCCTGCTGCTTTATACGGCCTTGGCTGGGCATTGCCTTCACAAGCACCGCTTGCAGTCTCAGGGTTGCGTAGCGGTCGTTCCTGCAGCGCGGACCCTCTCCTCCCGAGTATACGCCGCTCCCCTCTGGCACGGTGTTGCAGTCGCCCCAATCTCCCACGGATGTTTTTGAACTGACGGGTACTCGGTCAAGACCCGCCCACCTGCAGATTAAGGTCCAGCACAGCCAATCACTTGCTGCCCTTCCCCTCAACCAAGCCTAGCAGGCAGCAAGTCTCAATCGAGCACCCGTCTGTAAACAATAAATGTAATTAAACAAATCAACTCCAAAACGACACACAATAAACCCATTTCCCCATACAAATGATACCAACACTAAATACACATGTGCAGGGCACCGCCCTGCTACAGGTGTACTGAATTATTATTTAAAAGAAATGTATTGTTTGGTGTTTATTTAAACTGGTGATGTTATTGGTGTTGTGTTTAAATGTATTTTGTGTTTATTTAAAACACAATGGTTTATTTGTTATTGTTTGGCAGCGTGGCTGAAGTTAAAGCCCCATCCCTCTAAACACGTGTAGAATGTGACCATCTCCGGATTGATTCATTTATTGCTAATCCGGAGATGGTCACAGCTGGTCGGGGTGGGTGTTCAGGAAGGGTGAGCGAGAGAGAGACGGGAAAAACAAAACAGAAAGAAAACTAAAGTAAAACAATTGCTACGCGTGCAGGAAACACGGTGCTTGTTTGAGTGTCAATGTTGTTTGTGTTATGAGATCTGTTTTTGTTTACTCTTTTAATTTGCTCTGTGGGTGTTGTTTTTATTTAATTATTTTGTCTTTGAATAAAAACACACCCCAGGGTTTTAACTTGCAAGTACCTGCCTGTCTGCCTTTGTCAGCTTCCTGGTCTGGGGATGTCACCATTCAGCCATCCTGACACAGGCCTAATAAACAAATAGCCTGAGCCAAATCATTTCAATGTCCTTGGGAGTCAAGCCATTTACAGCTTATAACATTGCCCATAACTTCATATGCATTCCTTGGAAGGGATTCAGTTCAGTTTCGGGATGTAGCCTGTGGAAGGGTGCCAGGGTGGAGAGAGGAGATGAGGAGTGTTGTTTTGGACAACGGTGGTTAGCTTTCTTTATTTGTTTGGTTGTTTAGGGTTATTATAGAATGTAAAAACAGTTATAGAATGTCCAAACACTTATTTTATTAACCTGCCATGAAAGATAGATTTTGAATTATTTAAACAATTGCTATGGCATTATACCAACATCGGGTCCTTAAATATATAAAAATGTATATTTAAGCTTCCATCTGTTTCCGAATTCTGAATTATCAGTAACCTTACATCTTGACTTATATCCACCATACTGTATTTACATGTAAAAAAGTGTGAAGTGTACATGTGGTCGGACAGACAGACCGGATATAAGTAAACATGTAAGTGCGACAAACATACATACCTGAGACGGACAGACAGACATCTTCTAAAATCCACAGATTATGATACTCTCAATAATTTGTGCTAAAGAATGGCCTACCAAGTTTTGTATTGATTTTTGTATTGAATTTTCAAAGTAATAGTGTCCCGAGCAACGAGTGTAAACCAGTATGTGTAATTAGTATGCAGATTTTGTTAAATATGAGTTATACTTGAGTACATAACTTATTTCTCTTTTTTAGAGAACCTTAGATACAAAATCACTAAAAACTTTTAAAGCTAAGAGTGATAAAGCACAAGATCATTTATTAAATAAATACAGTTAGTTTTACCTTTGATATTGCCTATGAAGGCATCACATTCTGGAATTTGAAACAAGCAGATGTCTGGCAAATAGGGCCTCAATGACTTGATACCAAACTTTATTGTCAACTGCATCCGTACTTTAAATGCAACCTAAATGATTTGAAGGATAATGTGACATTTAATTGAAAAGTTATGTGAGCAAATTCCAAATATCACTAAATATAAACAAAATATTTTATCTGAAGGCAACCTTCATATTCACCAAATAGTATTTTTGTATGATAACTTTTACTAGGGTAATTACAGGTCTTTATTGTTGTCAAAAATCATTAACAAGTTGTTTTTGTTTTTGTTCGCTGGAAGCAAAAGAAGATTAAACCTTGATAGTAGCCTTTTTCTTCCTGATAGAATTCCTTTGCGTAATTCAGTTAGAAATGCTGCCAGGAAGCTCATAAACTGTTCAATGACTTGGCTTGTCCCTCGCCTGCCTTGAACAAAAATAAGCGAATGTTTGCTTTGACTTTGGATTTGCTAATACATGCCCTACTCAGCATATGGAATCCCAGCCTAACCACTCCTACTATCTGAGATTCTAGAGCTATAACTGAATGGTGCCTGTCACAGCAAGGCACAGTTTTGATAAGGAGTCTGAGGAGTGTTGACTGAGGGTAGCAGAAGCCTTGACAGTCCCATGACCTTTTACTGCAGCTCCAACAAAACTTCCCACGAGGAAGCTCTTATGAGACAATGACCATATAATCAAATAACCTTGTCAGATTTATTGGGTAAGAAACATAAAAGAAAAGGCTTTATTGGGACTGTAAAAAAAAAAAAGAAAAAAAAGATGTGCCATAAACAAATGATGATCGAACTTCTCATGCACTTTCAGTTTTCCAAAGAATAGGAAGCTTTTATGTGCTTTCTTTATAACAGATTGTCACAAAGACGGCCGGAGTGGGTGGTGTCAGACCAGAGCCAGGAAATAAATAAACAGAGAGATGTGGTTTGGTGAAGCTGGGCGCGTGATCGCGCTCAGCATTTAATAATCAGAACAGAAAATAAAAGGTTTTAAACACAAAACACGGGACACGGCACTATACGCCAAAATAAATAGACGAACAAAACGTACTACACAGACAAACACGGTGAGCAGATTACACTTATTATTCACTTATATTTACGTTACTCCTTCTCTCTCTCCCGTTCTCCACTCACCGAACACCCAACCCCGAGTGACAGAAATGTGCATCTATATATACTGTTGTGCTGGGATTCAATTACTAATTAATTATTCACTTGAATCCCAGCACGTTAATTAATTCTGTGCAACCCTGTGCTCACATATTACATTTAACCAGCACGTGAAGTGATTTGTGCCCTCTTCGTGCCTAAATACAAATCTACACTTTTTAAATCACACGTGAAACACAGACCCGTTTATATCCCGTGTACCAATCTATACACCAACATTAACACACGCACGCAACATACAACACATAACATGCACACAGGGGCGGGGCACATTGCCACACAGATTAAAAGAAAAACCTCAAGGTTATTAAACAGGAGTACAAATGCAAGGTCATACAGAGCCTATAGAAGAACAAATGCTGGAACAGCCTTGGAACAGTGTGTGTTATTCTGCCCTGTCAATATCTCAGCTGATTTACAGTAAGCCTTCAAACTAGTGGTATTGTTTTTTTTTTGATTAATAGGCTACTCAGAAGTGATTGTGTGAAATGTAAATATTATAATGCAAACAGTGAGATTTGTGTGCACCTTGGTAAGCACATTCCAGTAAGAAACAAAAAATAGCTAAATTTAAAACACAAAAATTAGGCAAAAGGTACTATTCATTTTCATTGGCTATGCCATGTCATATAGTGTGTTAAATCACAGCTGCATTCAAACTGCTTGTATAAATAGCTATGAAAGGGGCACTCTCGCCACCATTTGAAATTCTGGCCTGTGATGAGGTAGCCCCCGCCCCTGGGTGTATTCTGGGTTATTCTGTAAGTGTGGGTTATGCATGTTGGTATGTGGGCACGGGGATATCACAATTAGAACATAAGAACATAAGAAAGTTTACAAACGAGAGGAGGCCATTCAGCCCATCTTGCTCGTTTGGTTGTTAGTAGCTTATTGATCCCAGAATCTCATCAAGCAGCTTCTTGAAGGATCCCAGGGTGTCAGCTTCAACAACATTACTGGGGAGTTGGTTCCAGACCCTCACAATTCTCTGTGTAAAAAAGTGCCTCCTATTTTCTGTTCTGAATGCCCCTTTATCTAATTTCTCCATTTGTGACCCCTGGTCCTTGTTTCTTTTTTCAGGTCAAAGAAGTCCCCTGGGTTGACATTGTCTATACCTTTTAGGATTTTGAATGTTTGAATCAGATCGCCGCGTAGTCTTCTTTGTTCAAGACTGAATAGATTCAATTCTTTTAGCCTGTCTGCATACGACATGCCTTTTAAACCCGGGATAATGCTGGTTGCTCTTCTTTGCACTCTTTCTAGAGCAGCACGTGCAGACTGTGCTGGGGCCAGACTGAGTGATTCGCAATCAAGTCCTGGCATTTCTCACTCTGGGTTAGTGTGTTCAGAGGCAGAACGAGAAACATAAATCGTGAGATTAAAAAGATTTAAAAACAATTGCTACCCATGCTGTTTTTACACCAGCACGATACTTGTTTTGTTCCGTAACTGTGTTGTTTGTCTGTTTTGGCCACCGTGCCGTTTTGTTTGATCAGTGTTTTGTTTTGTGTTAAATCATTTTATCTGAAATAAAACTTGTGCATCAGTGCTTCATACCCCAATACTGTGTATCTGAATTCCCTGGTCTGACATTACCCTCAAGCCATTCCTTTTACAAGACCACAGAGATATTCACATTTTTCCTTTATATTTAATATTCAAAGACAAGTAGAAAATATAGAGTATGTACAGTAATTATATAATATTGTAGTAAATTAGTGTGGCAAAGTGGTTGATTGTGTTCAGGTGCAGGTGTGATGCAGTGCGTAATTAACAGTTGTAATGCAGTTGGAAAGGGCTTTTAATTATAATCCTGGTCTGGTGACCAAAGAATAACTCCAGGCAATACACAACAATGTGAAATGCACTGGAATAAATAAATGGGTTGCAGTCCCAAATAATAAACACACGTATCTTTCCCACAATATACAAACACGGTCACCAGTCCTGGGTGCGTGCTGTAGTGCTCATGGTGGGTGAATCAAGTTTATGTGTGACAAAAGTGAAGTGCTGTTCCGGGTTTTGTGCTGGCCCTTGGCAACAGCTCCGGAACCTGTTAGCCGTCTAATAATAACAAATAAGGACAAACAAACAAAACACTGACAATACGTTTTATCACTGGGTCTCTCACGGGTCCTTTCAGGTTCAAATCACAAACCAAAGCGAAGGAACATATTGCGTCTCTCCGTCCCCTTTTATGCCGTCACACATGACCCCTTGGTAAACGAGTGCACCGGAGTTCTGCCCCCTTTTTAGCTGGCCGACTTCCCTTGAACCCTGGAAAAGAACTGTCAGGCCAGCCCATCCAAGGTACTCTGTTTTCGCTGCTTAGCACCTTCACAGGTCGGGAGGGAGATTTACTACCAAGAATCATTGTATTTCTGTCACAATTAGGTTTCGCTTCCCTTTGCCAGTTGTAACCACTAACGTAAACTGCTCTTTATTGTATTTACAGTCAGCACGACACGACGTCAGGCATGACAGTATGCGTACTTTCTACCACCTCCTCATTCAGTGCTCCAGTGCTGTGACATGCAGCAAATCGGTAGGTGTGTTCAAGTGCCTGTAACTCAAAAAACGGAAAGGGCTTTCCAATGATATCTCACCTGCCCAGATGACATGTTCCTAGAATAAACTACAGCATTCAGAATACAGTGGTGCCTTCACTTGCTCGGAGACAGCTGTGTGCATTGGGCCTCTTATCCATTTTGCATAAACAACACATTATACCAAACAATGGCTAGAAATAAAGGAAAAGCAAAATAAAGTGTTCATATACACATTTTCATTCATTAATTTACTCCAGTTGTTAGTTATATGTTGTTTTATTTCTGGGGTCCGATTGGACCCCAGGTTACCAGGAAAGTCAGTTTTCCAACATATCCTTATGAGGGTTAAAACATTTCTATCCATCTGTTTTTTGAAACAAAACAAAAAATAGCATGTTTTCTGGAAAAAATATTAAGATATAACAAATTACATGCAGTAAAAAGCACTTGTGAGTAAGTGTCAGTCAGCACACCAATTTCCTACAAGAAATCAGTTTTTAGGAATTGAAAAATGTTCTCTATGTCTGTGTCCCTCATAGTTACTCTATGTTTTAAAAGCAGTGTTAGCCCATTCAATCCATCCTCTTTGATCATTTTTTACACTTACATGCAGCACATTTCATGTTGGCATCGTAGCAGGATTTCTGAGAACTGTCTGCTGTGGAGGGGTCTTTTCTTGCATATACTGCATATCATTGTGATCACTTCAACTGCTGGCACAGGTATGTTCGAGGAAGTTTTTTTAAATGGAATGAGGTTTAAAAAAAATTTTGAAGCAAACTTTTCTTTCACTCTGGGCGCTGACATCTTCTTCAAGCGCGCTGTCAGAAGTGCCATAAATGATACAAAACATGATGCAAAACGTATGCAAATTAGCAAACCGGTAATGATTCATCACGCACACATGACCTTTCCTTTGCTGTACCTTAAGTAATTTATCTAACACCATGTTTTATGTACAATATGTCAGTTTTTTCATAACTATTCTCTATAAAAGGCGTTTTTTTTTATTTTCACTCCTTATGACTTGCGCAAAGTCGTATGTATTGTAATGATTACAATTTGCTATATCCAGTCAATTATTAAGAGTTGTTTGTTTGTTAGTTATACTACAGTCAGCACTTGGCTATATGACACTCAGATACACATCAGTTATGTTTTACCGTCCTTGTATTAAGAATCAAATTAATTCCCATTATATTTTATTTATTCCATTTACAGCACTTTTTTTATACAAAATTATCACAAAGCACTGCACAGTACATAGCAGAAAAAAGAACAAACCACAATACATTTGTATAGCATGTCACACTGCCACAATCACACCATTTAAATAACATATTTAAATAACAGTATACACATAATACAAAACCAGCAATTTTAAAATATTAAAACCCACAAAGATAAGAAAGCCATTTTATAAAAATGCGTTTTTAGTCTTGACTTGAAAACTGTAACGGTCCCAGCTTCCCTGACAAACAAAGGCAGAGCATTCCATAATTTAGGAGTTCTACAACAAAAAAACATACCTCCTGTGTTGCTTTTGTTGACCCTAGGAATAACCAGCAGCCCCGCATCCTGTAATTTCAGAGTGTGGTTTGGAAGATACGGGGTCAGTAACTCCTGCAAATAACTAGGTGCTAATCTATTCAGGGCCTTGTAAGTTAACAGCAAAATCTTAAAATCAATTCTATGCTGCACAGGGAGCCAGTGTAAAGAAGCCAAAACAGGGGTAATATGTTCACTTTTCCTGGTTTTAGTCAGAATTCTAGCAGCAGTATTCTGAACAAGCTGCAAGCGGGATACCACATGTTTTGGGACACCAGAAAAAAGTACATTACAATAATCAATTTGATGAAACAAAGGCATGCATTATTCTCTCGGCATCAGATACGGAAATAATTGGTCTAAGTTTGGCTATATTTCTCAAATGGTAAAAAGATACTTTAGTAAGTTCCCTAATATAACCCCCAAACTCTTTATTTCTAGTTTAAGTTTTGATGAGAGGCTGCAGGGGTTGAGCTCATGTAATCCCACATTTTAGTTGGTTCTGTGAGCCCAAAAGCATAACCTTTGTTTTATCTGAATTCAACATTAGAAAATTCTGTGACAGCCAATGTCTGATGTGTGTAAGGCAAGTAGCTAATAACACCCAGGCAGAAGAAATTCCTGGCTCAAGGAACAAATATAGCTGGGTATCATCAGCATAGCAATTGAAGTTCACTCCGTGTCTGCAGATAATGTCACCTAACGATAGCATATATAATGAAAACAACAAGGGACCTAGAATGGAGCCCTGTGGAACACCACAAGCAACTTCTGAAAATGCCGATTTTACCTCCCCAATAGAGGTAAACTGAAACCTATCAGAAAGATAAGATTTGAACCAGCATAGGACAAGGCCAGACAGTGCTACTGTGCAACAAATTAATGTACTTACCTGTCACACGCAATTTCTGACTCCGTCACCAGTTTTCTGATACAAAGCCCATCAAGTCAATGTTACAATGTATTTGTTTATCCGTCACAGCCCGCGTTTTTTTTTTTTTTCCTCGCATACCAAATCAGTCTTTATTGTGCAGTTACACAACGCTTCCTCCAATTTCACATGACATGCAGCAAAAACAAAGCAAATGAGACAAGCTATGGTAATGTAAAACAGTTAAAATCTGTGAGCTTTAGTTGCTTTTGTGCATTTTCATTTGTAACCGAACTGTGACATTAGAGCGTTATTGAGCACTATATTCAGCAAATTTAAAAACTGACTTTGGATACTGTTTTAATTCTGGAAACTGTTGTTTTGGGGGGGGGGGGGGGGGGGTTAAATCTTTTGCTAAATTGCATTGTCTTTTACGTTTTTTTCAGTAACGTGCCCAACACTGCAAACAGCAGGGCTAGTTTTGTCAAGGGCAGTTATATAATTTACTATAATACATGGATGAAGGCTATATTTGCATCCTGAGCCACCCACAAGTTGCACTTTTAACAAATCTATTTCTGTGAAGATTTACAATTATTCTTCACCAATGGGTGCACCAACCAAGCTAGCAACATAAATCTTTGACAGTGACTAAAAAAAAGCATACCCCATTGAAGCACATTTTCCTTAAAAATACATTATTTTTTTGCAGTTCATTATCTACCCAGTTTAATTCACCATTCCTGAATTGTCAAAAAGGAAATTATATTTAAGATTCTTTAATATTGATTTAATGTATGTTATTATTATTTATTTCTTAGCTGACACCCTTATCCAGGGCGACTTACAATTGTTACAAGATATAATATTATTTTTTATATACAATTACCTATTTATACAGTTGGGTTTTTACTGGAGCAATCTAGGTAAAGCACCTTGCTCAAGGGTACAGCAGCAGTGTCCCCAACCTGCGATTTAACCCACGACCCTCCAGTCAGGAGTCCAGAGCCCTAACCACTACTCCACACTGCTGCTGTTATTATTATTCATTAAATTAACTTGCAATTTGAACCTTAACACCAGTTTATTGTCTTTTTATTACAGATACTAATATCCATGTATTATAAAAAATAATAGATATAAAACCCTAGATGTAATTATTTTCCTGTAACTCACTGAAGCCCATCTATTATTCTATATGTAATATATCTGTGCCATTGCTGTACATCTGTTCTTAGCTTTATAACATTATTAAAACACTTCTTACATTAGACTGATTTCATCCTTACAATAAAAAGGTGGGTAAGGAAGCCCACAAAGCACAGATGCACATTAAATCAGCATTACTTAAAGTAAATGTTCTCTTTGAGCAAATTCTGAATTTCCTGTGCCCATTAAAATGACAAAAATAGCACTTGTTGCTTAGTTACAAGCACCACACAGATACGGATTAAAGAAAGTTCTTCTAACTTTTCATTAAAGGGGAAGTCAACCCTGATATAATGCAGAAAATTAAACAAAATGTAATTTATACTCTTAAGACCACAATTTATAGGGATGAAATAAGTCGTCTTCAGAGGAGACTATTGTGGCTCATGTTTGCATAGAGTAAATTATGAGCCTAATTATGCTCATCTGGCAAGTGCAGCTACATGAAAAGAGAATGATGTGATCTTTACCAATTACCTTGAACTTCTCCATTTTACTCCAGGGAGCTTCATCTGGGAATAAGCATGCTCTGAAGGCCTGAAATGGGGTGTAGCTTCCCCAAAGCAAACAATGCTTTGCATCTCAAACATAGATAGATAGATTTTAACAGACTAAAGCTGGCCAAAAATAATAGACATAGGCCTATACTGTATCAGTAATCCCCATTGTTCTCTTAAGATCTTCTCTACCAGAGTACACAATATACACAGTTTAATTGCTTATGTTAGTCATTCTCTGCAACCAGGTATCGAACCGGGTTAATTACAGATTTTAGGCAGTTGGTCAGACGTCTATGTACAATTTTACCAAAAACCCTGAGATTTTGCTGCTAGGATAAATGCCTGGCTTAGCAGAATGGCTACTGCATACTGTAAATAAACCACAGCGCACTTATATAGAAACAGTTATATAATTAACATTTAAACTTCAATTTTGTGAAAAAAAAAAATTTAGACGAGGGCCTAGATTAATTGCATAAAATATTATAAATACATTAAAATATTATAAAAATATTAATTCATTAAACAGAGTTAATGAGGAGAAGAATTTATTTGTATCTGATTATCACAGAATCAATAACGAGTAGTGTACTTTGTGTTAATGTTAATAGACCCTGTAAATATCACCTTGGAAAAATGAAAAACAAACAGTTCTGCTAATATGGATGATGATGAACGCCCACTGTAATTCAAGCATGGGGTCTGGTTAGGTATTTCTGACACACAGATGCCTCACTGCATTCTCTTGATACCAAGACTTACCAATGCTTCCATATGGGTTGATGAGGTACGCAGTCCTCTGATTTCAACCAAGTATGCAAGTGCAATGGTCAGTGTTGTGTGTTGCACTGACTATACAGATTCTGACCCCAGCTAGTAAGATAAGCCTGACTCACTCGCGGTTTGTGTGGTCACAGTTCACAAGTACACCCTGTTACACAAGTATAAGAATGATTCTCTTGAAAGTTATTTTCTGGATGCCCTTCTTTTGTGATTTTCACCACCGTAATGTTAATTTCCCCCATCTGACTGCTGCATCAATGTCATCATGGTGTATTGTTTAAATAATAAATGCATTTTTAAAAGCTGGCAACTCTGGCTTCTAATACGTGGGTCTGATCTAAATGTTGAAAAGAAACGACAGCGTCGCTACTGCGTTGTATTGAAACCAGTGATAGTATACGCAAATGCTTTCTTTCCTTTATTTACCCAGCTGCTTTCTGCCCCTGTTCAATAACCTGACACAATAAAAGGAACAATGTGTTTGATCATTTTCCTCCTCTTCTTATCCTACCGCTCTGGCTCTTTCTAGACATTGATAGAAAGGTTATTATAACCTCCATTTCCACCAGTAAACAGTTGAAAGGTAAAGATATGTTTCTGTAACAATATGGTCTTTCAATGTCTTCTTCCTACCTCTTCTTTCCAAACCTACTGATACATCTTTGTTCTGCCAAAACATTTCAGCTGCTGTGTGGTCTTGATTAAACAGACACTACTGTGCTCAGAAATGGCAATAAATATTGGTAAATACTGAAAATAAAAACACTGGAGCCAATGATAAAGTTGGGGAGTGCAGCAGCATTCATTTATCTTCAATGCCTTCTACCTGTGCAGTAACATTACAAGTGCAATTATTTTGGTGTTCACCACTTAGTTCCCAGTCCATATTACAAAACCACTATAAATGAACACCATCGGCAGTACCTGTTGAGAGAGTCCCTGGTGCTCTCTCAACTTTGCTTTGGGTTAATCACTTTCTGAAGTCTGTCACAAATGGTGAAGCAAAATCTGCTTGCTATTTAATAATATATTGACAACATGTAAATTATTGACCAATACTGTTATTTCTTTAGGCAGTGATGTGCTGCAAAGGTATGACAGAACAAATGTGTTTTTCAATGGGGTTAGCAAACCAACACTGCTCAAGAAGCACAGTTTTTTTATTCCCAGTAAGTATCAATGGTAACATAGCGTTAGACTGTCAACTGCCTTATCTCCCTCTAGTAGCAACTCATAATGTCAGCTACATTCTTTAGGAACTCTGACCTTGTATTTCATACCCTTCGATTCTTTTTTTGCTTACAATTTTTATATTGTATTTTTCAGCAGCACAAGACAAGTGCACCCTCCATATTAATCTCCAGTTCATGTCAGAAAAAATAAATTCTTCCAGTCACTCAACTGTGACTTGGCACTTTCAAGGGCTTATGATGCATACCTTGAATACTCTTAATTATGATGCATTTTAAGTTAAACAATAAATAAATAAAAAAATTTAAAAAGCAGTAACTGTTTTAATTGGAAGTATATATATATTGCCGGAATAACGCACACACTTTCTCAGCCAATGAGACCCTCAAGGTCCCTCTGCAGCCAACTGTTTGACCTTGGATCAAAAAGCTTACAGATGTAAACCTTGAAACTAGGATCAACGAGATTTTATTCTGACATGAACCAGATTCAGTAAAAGAAGGTACATAATATACACCACTTTTTTCAAGCAAAACTGTCTGCATTTTCAAGGGGCAAAAATAAATGACTAAAGTTTTATTGCTAGTATTTGAAAACCCTTTCTCTCAGAAATGCTTTTTGTATGGCAACAATGCAAAGCTAACAGTATGTAGCGCACTGAAAATGAACAGTAGATATAGTCATTGGAGGAGCTAATTTTACATACTGGTATGAGACAGTCCAAGCAATAAGAGAGAGATTACCCCAGTGCTTATACCATCTGGCCTGGTAAATAGAGGTGACTAAACTGTGATTGAACTGGGTCAGAGAGCGTGACATTTATTTATTTTTAACTAAGTTAAAATAGTGTTTTGTTTTCAATAAACTATATATATATATATATATATATATATATATATATATATATATATATATACAGTGCCTTGAAAAAGTCTTCACACCTTGAACATTTTTCACATTCTCTGCCTAAAAAATACAATTCAAAATGCATTAAAGTAGGAGTTTGTTTCACTGATCTACACAACAATGTGAAAGAACTTTCAACGTGAAAGAACAATTATAGAAATATACAAAAAGTAATTAAAAATAAAAAACCAAAAATTCTTGATTGCATAAGTCTTCACACCCTTTGTCATTGCAAACCCAAATTAGCTCAGGTACAACAAATTGCCTAACAAGGTACATAATAAGTTAAATAGAGCCCACTTGTGTCCAATCACAGTAGTTCAACTGATTCGAATACTGCTGGATGAAGAATCAAACTTTTTCTGTTGTATGAAGTGAATTTGAAGCAAATGGCAAAACATGCCGAACAAGGAACTGCCAAAAGAACTCTGTGATAAAGTTATTGAAAGGTACAGATTGGGGGAATAAGAAACTTTCAATGTCTTTGAATATCCCTTGGGGCACTGTCAGGTCCATCATTGTAAAGTGGAAACAGTTTGGCACCACCAAGACACTGCCTTGATCAGGCCGTCCCTCCAAAGTCAGTAGCCGTGGCTTAAGGAAACTGCTGAGGGAGGTCACGGTGAGGCCTAAGATTGCTTTAAAAGAACTACAGAGGTCTCTGGCTGAGATTGGGGAAAATGTTGACTGTTCAACAATTTCAAGAGTACTCCACAAACATGTCCTTTATGGCAAGAAGGAAGCCACTGCTGAAAAAAAGCCATACGATGTGCCACATAGCTTTTGCAAAGAAACACTTAGGGGACACTGCACGCATGTGGGAGAAGGTTTTGTGGTCTGATGAGACCAAAGTGGAACTTTGTGGTCTCAATGCTAAGCGATATGTGTGGCGTAAACCAAACACGGCACATCACCCTGCTAACACCATCCCTACAGTAAAGCATGGTGGTGGCAGCATTATGTTTTGGGGATGCTTTGCAGCAGCAGGGACAGGGAGGCTTGTGAAGATTGAGGGAAAGATGGATGGTGCAAAGTACAGGTAGATCCTGGAGGAAAACCTGTTCCAGTCTGCCAGAGACCTGGGACTGGGGAGAAGAATCACCTTTCTGCAGTACAATGATCCTAAGCACAAAGCAAAAGCAACAATGGAGTGGCTCAGCAAGAAGAAAGTGAATGTCCTCGAGTGGCCTAGTCAAAGCCCAGACCTGAATCCTATAGAAAATCTGTGGCAAGACTTGAAGACTGCAGTCCACAGACGATCCCCAGCCAACTTGAAAGAGCTTGAGCTAAGTTGGTAGACACTTATCCAAAACGACTCATGGCTGTTATTGCTGCAAAAGGGGCTTGCACCAAGTATTGACTCAAGGGATGTGAAGACTTATGCAATCAAGACTTTTTGTTTTTTTATTTTTAATTACTTTTTGTATATTTCTATAATTGTTCTTTCATGTTGAAAGTTCTTTCACGTTGTTGTGTAGATCAGTGAAACAAACTCCTACTTTAATGCATTTTGAATTGTATGTTTTAGGCAGAGAATGTGAAAAATGTTCAAGGGTGTGAAGACTTTTTCAAGGCACTGTATATATATATATATATATATATATATATATATATATATATATATATATATATATATATAGTTTATTGAAAACAAAACACTATTTTAACTTAGTTAAAAATAAATAAATGTCACGCTCTTTGACCCAGTTCAATCACAGTTT
Source organism: Acipenser ruthenus (assembly GCF_902713425.1). Lineage (NCBI taxonomy): Eukaryota > Metazoa > Chordata > Actinopteri > Acipenseriformes > Acipenseridae > Acipenser > Acipenser ruthenus. Next base: position 34,840,690 of record NC_081197.1, read on the forward strand.
AGTCACCTCTATTTACCAGGCCAGATGGTATAAGCACTGGGGTAATCTCTCTCTCTTATTGCTTGGACTGTCTCATACCAGTATGTAAAATTAGCTCCTCCAATGACTGTATCTACTGTTCATTTTCAGTGCTCTACATACTGTTAGCTTTGAATTGTTGCCATACAAAAAGCATTTCTGAGAGAAAGGGTTTTCAAATACTAGCAATAAAACTTTAGTCATTTATTTTTGCCCCTTGAAAATGCAGACAGTTTTGCTTGAAAAAAGTGGTGTATATTATGTACCTTCTTTTACTGAATCTGGTTCATGTCAGAATAAAATCTTGTTGATCCTAGTTTCAAGGTTTACATTTGTAAGCTTTTTGATCCAAGGTCAAACAGTTGGCTGCAGAGGGACCTTGAGGGTCTCATTGGCTGAGAAAGTGTGTGCGTTATTCCGGCAACTCTCATTGTCAATCACAGAGAGAGAGACAGTATAGCACAGATTCACTTTGCAGAATGCTGTGTCTTTTACTAATGTAATTACAAACTACTGTCTTGTTCAAGGTCATAATGACTGCAAATCTCAGACGTGAACATGGTGTCCTTGCAACTAAGTGGTGCAGGACTTTTTTATTAGCAGAAAAATGCTTTTAGAGGAGCATTTGTGTGTGGTAACCAAACATTATAGGTATTATATATTATAACTTCAGCTTCTGTATCCTTCGAACGTTTATGTTTATATATGTTTATATATCTACAGTACAGTATATCCCCTACTTTGAATCATTTAATTTCTGGTCAAAGGCTTTACATGTATATTTCCAGTCTGATATGTTTATAAGGAATGCTTCTTTTTTATCCATCACTGTCATGTTTATTATTGTACTTGAGATGCATATATGTGCTACTGTGCTCTGTTTATTTAATTAGTCCTTTACATTATATTATTTTACTATATGTCTATTGCTTACATGCCTTTGTCTACTGTCATTGTCCACTGCCTCTTAGAAATCACATTTAAATGTATAGTTTTCAGTTGTTCCTGAAAACAGAATTTTTAAGTAGATAATACTGTGTCGCCTAATTTTAGAAAGGTAGAGAGAAAGCCTTGCTGCTTTCAAATAAAATACAATTACATAGAATCTCATAAAGCAAGATCAATAAACAACAATGGACTGATTTAGGATTAACAAGTAAATGGCCTTAAAAAGACCATTTAAATAGTGTGGGTATTGATTAAAATATGTTTACACCAGTTAAATGCATGTTTTTTCTAAGTATGAATGTGTCAATTATAATTATCAAACGTATTTTTGACAGAAATGATAAGTCTTTGATCATTTTCATTGTAATCAGTTTTATTAAAAACATAACATTACTCACTGGAACCGGATCCTTGATATTTGTATCCAGTTTGTCAAGGACCCGGTTTCAAAGAAACCAGTTTGCACATAGATAAAACATTTTTATGCCGGTACTCCTACAGTACCATGCACAAAGCTATATTACCTCTTGCATTCCATTGTTGTGAACAAGCTTTTACTTAACTGCAATGGTATTAAAATAATCACATCTCGTAGGGGATTTTTGTGGGTGGTACAATCATCGATATTTTTTCGGTATTATAATAACTGGCATGGTGAACTGATGAAGTCCTACAGGGGTTACTGAATTCAGACTCCTGAGCAGGTGTCTGACCAACCAACTCCAGAGACTGTATATTCTCTAGAACCAGCACTGTCCCTGAGGAATCTGGAGACAGAGTTGATAAGGGGTCTGCCACAGTTACACATAAGACCAGGCAGAGTGCATAACAAACTTGAACTGGATATTGTATTGGTATTGTTTTAATTAATATTTTTCTTTTACATTTTTACCACTTTTTTAAACTTTTAAATTGCATTCCCTGCCTCAAGATGCTTCCCATGTACCTGCATGGACCTCTCAGAACTACATTTCCCATCATGCTCCTGCTCACTGGTTAACAATACACATACCTTACGTAAGCAGTTGTAGCAACACATGGGAACAAGTAACACAATAAAATAAAAAGGTCCTTATGTACCTTTTAAGCACGTCGGTGATTCCCAGTCCTTACATTAACAGAATGCATCTGCATCATGAATTATTTTACTGAACTCCAATATGAAATTACGGAACCATCAGTTTATAACATATTTAAATGCACAATAATGAAAACTACATGTAATCTTAGGCTACTGGAAAACTGAACAGAAATTGTTATGCACGTACCTTAACAAATTGTTAATGCTATGCTAATTTTTGCAGTCCTAGTACAGTCTCTCAGCTTAACCGTTCAGTTGTCATTTGCTGAAGTTGATACTACAGGAACAAAAAATCTACAGTTACTGATGCTTTGTAGAACAAACGTTTTTTTTTTTTTTTTGGTTTTGTTTTGTTTTTTGTTTAAATCCCCATATAAATTTAGGATACTCTAGTCTATACCAAAAATGTCATATACATTGTTTTAATTTATTTAACGAAAGATGTTAAACATTTATATACAAAGAAATGCTGTATGTAATTTATATCAGTACCATGTTTTTAAATTAAAAAACCATTGAAAATGTATATTTTCTTAATTGGTAACATGTAAAAAAAGTCTTCCTAAATGGAAAAAATAAGCTAGTTTATTGCTGTCTTTCACTGTAGTAAAAAGAATCAGGTGTGCACAGTAGGGTCACAAATTCCAAGTATCTGACACTTATCGTTATATCTTTCTCATTACTGTGACTGGAGATGAGAAGTGTGCTTTGTTGTTGCAAATACATTACATTTTGGTGCGAAAGATACCGTTTTTGCATTAGCCGTCATGGTTGTTTTGACCACAGTACGGCAGCATAGCCAGCTGGGTTCACGTGACTGCAACACCTAAATTGCATTAAGTGGCAAAACATGATGTTTCAGTGAAGAACCCCAGTCAAATACATTCTACAGATTCTTACTGCTGTAATATTACAGGTTTAATATTACAGGATTCACTCATCGTACTATTTATTTCATTTTTATTTTATTTTATTGTCACAACCCCAAATCCACTAAAGCTATATGAAAAATACAAGTAATATTACTGTGATTGCCCAGTTAATATAAAGTGCGGCCAGTAATTCTAGCACTGAAAAAAACCAAGTGAACGATTATTGTCATATCTGACCACTGTCTTGCATGGTGGATTCATTAATATCGATTCATAGACTCCCAAGGCTACAGTGAACACACAGCATCTATACTCATAAAAATAAATGACGCCCACCTACCCACCCACCCACCCAAGGTCACCTGAATCTGTCAAATGTATCAGTGGACGTGTCAACCAAATGCAGAAAATAGATGACACCTCCCCAAGGTTGTCTAAAATAGTAATAGCATGGATGACCAGAGAGACTGTAATTGCGACTGTATTAACTGCACACATTACACAGTTCATATATTAGTTTAGGAAGGATATCGAGGTATCCACTTTATCTTCAATAAAGGAAAATAAGAAGATAATGACCATAGCTTCAATAAAGGTATTATCTACAGAACCCCATCTACAAGCAGTGCCTTTCTACCTATCTATCTATTAGAATTTTGACTCACTGCATATCAATTTAAAATATGCACTCCGTCAATCATATATCAAAATGATGTCCCCAAGGCTCCCCTGGTAAAGGCACGACTGTGTGGTATGTAGAGGGAGTCATACAATCAGTGGAGGGCAAGTTTGCATCCTGTCTGTTTGAAGTCGCCGGTCGCTTCACTGGTAGCCTGCTGACATCTGCTCTCGAGTTCCTGGATGTAAAAAGACGCCGATTGGCTCATGGGATTGGAGGATGCCCACTGAGCCTCGAGTCCCTGTGCTGAGAAAAATACTAATAATAATTGAACATTCCAAATTGGGAGAAAATCAGGGGTAAAAATAATTGGAGATTTAAGTGGGGGGTAAAATAATTATTCACAGAAAATATATGTGCAGTTGGAGGTTTCAAATTACTGTGGGTTGGGTTTATTCTCTTCTTTCTATGAATTTATAAAAACGAATAAATCAAAGAAATGTGTATATAACATGCTGTATAAAAACATAATTCTGAGCCTTGTCTGCCAGAGGAGTTGGGAGGGATAAAGTGCGCCTGGACTGTATGGCTACAGAACAGATTCTTAAGGACTGTAAAAGCAGAGACGTCATGGTAAATGGAGGCACGTTAAACTAGACAATAATCAAGGTTATACGTATATTGGCAGTAAGGAAGAAACTGCCTCTCTGTGCGTTGTCGATTTACTTAATACATTAAAAACTGTTCTTTATTTGTTTACTGTGACTCTAACACACAAGAGCTGAACAAAAGCATCCGAGAGGAACAGAAAGGCAGACACATTTCTAACGTTTTTACCAGGGCCGGATTTAAGGGGGGGGCAACCGGGACATTTGTCCAGGGCCCTGATCTGCAGAGGGGGACCACAGCCTGGTTAAAATAAATACAAAAATAAAAATTGCTATTTTACAGATGAAAATCCAATCCACTTGCCCTGTGATCGCGCTAGCTAAACACTTGCGTCTCTTACTGGTCATGCGCACGCTGGAGGACGGTGAGACAAGACAAGAGAGAGCAGGAGTGAGAGACTAATACAGAAAAAATTGAAAAACTTAGCGATGCAACGAAACGAAATAAACAAAAGGAAAATCAAGCTAGTGAAAAATGCCTGCTGGAAAACATTTCGAGACTATCAAATTTTGGTTTTAAATCCTATAAAAATGAAGTAACGACAACAACAAATGAACCTGAACAACTGGTCAACTGAGAGTTGGACCAAGTCTGCTGACATCGCCAATTAACGGTCAAGGTAACTTAAATCTGCCTTTTGCTTTAACCCACAGACTTGTGGAATAACATTCTGGAGAGATTCAACAAAACTAGTAAATCCATTCAAGCACAAAACATCGAACTGTCAGTGGTAGTTGAATCTCTGAAAACATTTCTGGATGAGATTGGTGATCATTTTGATGATTTTGAAAACCGTGCAATGGAAACTGCAGTGCTAAAGAAATATTGAGACAAAGAGCGACAGCAGAGACGACCACCCAGTCGTTGCCCCAGTGTAACTAAGGTTTTACTATAGTGCAGAGACAGATTTCATGTCCATATTTTCCTAAAAATTCTGGACATGAGAAAGTTTACAAACGAGAGGAGGCCACTTGGCCCATCTTGCTTGTTTGGTTAGTAGCTTATTGATCCCAGAATCTCATCAAACAGCTTCTTGGAGGATCCCAGGGTGTCAACTTCAACCCTCACAATTCTCTGTGTAAAAAAGTGCCTCCTATTTTCTGTTCTGAATGCCCCTTTATCTAATCTCCATTTGTGACCCCTAGTCCTTGTTTCTTTTTTTTTAGGTCGAAAAAGTCCCCTGGGTCGACATTGTCAATACCTTTTAGAATTTTGAATGCTTGAATCAGATCACCGCGTAGTCTTCTTTGTTCAAAACTGAATAGATTCAATTCTTTTAGCCTGTCTGCATACGCCATGCCTTTTAAGCCGAGGATAATTCTTTCTTTGCACTCTTTCTACAGCAGCAATATCCTTTTTGTAACAAGGTAACCAGAACTGAACACAATATTCTAGATGAGGTCTTACTAATGCATTGTAAAGTTTTAACATTACTTCCCATGATTTAAATTCAACAAATTTCACTATATATCCGAGAACCTTGTTGGCCTTTTGTATAGCTTCCCCACATTGTCTAGATGAAGACATTTCTGAGTCAACATAAACTCCTAGGTCTTTTTCATAGATTCCTTCTTCAATTTCAGTATCTCTCATATGATATTTATAATGCACATTTGTATTGCCTGCGTGCAGTACCTTACACTTTTCTCTATTAAATGTAATTTGCCATGTGTCTGCCCAGTTCTGAATGCTGTCTAGATCATTTTGAATGACCTTTGCAACAGTGTTTTCCACTCCTCCTATTTTTGTGTCATCTGCAAATTTAACAAGTTTGCTTACTATACCAGAATCTAAATCATTAATGTAGATTAGGAATAGCAGAGGGCTTAATGCTGATCCCTGTGGTACACCACTGCTTACCTCGTTCCATTTTGAGGTTTCTCCTCTAATGAGTACTTTCTGTTTTCTACATGTTTACCATTCCCTAACCCATGTGCATGCATTTCCTTGAATCCCTACTGTGTTCAACTCTTTCAGATTGCTTGCACTGATCAAAAGCGTATGTTACTGTGCATAACTTGTTTGGCTTCCTTACCGACTTTCAGAACAGAAATATTTCCTATCAGAAATGCTTCAGTTTAGTCTGTTCTGGTTCCTTGTCCAGGGGCCCATAATACCAAAATCCGGCCCTGGTTTTTACTGTACATTGCAGATACAACAGAAAACCACAATTACATTCTACTTCCTTTTTCTTAAAATAGATGCAACATCTGTTAAATGTAAGTCCAGAAGGTAAGCTAAGTTATTAACTGCCTCTGAAACATAAACGCATCTTTCCATTTACAAACCCAACAGACCCGTAACTTGTTCTCTGGTACATTCCTGTTCTCTATAAAAAGTAGCTGAAAGCAATTTGAGGAACTGAGAATAGGGACCGGATGCTGCACTGATGCTTGCTGGTTTCTGTATGATATATGGTACTGTTCATTTGTCATATGGGTTATCTCAGAATCTCTGAGCTTAAGGTCTGGAATTAATAGCCAGTGACTGTGCTGAATTTGGAGCCTTGACAGATAGGTTCCCCAGGACCATGCCAACCATGCAATAGATCATGGGGTAATTACACAAATGAGACAGAGGGAGAACTCATAAAATTCTCCCTTTTAACAGCTGCATGTGGCTATTACTGCCTCAGGGTGTTACTAACCTATTAATATAATTACTGTGGTAATTTTAGTTACTGTGGAGTTAATCATTATAAAGCTGTGTGAGTTTAACCCCTGGGAAGCTTATTAATATAAACAGCACACATTATAGGAGGCGGCAAACATTCTGTTATTACTTACCTAGGTTCTGAAAGCAGGTGGTTTAGAGGTTTTAGGTCAACCAGATATTACTTTTGTTATTACCAATATTGCGTATACTTATACGCAAAGAGCATGTATGTAGCACTTACAGATACATATTAATACAATAGTAACACAGGTGTTCTTTTGTAGTGATTAATGTATAATTGATGTTTATTTAGTTATTCATCATGTTTTCATGACTTGCGTGTAAATGAAGCTAACACATGGTTTTACTAAAGACATATATGTTAGTTTTACTTGGTAACACCTTATTAAGGTGTTACCAAGTTTAAGGGGTTAATAATATTAGTTTTCAGTTACAGGGCTCATATTGATATGTTACCTTGTAGCTACACTGTGAATTCAGTGGTCATTTTAAGAATATACTAAGACAAAGTAGGACCCTATTCACTAAACTAAGTTGCTTAAATAATGTTTTTTTTTGTTTGTTTTTTGTTTTTTGAACTATGTATAACATATAACTATGTATGTATAACATTTTTTAAAATAATGTTTTGCACATTAACACCTTTTTAATACTGTATAAGAATGCTGGTAATTATTTATTATTACCAAGTAATTATATGTACTTAATGTTCACTTACTATTCAATATGTGCCCTGATGTACGACCACAATTCCTGTTTCAAACAAATATGCAGTATTTGGTACATGAGAGTGTTGAGAGTACAGAAGAATTTGGTGATGGTTTTGGTGTGCTTTTTATCTTTAGATATGGAGTATGGTATCTTGACAGATTATTTGTTTTGTTTTTATTTTTAAATCAATATATGGTGATTACTACAACAAAAAACAAAATCAATATTGTTACTTATATTACATATCTTTAATATTATTTTGGAAACATTTTGTGTTTTTAAAAATATATAAATAGAGTGGTTTTTAGGATTGTTATTGAGATGCTTTTAAGTCCACTTGAACTCCAAGTACATTAATGATCTTGGTGTAGTGTACACACAAATCCCATTTCACTTCAGGCTGTGGTCACTGGAAATCTGTAACTGAGGGGTGCTGAGTTCACTCGATTGCATCCCGCTGGCCACCTTGAGCAAGCAACTGATGACCATGTCTTTGGCTTTGTTGGTTTCCATGTTCTGCTCCCGTGAGATCTGCTGGGTGATCTGGTCCACATTGGTGAGGATGAGCTCCGAGGCCATGATCTTGGTCGGGGAGTTGCTGTTGAGCATGCTGTCCACCATGTACTGCTTGTAGAGCTCCATGATCTTCTGCTCCAGGTAGTTGTTCAGCATGGAGTTGGAAAGCGGGTGGCAGTGCTGGAGAATGCTCTTGTCCTTGATGCTGCCCACCCGCCAGCAGGAGGAGTCTCCCCGCGGAGGCCTCCGTGTGTACTCAAGGGAAGGTCTGGGGGTCTCCATGTCAGGAGGGATCTGACAAGACTGCAGGAAGGGACCCTCTGCATACACAAAGCCGCTGTCAATAGTCAAGTCAGCAGCGGCCAAGCTAATAGGCATCACCTGATCCCCGGCGATGTGCAGATCATTATAGTCTTTGCAAATGCTCTGGCATGAAGAAGGAACCAGGTATGTCTCTTTGCTAGTGCCCCCTGCTATGCCAGGGATATCAACAACTGGGGAAATCTGCCTAGTGCATTGTTTGGCCTCACTGACATCAGTGGAGGCACTTTTCCTGGATTGTCGCTTGTCCCTGGACCGACCAGACTGAATGAAGTGGCCTACGCTCCTGCATCTTTCAAGAAGGGTCTTGCTTTGAAACTCCCCAGCTGTAAAGTTACAGACAGACGTCATCTCACATCTGATGTTTTCCTCATCTGGTACTGGACTCTTTGGAAACTGCAGGTCATCTTTTTCAAAGTTATCCCTGTAAGGGATAGCCCAAAGAACACACTCACATAGCATCCCTGTGACATGAAAAAATAAGATTTTAACATTCTGCGTGCAAACTGGTTAATGGAATTTTGAGTCATATTCATGGAATAAACTTAGCAAAAGACAATTGTTCCTTATTTGCTGTTTATTACACTTATATCACACTCAGTATGAAATACAAATAATTGTTTCTTCTGTATTGAATGACATTGAGTATTCTCGTATCAGGTTGAAGATGTGGGTGAAACTTAACTTACCTGATATGAAACTTGATGTGAATCTAATTGGTGCACATTTTACAACACTTCCATTTAAGTAAACATACTTAAACCTTTTCTACATACTTGAATCACTCATTCAGAGGTAAAACATTTTTCATAATGAGTAAATTTGCACATAAAATTAATTATTTTTGTGCATTAACACCTGAGTCTGCAAGACATGTCTTAGAGAGGCAAATAAATAGCAACAGTTTCAGTTTATATTCACTTACTTACTTATTCAAGTACTTATTCTTTTTCCTTTTTTAAGTTAAGGAGTTCAAATGTTTTCAAGATTTTTGGCAGTATTGCATGTCATAGCAATTTATGAGATGCTATACAGTATTTTCATTTGTATCTTGTTCGAGGGAAATACTACATTATAGCAATTGCATCAAAAACAGACATTGTACAATATTGTGATATAAGGTCATGTCAATAAAAAACACTACTGTGTAAATAGTAAGCAATTGTGCTACATTTACACAAGTTCCTTATAGAAGTTTACCATGGTGAAAGCATAGCTAAGTGTATTCAAGCATAGTAAAAGCATGTTAAAGCATTTTAAATCAGAGGGGTACGGTAAAACATTAAAAAACATGGCAAACCATGGAAAAATGATGGTAAATGCACAGTATACATGGAAAAGGCATGCGGAAAATTACCAAAGAACCAATCCTAACCATTACTTTATCATTATTCACAGTTATTACTGGAAAATCATTACATATATACTGTACTATTGTTAATAATGAAGCCATTGCTTTAATTTGCACACCAGTGGTGTAAATAGCTTTTTCAACACATCAATTCAGCAAAATTCAAAAGTAAATTTCTTACCTTAAACTTAAGAACTGTTTTCGCAGTGAGAACTGTGCTCAGCAGTGAGGGTTGAGGTCTTTAAACTGGTCTGTTCAAATAGGAAGTGAAAGGTGACGTTAATAGATTCCAGTGGTCAAACTGTCAAAAAACAGGTTGTAAAGTTCAAAACCACAACGTTGTATTTCCTCTTTGAGTTTCCAAGCAGCACGGAGAGTCTAGAGTGGCGAGGCCAAGAGGCAAAACCATGCAAGTTCAAATTCTGTGCTACCTGTTGTCAAGTGTATTCTGTAATTCAAATCTTGTTTTTAAAGCACAGTTGTCCTGACTGATTTGCTTTTATAGTCTTTCCTTTTGGAACAGTGGCCCCCCGATCTTCATAATACGCAGGTTGGTTAGAAAGTAGATAGAGTGCTTGCAAGGCACAGCAGAAAATGTGTTGATTATGTGAATGTTGCACTTGCGGGATACAGTAAGTACAAGAGATGCTGTTAAAATAATCCATCAGAAACAGTGTGTTGTCCAGTGGAACAGGCTGGATGCCCCTCAACATCAGTGGAAAAGGAATCAGAGATTCATCACGTCACAGGAATGCTCAAGAAGAATGATGTTTCCTGGATGCTTCATAATGTGATCCACTGGGGCACCATGTTCAGCAAAGTGCCTGCCAGCAGATACAGTCATTTAGAATGTAGTATAGTATTTGCACAGTATAACAGCAAAGGTGTTGTGTCACTAATTGGCTTTTAAGTATATTGCAGGTAATACAATACATTACCTGGGAAAACGAAAACGCAAAAGTACAATAAAGGAGAAGAGGTATTTACAGAGAACACAGAACAAACTCCAAAGTTACAAAGCCACTTAGTGGAAGTGATACTTCTTTAAAGGGGTATTTCAGTGTAACAAACTGAAGCATAGAAACCAGATTTTGTTACCTTAAAAAGCTGAACCGAGAGAAGCATTGTGCTTGAAAACATGTCATAAATCAAATCAGACTTTACTTCTATAGTGCCCTTCACACCAACAAAGGCATCTCATAGTGCTTTACACAACATACAAAACATTCATAGACATGAAACAGCTTTTTCAAATAAATAAAATACAAAGATACAAAAACATATCATTTAGAATAGCAATAAAATGTATCCTAGATAAATAAATATAAAAGTGATAATTTGCATTCGGATAATTAAAAATCTTTCACTCAGAAGGCAGCATGACATCATGGCAACAGCAAACACCCAGTTCATCCTATGCAGCCACAACCTACATCACCACTAAATACATAGGTTCCCTTTCAATTCGAAGACGATCAACAACAATACTTTTGGGAAATGCCTGCCACAGGTCAGGTATTTATTGAGCATTTTATGTCAAAGCTGCCAATAGGCCCCTCCGTAGAGTGACGTCCTCGGTCCTGCCTGTCGAGGGATTAAGTATTCACTCCGTGGAGATCGCGTTCTCTTTTGCTTCTCACAATCAGGTAGGTAAGGTAGGTATACACTAACCTCTCCAGTTGTGTGATTTCTTTTCTTTTGAAAAAAGAGCTCTCACTTCGAGTTTTTCTGCTAATTCCACATCAAAAATTGCTGGAAGTCAGCTTGCCACTTCCCAGAAACTCGGCTTCTGAGGACTGAGCTGTGCAACTGCGCGCCATTTAAAAAAAAAAAAAAATTCTTCTTCTTATTCAACAGCCTTCATCGCTTGCTTGTGTTTCTAACCTACAGCACCTGCTGTTTGTGTTTTTCCTGCCTTTTGCCCACAAAAAAAAGAGAAAAAAGAGAGACGCTTCCTCCATCGGGGCCCGGCTCTGTCGCACCCGCTGTTGACTCGACGCCGCTGGACAGACCTTGCCCGCCCACTCGGTGTGGGCGTCCAAAAAAATAAATAAGTAAATAAATGTGGTTACCGTACCTACATCTCTGCTCTGTGTGTGTGTTGTTTTTTTGTTAAAAAAAGTAGACCTTTTCTGTCCCTCTCTTTTGTTTATAGTCCTGTAGCCGTGCTCCATGGCGCTGTAAGCTTTGCGCTGCCCCAGTTGTGTGACTCACGGGCCAGGATTATACTGTCTGTAGGCAGTGCTCCACACCGGTGCAAGCTGCGCGCTGCATCAATTGTGTGACTGCACGCGGCCCAGACTAGACACCGTCCCAGCAACATCGGTGCTTATGCCCCTGGTGCTTGCTGCCTTCAGTGCCCTTGGTACCTTTGGGGGCCTCAGTGCATCAGTGCTTCAGTGCTCTCTGTGTCTCGGTGCCTCAGAGCAGCGGTACCTCTGTGCTTCGGCACCCTCTGTGCTTAATCGCTCCCTGCATTGCCGCCCTCGGTGCCCTCAGTGTATAGCGGTCTCGGAGTCGATACACTCGGTGCTTTGGTGCCTCAGAGCGTCGGTGCATCGGTGTTTCGACACCCTCGTTGTTTAGAGCCTCATCGCCTCTGTGCTTCGGCACCTTCGGTACACAGACACCCTCTGCATTATGATAACTGATGTGACAGGGTTTTTTTACATTTTTATTCCATCTACAAGGTGAAGTAGTTTTTTTTTGGTTTTGACAACTGAGTTGAAGTTGCTCAGGAGGTTGCTTGGAAAGTAGAGCCTGGCTCTACTTCAAGCAACTGGTTGTGCAACTGCTCGTAACTGGTTGCTGGAACGTCCACATATAAGCGACTCTGTTGCATGCAACTAAGTTGCGCAACTGATCGCTCAGGTGTGGACCCAGCTTAAGTTCCACCCTTGCACGTCCTGTGGAGGGATGCTTGTGTGTTAAGTGCTTGGGAATGCAGCATGCCTCCTCTGCTTTAAGCGACAAGACGTTCTACTTGATTTGTGCAGCGTCCCAGCCTCGGACCCCACTCAGAAGACTGACAGAATTCACAGAAGCGGCTTCATCAGCCAACCCAGCTGAGCCCTCTGCAGCTTTGGGAGCCCGACCCTCCCCCCTTCTGCACCTGCCTTCCAGCCTGTCTCCTGGGTCTCGCTACTGTACAAACCAGTTACGAGCTGTTATTCTGCGGGGGACCTCCTCCCTTTCAAGGGATCACCGTTAAATCCTTGAGCGACCCTCTCCAGGTCTTAGCTCTCAGGCAAGAAGTAGATACACTACTTCAAAAACAAGCCACCAGTCTCGTAGAACGCACCTCTCACAAGAGGGGTTCTACTTGAGATACTATCTGGTGCCAAAAAAAGATGGTGGCCTTCGCCCCATCCTAGACCTGAGACACCCCAACGGGTTCTTGAAGGAGAGGAGGTTCCAGATGGTCACACATCGCCACATCCTCTAGTCTGTCCGGCCGGGCGATTGGTTTACAACAGTGGACCTGAAGGACGCATATTTTCACATTCCTATCCATCCAGTGCACAGGAAATATCTCTGCATTGCCTTTCAGGGGAGCATCTTCGAGTTTTCCTTGCTGCCATTTGGCCTCTCCTTAGCCCCCCGCATGGGGAACAGAGTGCTGAACAACCTGGATGACTGGTTCATTTGTTCCCATTCGCAGGAGAGAGCAGTGATCCACATGGCAATCGTGCCAGACCATCTGGCGAGACTGGGTCTCACCCTGAACATTGCCAAAAGCCAATTAACACCAGTGCAAAGTATGGTTTACTTGGGTCTCCAGCTGGATTCCCTTACAATGCAAGCCTACCTGTCGGACGACAGAGTGGCCACCATTCAGAACTGTCTAGCCCTGTTTTAACAGGGATCCACAGTACAGGTGGTGTTGTAAGCGGGTTAGTGAGCTACAGGCTCTGTCAGTGCACAGGGCCTGTATGCGTATTTGGGATAATGGAAACAGGGTATTATTGCGCACAAACCCTGCTTTCCTCCCTAAAGTGGTTACGGCTTTCCACTTGAACCAATCAGTGGAACTAGAGGCTTTTCATCCCTCTTCTTTTGTTTCAGATGAGGATCAGAGATTACATTTCCTCTGCCCGTTAGCTAGCTGGGCTACTCCGCATACATTCACCAGGTTCTACCGACTCAATGTGGTAGATCCATCTATGCCTTGATTAGGCACAAGGGTCCTTCAGGTTGCATACTCACGCCACAAAGATTAGTTTTGTGGTAGCGAGATGTCCCTCATCTGCTGTCCACTCACGCTCCCTCACAATTGCTTTGACATACTTTCTCAAAAGTATTATTGTGGGTTGTCTTCGAATTGAAAGGTTCCCTGAAAGAGAATGTATATATAATGTATACAGCTTGAACTGGTCATTTAAACAGTGACTTCCTATCTTAATCATTTCTCATAAACCTTCCATAAGATGAACCATTGTGGCATATTAGAACCACATTCAGCTGGACAAATAGGTGTTTTTGAAATATACTGTAGTTCTCCAAACTTAATATCTGACTGAATATCCGAATATGTATACAGGTGTTGTAAAGTATTGTGGAAGCATGATAAAACATGGGGAATCTTAATAAAGAAAAGCGAAAATAGAAAGCAGTTGTAAACCATGATACATGCACAGTAGGACATGTGGAAAGCGGTACAATTGTAAAAAAAAATTTTAATCCAAGTATAACCTTTTTTAGATTGTGTTTGACACATAGCTGATAGCATTGTGTTTCTTGTCTTTGTTTAATCTTTGTTCATACATAAAGGTACTTCATTGTACCAGCATTTTGGTCAGAATTAGATCAATAATGTAGCAGCATGCATGTTTACATTTGTTTGTGTAAAATGACTACCCTGATAGTTTTAGCACAATGTCTGTAGAGTTTAAAGTTATATACGGCATTTCAAATCCTTCACTCGGGCGCAATACTTGCCTACGGGGGATGGGGGGTGGAAGAGGACACTTGAGCCTAGTTCTACAGTGTCAGTGATGTATTACCAGATAGGATTTCGGGTTCTGTTTCCATAGTAGACTATGACAAAACATACCAGATTTCACAGCGGCACCTTAAACTGGGTAGGAAATACAGCTTCGTCAAGAAGAAAATAAAACAGAAAGAAATGCAGAATGAAATCCACAATGACAGAAACGGGATGCTGAAAATAACTGAAGATATTTGTCTATTGTGATTAGCAACCAGTTATTTGTTTTAAGGTGGAGTTAATTTTGTGTGCCTTTGGAAGCTGGTATTGTTTCAGCACCATGGACAGAACTGGAAGAATGGAGAATATGGAAATGTCAGGAAGACGGCAGTTTATGCATTAACAAACTACTAAAAGTATATTATTATTTTTATTATTAGTTGACCTTATGGAGCAGTATCGTTGCAATAGTAGGCTAATATTCTAGAAATGGTTACGATTCAAGCTTGCTTTACAAAGTCATTCAAACTTTAAAATGTAGCTTTCTTGCTTTCTGAAAGTGCTTGTCGGCAAATGTATCCAATTTAGTTAGATATGTATTTTTAGTCTCTGCTAATGACACCGCATGAACCCGTAAGTACTGTGGTACTGGTATCAACAGACCGGGAGGAATGTTAAAAAAGATCAACGCCGTGTTCCGACCAAATCATTCACAGAAAAAGCAGGACAGCCAGGCCCATGGGGGCAATGACAAGAACAAAGCCTGTGCTGTGAGACTAGTCCGCAGTACTTCAATGCTCATTGTCGGAGAAACGCGGCAAAAAACCATCGTGTCTTCCTTAAAAAGAAGCCGAAGCTCTGTCAGCATCGAGTCGACGGCAGTTTATTTCTACAGGCAAGAGGACAGAATATGGCTGTATTCCAGGACTCAGGACTGCCTACAGTACCTGGAGGATCTGATGGCACTGAGAAGACAATACGTTAACAGCATCAATAATCTGAAAACAGCAGGGAAAAAGGCAGACCTTGCCACGGACTCTGCTAACACATCCAAACCCAAAGGGAAACCGCCACCTCCCCCACCTCCGGATCAGCACGAGAAGGTAAGTCCTTGTAAATGTGTAGCATTTGCTGCAGCAATATAACCATTATTTAGTCCTTGTCTAAATCCAATGACTTCAGTACAATTACTGACCTTTACCCAGTGAAAAGCAGGACAGGGTGCAATTCTAAGTATATTATGTAGTAGAATCAACTCCAACTTCAATGTTACTGAACATTCTTGTTTTGAATTGGCTTCACAGTGTTCTTTTCTGTGTTTTTGTATTTTAATGTGCAGGCAGCAAAAACTAAAGCAAAGGCTCCACCGGTTCCAGATGAAGTGGACACTCTGGAGTACTTTGATTCCATCGTTGCCAGCTTTGACTCAGAAAAGAAAAGTAAGGCCCATCTAGATGATGGACACGCAGATGTCGACTTTGTTGGTAAGTCCTACCCTAACAAGTTGAACCATGTGGCTTTAAAAAAAATGCAAACATAAAATAATATAAAGAGATGTTTTATTATATAATAAAAATAATAAGTATAGACTTCAATCACTAGATACTTTAAGTATACTTAAACCGAGTTATTGTATTTTATCTTGCTCATAATTGTATTAATACTTGTACTGTGATTCTTGAAATGTATTTTTGTTTACGACTGTAAGTCGCCCTGGATAAGGGCGTCTGCTAAGAAATAAATAATAATAATAATATTAATAATAATAATAATAATAATAATAATAAGTAGGGGCACTATCATTTGACTTGTTCCTTAAAACAATGACCATTTTTTACACTGTGGAGTCTATTTAATCCATATTAACAATGGTGAATCTAAATACCACCACTGTTTAAATAACAGATTGGGACCGATCCTGTCATTTAAGAGACAGTAACACGCAGTGTTAAAGTTTTAGGTTTTGTCAGTGCCCCCTTTAATTATATAAACTGTTTAGATCAGTTGAATAGATCCACCAGTTGTTCTAAAACTACAGATCAATAACTACAGTTTGCTAAAAAATATTGATTTCAGAAAGGGAGCAGGTGCCACAGTACAGCCTTCCATGGGATTGCATGCTCAACACAGCTGAAGGATAATGAATCGATGGATTTGTGGTACACATTCTATTTCAGTAATTGACGACCAAAACTATCAGGGTCAACTGTTGTATTTGGCCTAATTGGTTTTGACTGTAACAACGCTTCAGAAAATGATTTGCTTTAAGTCATGGCAACCTTGAATGATAAAGCCTGTTAGATGATAACACCTGCACCTGAATGATAAACAGTACGCATGCAAGGTTTAAGTGACTTGATGCTTTTGCATTGGAAATGTCCCCAGCCTTCCAAATGTGTGTCAAATAGATCAGCTTATTTGTTGGATGCATTTGTTTTTAATAATGTTATCTAATTTAAGTGATTTGAAGGGATTTACTCTACACTTAAACTACTGAATGCAATAAATGATCTCATTTGTGAATTCTGACATGAGGAGATTTTAGAGCCTGTTGAGGGTTATAATGCCAAATTACTTCTTTATTGGATTCACTGCACACTATTCCTCTCCGCGCCTGTGAAATCATTATTTTACATACCTTTTATTCTGCTCATTTAAAGGTCCTAAACATGTGTCTTACTCTGCATCTATATTTAAATTGAGTGCCGCAATCTATTACTTTAATATATACTGCATCACATTAATAATGCTAAATAACATACTGACTACAGAAGTTGTTTAAAGATGGCGCTCACATTAAAACATACATACAAAATAGGAAAATGTGCAAAATCTAGCCTATCACGTTTTTATTATCAGGGCTAAGCTTTCAACCCTGCTGACTGAATTCTTCCCTTTACACACATGGCTGCTCTTACAGCCTACTGCTCTTTGTAAAGGGCATGGTCTCTCCCACAGAGGCCAATATATACAGCAATTCAAACTGATTATTATTCATTCCATGTACAGATTCAGAACTACCTCGGAAATAACCATGGGGGAATGGCCCCCTATTGTTGATTTGATTAACAATTAATTTGTCAATTAACTATTTACATTCACACACATTTGCACACTGCACACAATTACTTTACACGGCACAGACGTGGCACTGCCAACCCCAAGCCCGACCTACTGTTAAAAGAAACAGAGGCCAGTGGTAAATAAAGGAATTTACCTTATGTGTAAAACACCTGTCCTTAACCTCCTTCTCACTGCCTGAGCACTGAGCAATGGGATTAAAAAGGGTTCTTAAGATATTAGGCCTTCTAAAAGCAACTTAAAAGTGTGCCTGCAGGATAGTGTGAAATGTATATATAAATATAGGCTTTAATTGTATTAAAATATCAGGCCTTTTAACATTCCCACGGTTTGGAGAGGCAACATCGTCAGTTAGCGTGCAGAAAGAACCAGGAACCTGAATCAAATTATTATTGACTGCTTCAAGGTCTTGTTTTTGTTTGTGTTTTGTTTGACAGCCCTGATCCCTATTTTAAATACTCTGTGCCTCCGCCTCCCCCTGCATTGATTTTATAAGTTTGTATTGATCGTTTCTAGTTGCCACCAGTACAAGTGAACACGATATACATTCTAATTGGATGCTGCGATCCCCGAGGAGGTTGTCAATGGATGAATCAAAGCTCAAGAAGTCTGAGAAGAAATCGAGAAGAAACAGCGATGGTGCAAGAATGGGCAGCTCAAAGAGACTGGAAAGAAACCCCATTCATTTACCCAAAGTGGTGGAAAGTGCCTTCCAAACAGTAAGATTTAAACCAAAAATAAAGAAAGATTCAATATTTCATTAGACGCAACCAAGTGGAGCAATATAACTAAACATACAATATTATGTGGACACAATTATGAAAATAAAACAAATTTCATAGTAATAACTAAAAAAAACAATAAGGTAAAGGGGAGAGCAGATGTATGTATTATTTCTATCAACTAGCCCACAATAACTACCTAATTTGGTCTTTCAATACCCAGGTTAAATCTGGTGAAATAACACAGCCCCTGCCTCAGGGGCATTGTGAGACATGAGTCACAGGCAAGTGTCTTCAAACACTTGAGAAGAGGGTTGTCTCAGAACAATTGCACCTTCAGCTTACACCATTATTAAACTCAATGGCAAGATGTATTATTCCACCACAGTGGTAACCGATGACAATATGTTATCATGTGATCGTGTGATATACTGTGATGTTACATAAAATGTATCACCACAAGGGTTGTATAAATATTTGTATCCAGCAAAATCCACCTTCTGGAAGTCAGTTACCCACATCTCTATATAATTCAGCCTTCATTCAACCAAGCATTGATTGTTCAACCAAGCATGCAACAAGCGTGTTACTCCACGTTGCAGCACAGCACAGTAGAGAGGAATCTGACACTGTATAATGTATAACATGAAAGGAATCCCAAGTGGAAATAATCCAGTATCTACAAATGCCTAAACATTTTTTTTTTAAATCAATTACAATGTTAAAATACACTTAATGTGAAAGTAACATCAATCACTTGTCAGTACTTAACAGTTGTTCACAATAAAAGGGAGAGGAGCTAATGAAGGCTCCCCACAAGAATTGTCATCGATTCCAGTTCTTTTGTTTGTATTTGTTGTTGAAACATTGTGAAGCATTTTCACATGGATGTTTGGAATTCCTAATTATTCATGGTATGAAAATAATGACTGGCTTTATGTACGTGGTTTCAGAGTTATTATAGCTAAAGTGAATTGTTAACTTATGACCTTTTGTACTATAGGCAAAAGAAATGCTCGATCTCATTAAATAATTTTTTTTTTTCAGTCACCCTGATGAAATTACTGTCCTTCTGATCACAAGAAAGCTCCTGAAATATATTTTGTGAATTAAAGAGTAGTCAAGTTCATATCCGTATTCGGAAATGTCCAAGTATGCTCCATTACCCCAACATTTCCCACACCGATTCCACAACCAAGCCAACTGCCTCTTTACACCCAGAAGCTTGAGAGTGGCTGTTGGGAGCTACGGGTCTGTGGATGACAAAGGCCAGCCATGCAGTCTGCTTAAGTTCACTAAGAGCCTGACCTGTGGCGCTATAAGGAGAAACAGTCCCTGCAAATTTTGCACAGCCATAATGTCAACCTGCCCTCCCCTGACTGTATGACTCACCCTTTTAATAAAATCCTTTTAACAATATAAAGCAAGCAAGCGTTATTCAGAAAAATATGCGCTTTCCTCAAACTAACTCTATGAATACATTGTAATTATGTTTAAAAACATATAAAATAACAAAAACAAGCAACAGTTGTGATAAGGATAAGAGATGTTAGCCTTAAATAGTTGCACACAGACAGTTATACAGCTGTTATAGTTTTATTATGCTTTTTAAAAGCTGCCATAAGGATGGTAAGTTAGGGAGTTTTTAACTGTTACAATAGACTGCTTTTACCCTCCACTTGCTTCAAAACAGGGCCCTTTAACTTTTCATAGTTGCCTCACAGAATATTCTCTGTCTGACAATGTAATATCAATACAATGCAGTGAAGCCATTATAGGAATCTACAGTATATGTTGGCATTGTAGAAGGGTTAAATAGGGGATGATTTAGATGAGTGAAGAATTCCCAACTCGAGTTCCTGGTGGCTGTAATATATATATATATATATATATATATATATATATATATATATATATATATATATATATATATATAATATGTAATTCCACTGCCCATAAAATACGGACTCAGCCTCTGACACTTTAAAGCCTGTTGCTGAAATGAATACAAATTATAATCATGAAAGGTTTTCAGATCCCCTGGTTGAAACAAAAAAAAAAAACTTTTCAGAGCCACCAGGAATTGAGAATGACTGATTTAGATCTAGTTTAAATTTAACTGCAGCACACTATATATATATTTAGCAAATTCAAAACTACTATAAGAAACCCTGTCATTTTTGTACAATAGGGGAACATAAGCCCAGCAGTAGGCATTGTATGCCGTGATAGTATCAGTTCCCCGTTGTCTCTGTGCTGGCAGCTATACATATTTAATCTGAAGTAGAAACAAGACATCAGGGGCTTTGTTAATGGGCCTGCAGTGCATCTATCTCATTAGCACAAGACTGGACACCGTGTGGAATAGAGTCCGAGATCCTTATTACTATTTAAAAGGAAGACAGGTAAAACCCAGTACCGATAATAAATGAACCCTACAGTAGATACAGTACCTAGGCCTAGTCTCAAGCTGTGTTTCTCCAGTCTGTAACCTAAAAACCAATATTCACTTTTTGTAATATTTACACTGAGCTTATAATTACAGATTGTAGAAAAACATGGTGGTTTGGGGAGGTTTTTCTAATGGGTAGTGGGTGAGATTAGCCACTGACACAAAAGTGTTGCTCCATCACAGAAAATCAGTCTAGAGCTACATTGTACTATACTAGCGTTGGTTATAAAAAACAGTTTTAAAAATGGCATGAAAGCCAAGTCTCCCAGTACAAAAACTCCAGTGTCTTAATTCCTACGGAAAGTATACCAAAGCATATATATATATATATATTTTTTGTACATCAAAAATCAGTTTATATACTAGTAATTAACAAGTACCCCCAGCCCTGTTCTCACTTTGAATATATAACAAGTATGTCAGTGACATTCACCCCCTCCAACAGCTGGAAATACAAAATTAGAGCAGCCAGTAACATGGAAAAAAATAAATAAATTACAATCTTAAAATACACTAAACGTGGAAGTAACAGTAATCACTTGTCAGTGCTTGCCAGTGACTCATGATGCACTTACAGGTAGGGGGGCTAATAAAGGCCTACCTCAATAATTCAATTCCAATTCTTTTGTTTGTATTTATTGCTGAAACATCTAAAAGCATTTACATGGGAGTTCTGGAACTCCTTCATCACAATTGAATATGTGCTTCTCTTGATATGACATATGGAAAGGACAGACAGACAGTCATGGACACTAAATACCTACAGATTCAGTGCTAGCATCTGTTTAATAATAATACCCACTGTTCATTTTCAAGTGGAAATAGTTTATTGATTAGAAGCCTCATTATCAATTTAATGTTGCATGTATTGAATATTTAATATAATGTTTTATATGTGTAATATGTATTATTCACTTTAATTGTTTTGTGTATATGTTTGTGGATTTTATCTTTTCTATGTGATACTCTATGACTGAATTGTAATTTTAGGGGAAAAAATTAATATAGCTGTTTTGATATGATCTTATGGAGTTTTTTCTGTGAATTCTAGTTTTCTCCACAAGGTGGAAGCATATGCTTTCAGTTCACTGCCTGTATTTCATACTCTGTATAGCCCTACAGGCAATAACTAGTGTTTAAATTGGAATTTCTGTTCCTGGACTTCTGGTGTGATACACTGCACTGAACATAAAGTCATTTATGAGAACCAAAAAATGTGAGAGAATGCCCTCTTTATATCTGTGGTCATGAACAATGAACCAATTACCACATTACCATAACACAAAATGTGAATATTTAATCAAAAATCTGAATATATTCTGTACTTTGCTGTACTTTGACTTAAGGAATCGTATGAAGATAAAGAAGATATCACGAGCTAATTTCTTTTTAGAAAATACAAATGCAAATGCGTATGCAAATGTCACATTCGGTAAACCGGAGCTTCGCAACAAGGATCAATAGAATACAAGAGTAGAAAAACTGAGCTCTTTATTACTTAACTAGACCTTAATGGAACTTACTTTCACTGCAAATAATCATGAAAATGGTAGAGTATTGGTTTACCACCATTTGAATTGAATTTAAGCTGTTGCCCATGATTTGCTGGAAGCTGACTGTTTAACTGATTGAAAAGACAGTGCAGTTTGGTTTATTGTATGTGCAGAAGCAGGGCTACATGTAAGTGTTTCTTAATATAATGACTTTTAAGTTTCAAGGCACACTGTAATTAATATACTGTAAACTATAATTTAGTTGAGGGGTAAAATATACTTACAAAAAATACCCCCTTAACCAAATTGCTGTCATTTCTTTTGAAGAAGTTCAGTAAAACTTAAAAAAAAAAAAAAATGCACTTCATGATTGTAAAAGAAATAATATGTCTTTAAATTAAGGCATAACACAGTATGCACAAAAATGTAAGGTTTTTGATGACAAGCAGCCATCCCAACTGAAATACTGTACAAATGCTGGTTACCCTTCAAAATACAGGAACTGTATTACACTGTAGCCACACTGTGCTTATGCATTTGTTTAATTATTGAATGCAATTCCATGTCATTACTGTATGGAGCTCCTTCTTCACAATGACATGGTTGTGTGCTAAGTGTAGTAAATGGCAACTACAAGTACAGTGTACCAAAGAAATATTAATCTAGCTGTATTTTAAGTGCATCCTAAATACAAAACTGTGGTTTACATGCTGCAGTACACCAATACTGTAAATATATGTTGTCCTAGTGAGAGATACATAGTCAGTTCCTTCTTGGAAATGGTGATTTCCAGGTGGGTGACCTAAAAGAGCCTGCCATGGTCTTTGGGGATGCTCAGCCTTTGGGAACCCAATCAGATTGATGTCACTCAGTAAAAGACAAATTCATGAGGAGAGCTTTACATCTAGAGCAAGGCACACAGCTAATGGTCCAAAAATGGTGAGTACATTTGACATATTTACTGCTGAATGCAATATCTTACTCAAAACTTTGATTAGCTGGCACCATTTGAGCTGTATTAGCATGTTTTAACACTAGAATACCACATCAGAATGTGAGCTCATGTGGTTGTACATGACGTACCTGAGAAATGCATTGTTACTTGGGAATTAACAGGCTTGCAAAAGCTTAGACACTTTTTCAAAGCCTTTACTTCAGTCTGTAATTCATTATTTCCATGTTAATGTTAATTGCTTTTTCAAGCTGAAATTATATGAGTGGAAAGTACATGTATTTGCTTTGTCACTCATTAAATAGTTTTGTGTTTACCGGGACAGTTCAGGGCAGTGTCTTTAATATACACAGTAATACATGCATAGTATATTCAGTCTAAATATATCACTACGTAAAGAGGCCTGTTCAAAATATGAGCTCCTCAAAAATGGTATGAAGCTATTCTATCAAAAAACTGATTAACTAGTTTCCAAATGCAAATGGAAAATGTTTTTCTATACAATATTGGTTTCATTTCTCTTATTGCTTAAAAAACAGTGCATCCTCTTTACTTCATTATCTGATTTACACATAATAATAATATGTATTTTTTTAAATAGCAATTGAAACCACTGAATTGGTGAAAAACCCTTATACAGGAATATATAGGCCTTTTACAATACAATGTAACATGGCCTAAGAGTGAATTAACCTATTTAGTGAATTATTGAATCGGGGAAAAATTTAGGCAGCTCTGTACAGATTAAAAGCACAAAACACACTTTAGGCACAAATGTTCAAAAGCTCAAGGTACTGAATTCAGAAAGTGTTTCTTTTCTCAGTACGGGTTCATCAACACACCAATATGATGTCAAGTAAGACCGGGTTCCACGCCTGTACGTCCTGCAGGGCCAACATCCCTCAGGAAGACAGGCACACCCTCTGTGCGCGTTGCCTGGGTGTCCAACATGCCACCTTGGCCCTCGAGAGAGAGGTGGCCTGCAGTATCTGCGTGGCTTTTCAGCCCCGGGTGAAGGAGAACAGGTTGGAGTGGGCCACAAGGGTGAGTTCCGCGTCCTCAGTGGCCGGACCGTTGGTGGCTCTTGGAGCCCCAGAGCCCCTCCTCCATGAACTGTCCCAGGACCCCCTGCTGGACATCCCCGGCGCACAGGCCTCCCATAGCCACTCCCCATCCCCACAGACGAGAAGGGTGAAGCGGTCTAAACAGGCCAGGGACATTATGGACCTCAAGGCAGTCAAGGCCCCGCCGGTGGGAGGCTTAGCCAGAGACCCGGCGTGTCCGAACCCGCAATGCAGGGTGATGGAGACGCACCTTAAACGGGTGTACAAAGCGGAGGCACAGGTAACCCGCCTGACGAACACGGCAGGTATACTGACGGCCTATATGGACAGCGTCCTGCGTGAGGCCCCACTCCCTGAGCCGGTGGCCACCGAACTACGCCTCCTGTCCAGCATGCTGCTACAAATATTCCTGCCTTCAAGGACAAGCTCTTGGCTGGAGTCTGGCTAGCCTAGTGGTGGCTCGTAGACAGCTGTGGCTGTCACAAGCCAGAGTTCCTGACGTGCTAGAGTTCCTGCTAGATGCGCCTATATCCCCAGGACATATCTTTGGGCCAGCCGTGGAGGAGATCTTGCAGAGATTCCACATGGAACACTAGGTGTCCCGGCAGGTGGTCACGTTGTTCCCTCCCCGCGCTCCCACGTGGGGCAGATCGAACCGCAGATGAGTTCCTCAGACGCGGAGTGTCACCTCGACAGTTCCAGTTCCCATGGCTCCGCTGGGTGACCTAAGGCATCGCCTACAGGGCACACCAGTAGCTAACAACCAGCCCCTCCCAACAAGCAGGGGAAACGCAGATCATGGCCAGTCCACACACCAGAGTCCCAGGAGGTGGTTCCAGGGCCACCACCCTAGGCAGCCGTCCCAGACCGACCCGCCACAACCCTAACAGCCCCAGAAGGGCCCCTGGAGGCTTGTGGCCTGAGACCCCCTTCTCTGCACACCAGCTGTTCTTTTCATTTGCAGGATGTGCCTGTTTAACCTGACACTTTCCTGATTTTTTTTTTTTGTTGTGGTTGCTATTAAAGGTATTATAGAAGCTGTGGCAAAAGACTTCTTCAACAGTGAAGTGAACATGACCATCCTGAATCAATCCGAGGAGGAGGAGCGCACAGGGCAGAAGGAGCATGTGGTGTTTCTGGTCACCCAAAAGAAAAACGTGCAGAAAAGAAAAGCAAAGGAAAGAGGAGGAAAAGGCATGGATAAACTACGGGACAAAGAGGTTTCTCAATACTTTAGTTGTTTGGTGATCTAATCTGTAGGCCTAGTGTGTGTGTGTGTGTGTGTGTGTGTTTAAGTCTTTTTTAAGACTTACCTGATGTATAACTGTATTATCAAACTGCAAACCATTATATATCTTCTCTTTCCACAGTATCTCCTATAAATTGGTTATACTATGCGTTTACCACAGTTACCAAGACAAAGCTATAGATGAAATGTTGATGCTGTTTCCTAGTACCTAATCATGTATTATAGTTCAATCTCACTACAATGATCTAGCAGCAAACAGACCGCGTGGTCTAAAGCGAAGATACCAGAATGCAGCAGTATTTCAATAGGATTGTACTTGATATGTACGCATGTTCTAAATTACCATAAAAATGAGAAAACAGAAGATTCCCAGCACAATAAAAGGGGGATGATTATTATTGCTAGTAAAGCTAATAGGAGGTAAGACAATTTACAATTTACTACTTGTTTCCTGGCTTATCACAAACACCTAGCCCATTACGTAATCTCTACAGTATATCACTTTAAAACTCTATATCGCGTAAAATGTATATGTACAGTAGTATTATTTAATTGGCAGTTTTTTATTTGATTTAGTTTGTGGGAGAGATTTAACAAAGCAATCCTTACATATTGTGCAATTCACCTTGTGGTTGACAACCAAAGCAACAATATTTTTGTTACCAAATTGCGATTTTTAGCTAGCACATAGAAAATGCTATCGTTGGATTATTTCTGCTCTACATGGCCATTTTGCTAGCCATGGACTGTCATTATTATTACTGAGTTAAGAGAAATGTTTCAAAAAGTAATTTCCATTCTATTTGTGTTTCCGTGCAGGAGAGTTCGAAGTGTGTACCATACTATTCAGTAACATTGTGACATTTACCAACATATGTGCAGGTAAATATCCTGTGATTAAGTGTGTAAAGTGTTGAATCAGTTTTCCTATTAGCAGTGAGAGGGTGTTTTGGGAAGATTAACATAGTTATAGCTCAGAAATAGCTTAGAAATGTTTTCTGCACCTAGTTGCTGAAGTTTCTTTATGAAGTAGTATAAAGTTTAGAGCATGTTAGATGGTAGTGGAGTTGCATAGTTTCTGAAATGTGCCATTTGATAAAAGGGACTTTTACCACAGACTGGCAGATAATATATTAATGTGCCTTAGGCAGAGACTTGAAGTGCAGCTTTGCTGTACATCCCTAGGTGGAAACCACCTACATGGTGGTTGGTGGAGTCCCAATTCCAGCAGAAACTCAAGCTGAATGTGTGGCAAACATTTCCCTGGGCATGAGGATTGCAAGAGAAGTGACCCAGTCACTGGAGACTCCATCCGGGTAGAGACATTCCCTAATTCTAATCAGGCATTCTCTCATAGTATCAAAGCTCTTACTAAACATTCTGAATGTATGTTTAAGTGTCCCATCACATGCATAATGTGTGTGCACATGACACATACAATACCTTCCAGCAAGAATTGGGTCGGACGGCTTTCTCACCATGTATCTTATGACTGTACATACAAAAGATTTTAGTCATCTGTACCACAAGCGCAGAAAGACCGGAAGAAGCTACTCTGTAGTCCAGAGGTAAGTACGGGTCTTATGCTGATGTCAGTATTATTGACTCACTAGCCGCTAGGAGGAGATCCATTGCAGTGTGATTAAATACTAGTATATTTTTGTTGCCTGGTTTATCCAACCCCTCAATCACATTGTTACTGGCTCCCAATAATAAAACATTGAAAACGACTGTGTTTTAAATTAACCCTTTTGCCTCCACACAGATGCAATGAACCCCAGCAGAAAGAGCAGTAAAGTGGATTTATGGCAGATGAAACAGACGAGGAAATAGAGCTGTCAAATGTAGATGTCTTTGGCAGTGACGCTGAAAACACCAAAAACACACTGCATAGAGCTGCATGATTTCTTTAAGATTTCTTTAATGAAAAAGATACCAGCTGCATCAAAGATCGGAAATATTTCTGCTAAAGATTGCTCTACTGAGTACAAGAATGGGACATTTCACGTGTATGTAGACATTTTTTTACATGCATCTGTTTTTATTTTGTTTGATCATTCATTGATGGTGAAAATAGAATGTCTTTAAATGGTGGACATGACAAAACCTAAATATTCTACAATTTAGCATTGTTGAGAAAATGATCGATTTTGAGTGTGACAACTCTATTTCTGCTTTAATAAATATAAAGTTTAATTGTGAAATATCTTGAAATACTTATATTTAGACCATAGAGAGCCGTGAAATAAGCAATTTTTACTGTGAAAAAAAAAAATACAGCCCTAATTATATGCATATACACAACATTTAGATGTGCCTGTCCACTGTTCTGTATTGTATCTGGTCTACCTGTCTGCCTCTATGCATTTCACTATTCTCCATAACAAGTTTGGGACAAAATCAAAAATATGTAGCTATATGTGCTGCTATAAAGAGACAACAAAACACATAAAACACATGTACATTTTGCTACTTTAAAAATTGTTACTGGTAGTATTTAGCAGACCGGAGTTGGAAAAGTATTTTGGAAAGGTAAAATAACCAAAAACCCTGTATAAATGTCCATAAAACCTGTGGCTGTGCACACTTCTGAGTACAGAAAAACAAATTGTCAGTCAGTATTTATTTGATTGCTTTAATGCTTGCTCTCTTACAACTGCAGACCATCTGGTAGAGACAGACACATGCTGGGACAGAGCAGGTTTTTTTTTTTAGGAGATGCTTCATTTGCGCCTGCTGGCTACATATGTATCTTATACACAGACAGCTGGCTTACAGACTTTAAATTGCTTGCATAGTTCGTCGTCCTGCATGTGGTTTTAAAAACATTATCATGATTTTAAAATGTCATGACACGACCATTTAATGGTAATCAAGCAATTAGATCCAGTTAATAGAGACTGGCAGACATGGCTTAGAAATTAGATCTGTGGTGTCCGGCACAAAGCAATCCGTCAAAGCTTTCAAGGTGTGTACTTTACAATAATTAGACAAATGGGGGAGGGGGGTTACAAGAAGAGCCTAGTGGAACACAATCGCCTCTCTGATTGGATGAGAAACTGTCATTCTAAAACACAGATAGATGGTATAGTGTACAATAAATAGTGTATGGTTAAGCACACTGATACACCTTCCATAAGTACTTCATCCATTTATTAATATATTCTGTAATGCTTTCAATAAAAACTGCTTTCATGGAAATCTAGCTTGTGTCATTTTGTGCTGGAGCTCCTGCTGAGTGGCAGTGTTCAATGTTCTTGTTCAATCTTGTGCTGAATAAAAAAACGATTGGCACTCAACTTTGTCTTGTGCCATTAACTGACACTTAATTGATGTCAAGGGTGGTGGCCTAAATGCTGCCGCAGTTTAGCTAATTATTATGTGTGTATCAATGTTATGACAATAAAGCATCTCTAAAGTGTCTTTCTGCCTGTAAATACATCATTGATTTGATTTAAATTATGCACATGCCAATGTTTAGATTAACTGAACAGACCTCACTGTGTGCAATACTAATTCTTAGTTAGACACTGATACAAGTGAGAGAAGATTTGATCAGATTTGTACTCATACACAACATACACAATATTTTGCTTCTAGTTAGAAAACTGCTAAAAGCAGCTATACATTTTATAACTAGTTTGCATAGTTTTCTTCTGTTTTATATTGTGCTATTCATTTTATACGCACAAAAAAGATGCATTTAAACTTTACTATTAGCCACTTTGCAATACGCTCTTTTTCAGTGGTCGTCTGCTTTTATGTAAACCACATACTGTAGTTGAAGGATGCTTAAGACAAAATATACAAAATCAATAAATCAGGAAAAATAATACAATTATAGAGAAAATGTTTTACGAACACTCTACATGGCTGTCCAGTAAACACACCAAACACCCCAATGTTAACCACCTCAGCCTACTAATTGCTTCAGTGTTTTTTGTTTTTTTTTCTGCTCTCAAGTGAATTGATTTCTTCCCATGGTAATCCATTACTGCTTAGCTATATAAAAATAAAATAAACAAGCAACTAGCTGTCCATACCAGACAGGTCTTTCTCAAGAGTTTTTGCTTCTGTTTAAACTGATACTAACCCACAAATAAAAATGAACTTTCTCTATCAATAATTACATTTGATTTTGAGTTTCTTAAAATAAACTACAATTTCACATATCACACATATATTAGTACATAGAAACTACAGTGTACGTACAGTATTCACACAAACATGTTAGTACATGTTTCAGGACAGAATGTAAATCAGTCTGTTATGGCACTGAGTTTTTGTCAGCCTTCATTGCTTTCAAAATATTTATTTTAGGCGTGACACCTATGCATTTTAAGGATAACTTCAGGGTTAGGTATTACAGGCTGGCACAGTATATTTCAGTGAACTGGTAGTGCTGTGGTACTGTACTTCCAAGCAACAAAAAAATGGCTTGAATGATAGCTGTGAATTAGGAATGGAGAAAATGTTTTGTTGATTGACCAAAGTATTAAACACATTTGTAAAATATGACAAACAAAAAGATAATTTAAAAAGGGCCATTAAAAAAGCTTCTCTGGGACATAGCATGCTTCATTGTTTACATTTATATTATTGTAATGGAAAATACTTATGTTTCACATCAATAATCACCTGTTATAGATCCCTAAACTACAGTGTTGCCAGTAATTTAATCAGGGAAATAGGTTTAGTATACCGTTAAATGTTTTCATTAATTAAACAATATTAAAATAAACTAATTGAATATTAAAACCTTTTATTTAGCATTCTGAAACTAGATAAAACATTAATAAAAGTCATTACTTGCAGTCTTCGTGCACCACATACCAATTGGGATTCTACGTACCCAATAACTGACTCAACAAGATGTACTTTCGCGGCTATTTCAGGCATTTCACAGAGATTTTCGGGGTAAAAAAAATGTACAAGGATGATCCTTAAAAAAAGGGGGGGCTTAAAAAAGACCCCTCAGTTGATCCACATAGCACTGGTAATAAATTAAAAACATGCAGGCAGTTATATTTTTAGGTCCCGTTTCTTTCTTCCTTGTTTCTGTTCAGCAATCTAGGGAAAACATAAAATAATTAATGAGGTTTAGCTTATGACAATCTAGAAAACTAAAAGAAAAACAATAATGATACATTCAACTGTGTAATCTCGGTTATGATGCTATGATACCCCCTAGTGGATGCTAGAGAAAGTTCCAACACAGATCTGTAAGCTCGTTCAATGCATGGTCAGCTCTATTCGGGACAGCAGAGATGGTTTTACGATTAATGCCCTGTTTAAATCGTGATTTCACAGATTGCGCAGAAATGGTGAAATTAGCTCAATACCACTACTTTTTTTCAATATTCTTAAGAAATAAAAATACATTATTTGTATTTCAAGCAAAAAAAAATTACATTAACAAAACTGTACAGCTCTGCTGTGTGCCTGTGTGTATTCGCCATCCACACAGTGCTGTGCAATGATTATGTCATGTGAATATATGCAATCTAGGCACCAAATTAAAATATTAAACAAGAAAATTGATGTCTCTAAAAAGGCTAACAATGTGTCTGCAGCAGATCGCGGAAGCAGTATCCAGCAGGAATTGTACACAGCGATAGAGTTAAGCTCTTCTGTATGTCCAGCAACATTACTCTAAATCACTACTGAAAATCATCTGTTGACAGGCTCGATTTAAGTATTCACTGAAAGAGAAAGGCGGAAATCCAGAGTCCAAGATCAGTACGTGTTACACATTGTATTTGTTTTGCAAGGCCTAAATGGTGAACATGCATCAGACGTATACAGGGCATAAGATGATTCTTAATGGTTAGGTTTAGGGTTAGGTATTGGGTTTGAGGTTAGGTTTTAGGGCAGGGGTTGGGTTAGGGACAGGGTGGCTTGATTGCGTAGAGTTGCCGAGCTCTGGAAGTAAAAGGTGGTAGTAAATGGCAAATGCCCTAGAACAGGGCTTCTCAAACTCGGTCCTGGGGACCCCCTGTGGCTGCAGGTTTTCATTCCAACCAAGCTGTCAGTTACTTAACTAGACCCTTAATTGAACTGATAATTTGCTTAATTAGACCTTTTTACTTGTTTTCAGCTCTTGAACAGTTGCATATTTCACGTTAGCTATACCATTTGATAAGTAACTTGAAATGCAACTGTTAAGAGCTGAAAACAAGTACAAATGTCTAATTAAACAAATTATTAGTTCAATTAAGGTTATAGTTAAGTAATTGAGAGCTCAGTTGGAATGAAAACCAACAGCCACAGGGGGTCCCCAGGACAGAGTTTGAGAAGCCCTGCCCTAGAATCATCTGATGCTCTCAGGACACTTTCTAGGGCAGTGGTTCTCAATCCTGGACCTGGGGGACCACTGTCCTGCTGGTTTTGTTCCAACCAAGCTGTTACTTAATTGAACCTTTAATTGAACTAATAATTAGCTTAATTTGACTTTTTAAATACTGTAGCTTATAAAAAGTTTGGAGAATTTAAGTTCTTTACAATTTTACACCTAAATTGAAATCTCCATCTGTTTAAAATAATTAAAAAGCTCTGATTAGGCAAATTATTAGTTGAATTATGTAATTGAGCGCTTGGTTGGAACAAAAAACAGCAGGACAGTGGTTTTCCCAGGGTCTTATTTATTATTAATAGTATCAAAAGCTGGCCTATGACCAAGAAGAAAGTGTGTGG
Organism: Acipenser ruthenus; assembly: GCF_902713425.1. Lineage (NCBI taxonomy): Eukaryota > Metazoa > Chordata > Actinopteri > Acipenseriformes > Acipenseridae > Acipenser > Acipenser ruthenus. The sequence continues at coordinate 34,873,105 of NC_081197.1, forward strand.
ACAGTGAACCAAAATCCAAGCCCCTCATGGGACATAAGCAATCAACTTCAGTGCATAAGCAATCAACTTCAGACCTAAATGAAAAAACATGGTCATGTTTTTATGTTTCAGGACACCAAGTGTGTTTAACAACAAATCACACCCAATCAATACATGTGGAGTAGTGGTTAGGGCTCTGGACTCTTGACCAGAGGGTCGTAGGTTCAATCCCTGGTAGGAAACACTGCTGCTGTATCCTTGATCTAGGTACTTTACCTAGATTGCTCCAGTAAAAACCCAACTGTATAAATGGGTAATTGTATGTAAAAATAATGTGATATCTTGTAACAATTGTAAGTCACCCAGGATAAGGGCATCTGCTAAGAAATAAATAATAATAATAACTATAATACAGGACGTGGCATCTTCCAAAAATAGACTTAGTCAAGTTGTTAAGAGACCCACATACTGAACATTTTATAAAATGCAAAACAGGACACAACATAACAAAGAAAATACTTTATTGAACATAAAATACAGGCAGCGATTATTTCTTTTCAGTTTTCACTTTGGGACTGAAGAATGCCGAGAGGCTTTTCATGCCGGTCTTGTCCACTTTAGCCAGAGCTTTCTGTGCTGCAGTCATCTTTTTGGCAGGCTGATTAAAAATAAAATGCCAAAAAATAAGAACTTATTTTTAATTGTTATTTTAAAAAAATAAATAAAATAAATAAATCATTCAAAATCATCAGTTCAAGACTAAAAGACAGTCTGTTTAACTTCTGTTTAACAGTCTGTTCAAGAGTTTAACAAATATCTCAGTACAGCAATAAAGGAGGTTAGCACTCTTATTACTGAAGCTATCATTTTAAGCATTAATTTAAATGCTTCTTTCAGCCTGAGGATTTTAATACATAACAGCAATTGCTATGAATGTGGTGCTTACCTTTTTGAGATCCCCGCTGTTAAATTTCGTATAGTCCTCTCCTGCTTCCACAGGCTTATCCGACAATTTCCTTTTCTGTAATGAGTTTTGAAGCGTCCCCGTGAGTAATTAAAAGAGAAGTCCAGCGACCCAACATAACAGCAGATACTGAAGCCAATTAAAACTCTTTAGATGCAAACGACTCCAAGAGATGACAAAACTGAATGCATGAAAAAAAATGCATCTTACCTTTGATGGTGGTTCTGCCTCTGTTGGACTTGAAATCTCAGGTAGCCTACGATGAGGGAAGAGAGAATTTGTAAGGGAGTTATAGTGTTATAAAAAGGACATGGGTCTGTAAGATGGGAAAATGAAAATGAACAAAATGAAAAATGTATCATGCATGTCATTTCACCTTTAATAGGAATTAACTTGTCTATTGCCACATTTTATTCCCCCCCTCCCGTATGTAGGCCCTATAAATACAGTGCATAAAATACTTACTTTAAATACTTGTGAAGGTCTAGGCTGAGGTCTTCAGCAATATACTCAGATATTAAGCCATGAGCATAACGGATGTAATCCTCTGAGAGGGAAAAAAAAAAACACAGCAGTTGAGGTTGTATTTTTGGGATGGGTTTTGAAATCACTATAATGTATCAAAAGCATTTCATTCAAGTGACCCAGCACATTTCACTGGGAATGTACTAGATACCAGTTTAAAATCCTAGTTATGCAACCATCTACCTCACTCTGTGATAATGACCAATATCAACTTGCGAAGGTATATCTGTTGACTGCTTGGTGGACCAAGTGCACTCTTAATTTTACACACACCGTACCTTCTTTTTCTTCTGAATTGTGTTTGGTTCTAATAAATGTAGAGGACTTCACTGCTCCACCAACGCATGTATTGCTGCTTTTCAGGGCTTTCACTGTCCTGTCAACCTGTTCAGAAAAGAAAAAAAATGAGAATGCCCTAAACCTCTAAATTAATACTGGCCTAGAATTGGTCAGCACCTCAACAAATCATGCTTAAGTGGGAGATGTGGTAGGTCCTAAAGGGGTTTGAGTTACAGGTGAGCTCAGTAAGGGTAATACGGAGGTGCAAAGATGTGCATCAGTCAAAACAGAACACTAATAATAATATGAATAATATTCATCTTGCATATCACTTAAATACTGTGTGCTGTCCACCAGAATAACACAAATACACGTTGTACTTGTTTTTAAAAAAACATTACATTAGGTTTTACCGGTAATATTTTTGGAAAGCCTACTTAACAAAAATGGGCTTTGTAGTCCTGGTACTCATTGATTTATTTTCTTTGTTTTTTGTGAAGTGCGATTTTTCTAAACTCGAACCATAAGGTATGACAATTGTTTTTGAATTGTGTATTTAAAAAAAAATAAAAACACTAATGACGATTATTAGCCATAGAGATGGGAAAGATTGACGCTAGCAAAACAGGTGACAGCAGCCAATGTACGCAGTTTCACTTCATTTCAGCTTCTAATACTGTTGTACAAGTTGTTTCATTCATGCTGTTCACGGTATCTGCTACTTACTATCACAGCGACACACCTACTGTACCCTCACGCACATCAAGCCCATTAAAAAGCATGTCTCAAATTCACAGCATTTCCAATGTGAATGCAAGTAAAAACACAGATTGGCATATGACTTGGCGGGCCAGTTAAAATGTTCTGGCAGTCCGGATTCGGACCGCGGTCCGCCTATTGACTACCCCTGCTCTAGAGTCTACATTCATCACAATACAAATTGTAAGAAAAGAAAACAGAACTGGTTGAAATGGAAACCTTTTAGTTTAAACTTATTTAAATAAATGAGATTAAGCTTCTTTTATCCAATATCCATGAAAAGATTAATCAAATTCAGCAGCTGCAGCCCATTTATTCAAAAGAGCACCACTCACAAAACCTTACTGTCAATGTTGTTCTCTGTGAATTACAATTATTATAGGACTTGTGAATATATGCATAACACAAGTTTTTTTTTTGTTTGTTTTTTCTTATTCACTGTCTACTGCCAAATTATAATAGATTCCTATTTATATAAGATATGGGTTACCTTTTTCTTTAACAATTCCAGAGTCTTTTCTTTGCTGTATCTGTTAAACTTCTGACCTCCGATTTCTGAGAGAAAAAGAAAAGTTTTTATAATCACTTTGAACTTTTTTTTTTTTTTTTTTTTTTTTGATTATCAGTCATGTCACCAGTTTGCCAGCAGCCATGCAATTCGGGACATCACTGCATGAGATGGCTGGTTCATTTACCCTTCTCCTCTGTGATATGACGGAGTGCCTGAAGGGTTTGGGGACACTTGAGTAATCTGCTGCAACACGGAAAGTCCTCATCCACCACTACCTGATCCACTGGCTGGAACTTGCCCTGCAGAAATTGAATGTAAACAAAAATATTTAAAGAAAGGCATACAGGTACTAGAGAAATGTGCAAAGCAGTCAGCTAGGAGCACACAGTAACCACAAGTCAAATCTTGTTTTAGGGTGTAAAAGTTTTGTATTCCTTTTACCTCGAAAGCTTTTTTACTGCTGTATTTTCCATGTTATTCTACAACTGTTTTGCAATTAAGCACTAAAATAATGTCATCAGAGATACAACAAACAACTGTCCAAACAGAAAGTGCTTTAGATGATCATGCAAAACTAGATCCCTGCTCTAGTATAATTGCTCACTAACAGACACAGCAATATCAGCAATACCAAATGCAAAGTTGCATTTCCAAGTTGTGTAACTGTGAAACAGGCTTTACAGACTACAGTCAATCGCAGGACAAGTGACTTGGTTTATCAGCTGCTTTGAACAACATTACCTTGTGATGTGCCTTCTTTTTTTTCAGGGCTGTTCATAATAGGGTGGTGTTATGATCACCCGTTCTGCTGCACACAAGTAATCTGAATCCACTGTATCCCTTATATTATAAAGCCTTAATAAAATCACCATGACACATGCCACCCCTGGACTAGACCTCTGGAAAACGTACCTCTTTTCCAGCTTTCAAAAAATAAGGCAGAACAAGAAATAGAGGATCCATTGGTGTTATGAACAAAAGTCTTCCATCTGTAAAAAAAAAAAAAAAAAAAAAAAAAAAAAAAATGGATTCATTATTCAACTTGTATTGGCTGTTATGCAAATGTAATGCTTGTAATGTGTTCTGTAATTAACAGCTTCCTTCCTCTGGCTCAATTCGGATTCCGTCATGGTGGAGAAAACAGGTCTGACACCCCAAGTGGCTCCAAAAGCCTACCACTGTCCTTTACACACGTTTCTTTTTGTCTCTAAGAGAAAACCTGCATTGTCACCCTAAGCCTTTGTATACCAACATATATTTGTGTAAGTGAGGCTACAATAAAACAACAGAAATAGCACAGGAAAACATTATTCACCGTGCTGTACAGTTTGACCAATAAACCAAGAGTGATATTCCTCCTTAAAAGCTTTCACTTCATACAGCTGCAGCGCGTTGCTACTCAAGAGGTACAGGGAAGCCTCATCTGTGCGGTGGGGGAGAAAGAGAGAGAGAGAGAGACAGACAAAAAGTAGGTATGTTAATACAATGTAATTAGAGGTTTAGGAAAGGTCTTTCTGCTGCAAATTGAATAATTGTCTAGGAATTAGATGCCTCCCGTCAACTATTGCACTTACAAAAAAACACTTTTGGCCTGTGTCAAAGTTTCAGAATTTTACTTGATATACTTACTGAAAAAATACAGAAGTTACTGTAACTAGCTATCCCTCAAGTTAACCAAGTAATTTGGAGGTACTTGCCTGTTTTGGGGTTTCGGAGTCTGATGAACACTGGCTCAGTCTCGGCTTTTTTTGGTGCTTCAACAACTGAATCTGCAAAGCAAAATACAGTAAAAAAATTAATTATGATATGTGGGTATTTCCATGAAATAATCACCCAAAATATTTTGAATTTAAAACAGAATAAAACCTTCGATTTACACCCCCATTTTTTTTTTTTTTTTTTTTTTAAATCAAATTCACTATTCAGCCTGATCAGGTTAAGGGGTGAAATAGTATAATGCAAATTTTAGAAATAACATAAATATATGTAATTCTTCATACATGTTTTAAAATACATTGTCTGCAGATAGCTATACTGTATTGTAATGCAACATTGCTCTACTGCAGTGTCTGCAGTTCAGCCTACACTGTACAATCACTATGAATGGCCACTCTTTGTTCTTACAAATAATATAGAAACACTCCACACTATGCTCGACATACATCATTTTATTTTTTTGTTAAGATTTTTGTCCTGCTCTACTCCCGCCTTCTCTCTCAAAAAATTAGGTAGGTAGGTAAAATGTTTCGTAACAAATTAGACAAACCTGGTCATTTTAATAATATATCATACCTTTTCCAAAAGATATACAGGACCAGTACCGAAATGTAACAAAATGTAAGAAAACTTGTTGTAAAAAACTCATGTCGTAGTATACGGCAGAGCGTTCAACACTGCACTGTGCTTGTTTTTTATTTGCTCTCGGTTTCCGTTTTAAAACCACCTAATGTAGTGGGTTTGTATGCTATCTTTGCTGTATATGTAAGGAGATTTTTATTAACACCTCGTTTGTTAAACCTCCCCAACACTACTTAGGCAGTGCTGTGTATCTATTCTTATTACACATGGTACACACACATTGTGCCACTACATTCTGAAAATTATCCGTGCCCTTACCTGCTGCAATTACAACCCACTGCTCTGCCTGTGCGTCTGACTGACGCTTCTTCCTAGAAGTCATATTTGTACAAACTGCAATTAATGTACAGAAATACAAAGTAATGTTTTACAACATAAGAAATCGCTGAGACTATTTTTGTTTACAAGACAGATTGCAAGCAAAAAATGGCGGTAAATCTTTTTCAAAATTCTCGTAGGGGTGTTCAGTTTTATTTTACTACTAAACATTAAACCAACGCACAATACCTAATTTAAAATAAATATATTAGAAAAATTAAAATATTTACTTTTATATATAGTACCTGAACTGCATTACCGCACACGGAAGTTAAATCATTGTATCACTTTCTTTGTCTTTTAAAAGTCTCTCCACAGGACAAAACATGGTATGCCCCATAACTGTTTCTGGCGCATGAATGATGCGCGGAAAACCGTTTAAAGAAACAGCGCCTATTTGTTTATTTTTAATAAAAATATTAAAATATAACATAATCTTTACGCGATATGCGCGTATTTATTTATACTTTCTAATATTAGACTAGAGATCTTTTTAATATATGTAATCTTATTTATTTTAAATAATTTTACATCATTTGATGTAACTTTTACACACATTTCGTAAATAAATGTCTATATTTGTAATTGGTTGTTTTCCAAAGCCTAACAACTTTTCCGCGCCACAGTTTATCTCTGGATTAGAAAGTTACATCATTTACAGTAAACATTTGCATATAGGCAGCAATGTTCTCAGTCTGTAAAACAAAACATTAAAAATGCAAAACTACAAATTTTACACTGAGCAAAATGGGTGTCTGCTAACATATCCAGGGCAGAAAACTAAAGCAGACTAAATTCAGAAACCAACCACTGTACTTCTGGACACTCCCCCAAAACGTGCAGATTGAGGATTACATGAACTCTCTTATTCAACATGTTAATGCGGTGCAAGGATCACAGAATAATTGCATTTGGGAACTGTAAACTTCTGCAGAAACGTTTTGGATACAGCTGAGGGGGTAAACTATTACACTATGCAAGCTGGGGGATTTCAGGGAGCTTCCAAAAGCATTTTTTTTCTTTCTACAACCGCATCTTAAGGTAGATAGTAATAATTGTACAGACTTTACAAAAGAGGGTGTCTGGCAATTCACTGTGCTAAAATTGACAAGGTTGCTACAGAATTTAATCAAAATAGGCTTTAAAAGCTTGAAAGCAACACAGTACAGTTCTGGATGTTTCATTTAAAAAATGTTTTAACGTGTACATTATGTTTTAGGTATGTAAGACATCGACAGGCCCTGTTTTATGCTACAAAGTAAAGGGAGGTAATTCCAAAAATTACTTTTAGAAAGGTCTGTTAATTAAAACATCTCAATAGCAAAGCATTGTGAGATTCTCTAGGAGAGAGGAATGACCTTTCAAGACCAGGGTGCTTTATCTGTAGTCACACTCCACTGAAAGAATCTTACTGAAGAATTCTTGTACAGTAAGCTAATCAGTGGACATTCAAGCACACATCTCCAACATCTCAGTGAAATCTTAAAACATTTTTAAAAACCGTCGTCTGCAATGTAAGTCTGCCTTGCACCTTTAGCAGGGATATAAAAATGTGTTATACTAGGAGCCTTGTACATACACTGATCCAAACAATTATGGTATATTCATATACATGTACTTTAAATATACAGGTGAGGTACTTACTCATTGATTCATTTCCATTATGCACCAGCATTGATACCAGGCCTGAGGTTGAACCAGAGGGCTATTATTATGTATTTCTTAGCAGATGCCTTTATCCAGGGCGACTTACAATTTTTTTTTACATGTTATTTTTACATACAATTACCCATTTATACAGTTGGGTTTTTACTGGAGCAATCTAGGTAAAGTACCTTGCTCAAGGATACAGCAGCAGTGTCCCCCACCGGGGATTGAACCCACGACCCTCCGGTCAAGAGTCCAGAGCCCTAACCACTACTCCACACTGCTGCCCAATATTATGGAATATTATGGCAGGTTGGACAATTGGGACCCCTTTTTCCAGCATAAACTAACATTGGGAATTTGCATATGACCATCCTCACCTGATACCCGTTTTGCATTTAAATGGAAATTATTTCAATACAGGACGTGCAATTTATAAAGATTAATATACAGTGCACATCTCTGAATATCCCTTAATTGTTTTTGAGCCTCGAAAATATGAACAATGGGAGGCCCCAATATGGTCTGGTTTGCCCATACAGGTTTCATTCATTTTCACTCTTTTTTTTTTGTAGATATTAAATCTTTATGCAGTTCATACCGCTGTAGGGTCAGAAATAAATTGTGCAAACTTTGCAAATGAGCTTTAGCTTCAATCATAGCAAGGGAAGTAGTTATATTTTGACTGATACATTGTAACAACTTTGCACAGTTTGCAGAAGCTAAAATGATAGTTGGGGGGAAGCAGTGTTCAACACCAAGAACAGGATTTGCTGTGTTGCTTAGAAACAGGAACAAGCCCTTGTACTGGAGGTAAACATAGCAAAGAAGCAAACCAGGCCCTGCAATAACCAACAAGTGGGCATCGCAAAACAATATATAAGAAACTGGGTTAGGATTGAGGAATGAAGACTGTGAAGAGGGACAGATCAGACCTGGTGCATCCAGACGCTGGTCAGAGCTGCTTCTTCCGAGTTCCGGTACTCGGCGCGCATGTAAATTAGTTTGCGCATGCCTAGTTTATTTTTTTCCGTCATTTTTTAATCTTGTCTGCCAAAAATTGTCTCATTTCAATAGTTTTGCTCCAAACGTATACAGTACATCTTTAATTCTTGTAGAACCTGTTGTTAGTATCGTAACCATATATCTTAATCTTTTTTCTAAAAAAACGTGTTAGTGATTACACACATTAAAAGGTAAATGGAGACAGTACTTGGATCCGCTACACTAGTAAATGCACTAATTAGCAGTACAATGTTCTCTTATCTTCAAAAACAAAGAAGGTAAAGTAATTAAAATATAAAATCTATACGGTTATACAATATGTTGCACATTATTACTTTATTATTAAAATGATGCTAGGAGACAATATTTGGCACAACGCCACGTAGAGGTATAGGACTGCTACACTATCAGACTATGTGTTAATAGAACTGTGTATTGGGGTCTCATAACCAAGCATTAATTAATATTATTTGTAAAACCCGTTAACTTGCATGATATAAAAAGTTGTATGTACTTAGTGTGATGTGCAAATAAATGGAATAGATTTTCTTGGCTTTTTAGTGCCTCTGGTTTTAATTTGTTGTGTGTGCATGGAGCCCTAAACCAATGCTGAATATGTGGGTGTGAATATTGTTTTAACATCGTAATCTAACGTGACTGTTTTTGTACATGTTTTAGCCGATACGGCGCTGTGCTTTATGGTTAGCGCCCGCCCTCCGCCTGTGTGTGGATTGCCTCGCCCTGTGTGATATTCAACAAACGAAACATATTTTAGTATTTATATACTATATATTGTTATTTATTTATTTTGATAACACCTGCCTCTAAAGTAATGTGTCAAACATTAAACGCGAAAATATGCATAAGGTGTTGCATTAGGTTTTTGCTTGAGCTTTTAAACATCATGTTTCTTTTTATGTATGCACTCAGATTATTCAGTGTTGCTGTATTACCTATCCTCACTTACTGTAATTACTTATTACCATAGTATATATTACTAATTCGCCCCAAAGGACCATGAACAATATTTAAATTAATGCATGTGTGTGTAATTTGTGTTTTGTTTTCCAATTCAAATATCATTTCATTATACGAGGGCCATGTTAAAATCAATGCATTTAAAATAATTTGAGCCGATTTAATTACATTTTAAATATGGTGTTGAATTATTATGTCAAACATTAAGCAACGCACACTTGTATTGTGAGGTGGATATAAAGATATAAAGTTCCTAATTTCTGGCTATTTAAATTTGAATATATTTAAAATTCCTTATCCACTACTGTTCGTTTGTATTCAAGCAATGTGTCTGACGTGTACTTTACTAATAGTGTGTTATTTTCTTGATATGTTGTTACTTATTCTTGTTGCGCTTTTAATTTTTTTTTAAGAGGGGGATTAAAAAATGCAGCTGTCCAACACACACAACTTGTTATCGACTATACAAAATGACTGTTTTATACGAGATAGCGTAAGTTCATTTTCCTATCAGCAACAGAACACCTGTCTGTCTCGATTGTTTTGCAAACACAAGCTCTATAGAGGAGAAACAATGTGGTTTTCTTTCAGTTGTTCAGTAATTCAGTAATCTGCATTTTGATGATCTCTAATCAATAACAAGGGTAGTGCACAACTGTTGGGGGGGGGGGGGGGGTTGTTATGCGTCAGGTGGTATAACAAAATAACAAAAAAAAGAAACAAAGTCTTCTGTAGGTGATTAAATCATTGAGGCGGTACCGCACCCCCACTGTGCGCGTGATACAGCAGTGGGGTTTCGGACACACGCTAGGGCTGAGTCAGGTGTTTTTGCTGTGCTTCTGATGAACCTCCTCCAGTCCCAGCTGCGAGCCTGAAGAATGCAGCCCGTTTCATTGAAGAACTCCTTAGACCACCAGGTCGAAGCGCTAAGGTTCCTTAGGAAAGCCCATCAAACTCGAATTGAATTTGGAGCAGGTCATAATCAGGATGAATTTAGCAAAGACACACAGTCACCAGAAACTCATCCGGTGATAACTGGCAATTCTGGGCCATGCGTTTTGAAAGCTAACGGTTCGGGTTGGAAAAGGAAACACATCACAGATGATAGGCAGACGCCAGTGACACCAGTCAGCACACTCGCACAGAAAGCTAGGCGAAGCATTCTAACCAAACTAATGGAGATCGCTTCTCAGCTGATGGCAGCAGAGCGCAACATTCAATGCACACCCCTTCAGGCACAGGGAGTTTCTATTCACTCAAAGGTAAGACGTTCAGCTGTGACCTGCGATTATAACATTTTGTGAGCGTGCTAAAATATCCATAGGTTGCCCACTGTGTAATACTATTAATAATGACAAACTTCATTGAGAGATTTTTCAGCAGCCCCCATTTGGTATTATGCCTGAAATAAAGACTAATAACAAATTGGAAATGTTCAACAGCTGTATATGTTGTATATTCATCTTTTTCAATGTAGTCACAGTCTGTAAACTCTTGACTTTAGAAGTGATTTGTACTTTTTATGTGGTACTACAGTTTTACAAAATATAAAAATATTTAGGAAAAGTGAATTTACTTGGGAGCCAAGGAATACCTCCCCAAATTAACATAATATGGCTTTGTACTAAGTGTTATACACACATGGGGTTTAAATTAATCCAGGGGTGAAAATAAGGCTCGCATTGCTTTTGTAGTTTGATGCATTCCAGGTTTTACTGTGAGCTCAAGACACATTTGTAATTGTTACCAATACACAGGACTAGGTTGACTTCTGAGAGATCAGACTCTATGGTGGTGTTGCTGCAGAAATACAGTATTTAACTTTATAGTGGCTTGTGTTGTGTCTGCATATCTTAGCTAGGACCCCCTTGAAAGAAAGTGTAATGGTTTTAAATAAAGCTCTGCGTTCTACTTTTGTGTCTGTGTTACAGGACAGCATTGAACTTCGAAACATCTGCAGCCGTATAGCATCACAGGCAGAGCGGTCCCAACCAGACAGAGACCTGAAGGAACTGCATGGCTGCTTGAAATCAATCACAGAGAATCTGCTGTCATTGCTGTCCACCTCCAGCTCCGATTCCACATACTGCATACCGCATACCAGAAACCTCCGACACATCCTCTGGGCTTTTCCAGATATTTGAAATGGTCTGCTGTATTTCAGTTGTAATCAATGGTCCACTAAAGGGGTTTTATGTAGGCATTTTTTTTTTTCTGCAAGGAATTTGATTTTGGAGAGCAGACAAGCCTTGATGAAGAAGCAAGGGTCTGTGGTGTGATGCTTTACTTTTTAGTCTCTGTGTCATGTGGTGTGTAATCGTGCTGGCCCGACACTTTTATTGCATGAAAAAAAACATGTTGGTCAGTTGGTAGCATTTAAAGAACAATGATTCTGTTCAAAAGTGTAGTTTTTATGCAGGATACAATTAAGTTTTGTTTTACTGTATATATATATATATATATATATATTCATTTTAAGGTTTGTGCTGTATGTAGGGTTTCATCTATTTCAATATATGATCGGTGAAGTGGGTTGAACAATCTTGAAGCACCAATAAACTCAGGTGTTGAGTTCTTATTCTTCATACAGATTACCTGGGAACTACATTAGATATTCACACAATGTAATCAACATTTAAGCATGTTTACTTTAGGTTAATTTTAGTGTAGGTTAAGACTAACTCCGGAATATGTATGTTTATATAATATTTTCACCAAGATACTGTATGTGGTCAGTGCTGGTTTTGAGGAATTTGCAGAAGAGATCCAGGAGGAATAAAACAGATCTTGATATTAACAGTTTCTAAAATGTAAACTGAAATCATTGAAACATTTACAATATGGATGTATTCTGTTACAACCGCATAGTTTATCAAAGTAACTAAAATGGGAGTGTTATGAATGCGTATTTCTTATGCAGGGCAGTTAATGTGACATTTTCAAGTGGTGAAGTGATTAGTGTTACCCAACGTTTCAAAATCCATTTTCTTTCATCGTCTTCTCAGCATTCACAGCATTATCACTCCCTCATACTTCTAAAACCTATTTTAGATATTTTCTTTTGTATACTTTAACTATATACACTATAGTTTAAAAAAAAAGTGAAAACAAATCTGCCTGGAATGTGATCACGTCTAATGCGGCTGACCATTTAAGTGAAACCGAGCTACAGCAAAGGAAGGGGGTTTAAATCCTTGGTTAGCACCCCTTTAACAGCAAGGTTACCTTGTAGTTCTTTTATGGTTTTTATTTATTTATTTATTTTACTATGCTTTAATGGTACAACAATTCAAGCTATATAATAGTCTGCTGTTCATTGAGAAAGCTGTAGTTTGGTAGTTCGCTACAGTTACTTGAAAACTTATTCTATAGGGAATTCTGTATCTCCACAGGCTCTCTCAAAATGTTTACCTGCAAAAATTTCAATAAATCTCCCCTTTTCAAAACATTTGTTCTCTATTGTTTTTGTTAATAGACATAAATCAATACCACAAAGTGATTCAATTTGAAAAGGAGGGATGAATGGCCATTCCTCAATGGTTACCTTGTAATTCACCTTGATATTATTTATTTATTTATTTATTTATTTATTTATTAGCAGCCGCCCTTATCCAGGGCGACTTACAGTCGTAAACAAAAATACATTTCAAGAATCACAGTACATGTAATAATACAATTAAGAGCAAGATAAATACAATGACTGTGGTTCTAGCAAGTACAAGTATGACAAAATACGATTCAATAACGGAGCAGATAAGTGATAGTTACATCAGGATATAATTAAATACAAAATACTACAGATTAAATAACACTTGACAGATTACAGTACTCTAAAGTACAGGATTAGATGCAGTAAAATAGGGGGCAGATAAGAGCAAGTAAAGCGCATTTAAGGAAGAGTGATAAGTGTCCAGAGGGAAAAAGTACAGCCTCTGCCCAATTATTTTTTGTGCCTCTGCCTCTGATATTATATGGTAGAAATCTAAAGTGAAGTCTGTTCTCCAAAATGGCCCAAAGTAGTCTGGATATTTTTTTCCTTGTGAAACATTGTTCTTGTGCAGCATTGGAAAGCGCTTCCCTGTCATATCTGCTGTCTTACCCTTCATGACTGAATGTGATTTGGAACAGGGAGATGCAGCTTTTATATACAAACTAATTCATGTCAGTGATTCATTTGCATAGCAAAGGAATCAGTCATGTGAGGGATAGCTCATGGACACAAAAGTATGTGCTACATTACCGCATACTTTTTTCATATTGCTTTGTCCACTCACTACAGGTGATATGATGTGCACCCTAGGTAGCCTTGCAAGTCAAAGGACCAGATTGATGGATTCTTTTGAATGCCAAGCCTGGGTGTACAGGCTTTTCAATACACAAAACCAGAAAGATTATACAGAAATTGCATTATAATTTTTAAATGTTCAGGTATTTATTAACAGCAGTTGTTGTTTTTTTTTTATTATTATTTTTTTTCAGGTCCCCCTGAAGCCAATGTCATTGTTCAGAAAGATGTGATTACTCATGTAGATCATACATGCCTTAGAGAGCATTGAAACAGTTGAATGTATTTCAGAATAGGCAGAGGCTGTACTGTTGCACAATTGGCACTAGATGGCCCCCAATAGTAAGCTATATAAATGCCACAAAGTAGCACCACATTTCCTGCTAAATTTTGCTGACATCAGTTGAAGGAAAGAAACCAATTACATTAGGTTAGGTGTGTCTGTCTGCATAAAAGTGTTTGATCAAGCGGGACTGAAACAGTAAGTGGTAATACTTTGAAGGCAAACTTTAACATATTTGCCTTCATGAATGACATGGACAAAATGAACCTTGTTTTTTGTGTTTTTGAAATACAGGTGTGAAACACCTCAAAAAGATGGGTGTCAATAAATACATTTAAAAATCTGAATATTCTCACATGAACTAAGAACATAAGAACGTTTACAAACGAGAGGAGGCCATTTGGCCCATCTTGCTCGTTTGGTTGTTAGCAGCTTATTGATCCCAGAATCTCATCAAGCAGCTTCTTGAAGGATCCCAGGGTGTCAGCTTCAACAACATTACTGGGGAGTTGGTTCCAGACCCTCACATTCTCTGTGTAAAAAAAGTGCCTCCTATTTTCTGTTCTGAATGCCCCTTTATCTAATCTCCATTTGGGACACCTGGTCCTTGTTTTTTTTTCAGGTCGAAAAAGTCCCCTGGTTCAACATTGTCAATATCTTTTAGAATTTGGAATACTTGAATCAGATCATCATGTAGTCTTCTTTGTTCAAGACTGAATAGATTCAATTCTTTTAGCCTGTCTGCATATGACATGCCTTTTAAACCAAGGATAATTCTGGTCACTCTTTGCACTCTTTCTAGAGCAGCAATATCCTTTTTGTAACAAGGTGACCAGAACTGAACACAATATTCTAGATGAGGTCTTACTAATGCATTGTAAAGTTTTAACATTACTTCCCTTGATTTAAATTCAACACTTCTCACAATATATCCAAGCATCTTGTTGGCCTTTTTTTAGCTTCCCCACATTGTCTAGATGAAGACATTTCTGAGTCAGCATAAACTCCTAGGTGTTTTCCATAGATTCCTTCTTCAATTTCAGTATCTCCCATATGATATTAATAATGTACATTTTTATTGCCTGTGTGCAGTACCTTACACTTTTCTCTAATTAAATAATTTGCCATGTGTCTGCCCAGTTCTGAATGCTGTGCTTTTGCTCTGACAAATTGATAACATTGCACAGATCCTTACATTATAAAGGACAACACAATATCCACACAGAATTTAAGACACAACATGACTTTTGTATTAAAATAGATCTCCTTATGATGCCAGACAAAGCAAAAAAGTATCGCACCTGGCAAATCTTTTATTTTTGTTTATTGTTTTTGTTATGCAGATGTAATCACTTGGCTAGAAACAAAGCCTTAAAATAAAAGTGCCAATTTAATTTTTTGTGTGTCTTGTTGTTAATGTTCTTTTAAATGCATGAATATTTTTGTATATATTTTTGGTCTTCTCTGAAAAAATTACTGGGAATAAAACAAAGAACTGAACCAGAGGTGAAAGTTTACAACATCCCCAGCAGGGGGACCTATCGATCTAAAAGTTACAGCCTTTTTTTTTTTTTTTTAATACTTCTACTGTATTAACCCTTTACTGCCCTGGGTATGTTCCCAGACCTATTCAATGCTTATTTTCTCAATGTCAAATATGTCAGATACTGGGCACCAAAGGGTAAAAAATAAATAAATAATAATAATAACTCATTTTTAAAATGGTCAAGTTGAAATAAAGATGTCTCATAAAAAGATGTCTACAAGATGGACTTAGTAATGAAAAGAAAATCTACGCAAGCGTACCCAAAAATAAACATCTCAACAAGGAGAAAAGGAGGAACAAGAAGATGTATTATCCACTTCTTGACAGATTATTTCTCCTGTCAATAAACACCTGGTGAAATTGTCTACCATGACTCTCGGTTTCCTCAGAAGAGACCGTGCTGTTGTTCCTAACAATACAGGTTAAAATAATAAATGGTTTGTATGTATATTTATATATTTTGCATATTTTTGGATGTATTATAATAAGCCTGTATTGCCAAGCACTCAACATTGTGTTAAGTGGTTTGATTATAGTTTATTTGAACAAAGAAAAGCTGAAGTGTAAAAGCCAATTATCTACTATAATCACAACACCTTTCCCCAAAACACAAATCATTTTGATATGAGCAATGTATTTCTCTGCTATGAGTATTTCCTGTGTGTACCACAGCACAAAGCACACTATTTATTTATTTCAGTACAGTTGTTATATAGATAGAGATGATATTTAAACACTCTTTGCAGTGTTTATTCATCAGGCTAGCATAAATAGAACAGTCTTTCAGTACAAACAAAAACAAACTGTCTAACACAGGTTTAATAAAATAGAATGTGCTGTACAACTATGGACACAAATTTGCATCACCATATAGAATTTAATAATTGTGCTTCATAGAGTCGAATGAAACCTGCTTATTAATGTTACGTTAACATGTTGAATTACACACCGCTTTGTATTTTTCCACATACTTTACGAAAAACTGACAAATGTACAAATGGGGCATTTCAAAATCTAAAATCTAAATACTGTACTACTATTATGGCTTCCAGTAGACTTGCAATATCATTTGTAATTTCTTTGATTACATTATATTAAATAAAATATCTAAATTATGTCTCAATACTAAAATTCTAGGTGATGCAAAACTTTTGGCCATAGCTGTAGTTAAGACTTATATAAAATAAATGAAAATAAATTGTTATGACTGTGCTCCAGAAGGTTACCCTTTTAGTTCCTGTCCTGGGATAAGAAAACAGTATCCCATAAGAGTCACTTGGCTGAGTGATCAGAAAGGAAAAATTTGGTTGCTGATTCAGCTCCACTCACTCACAATCTGAGTTGATCCAGGTTATCCCACATTCCTCCTGAACCCCCATTAATAGTCTACTTGAGTTGAGAGATAAGACTGTTTCCATGCAATGTAAGTTTTCAATGGATGGTGTTGGTTCTTTCCTATCAAGCGTTACAGCTAAGATCGCTTTCAGTTATTTACAAAACCGAAAGGTTGGACGCTTTTGCTTTGCTTCCGATAATCCTAAAAAAATTTGTTACAAAAAAAAACGAGAATATGAATGCACAGAGAAACCTGCTCACCGTGGCTGTGGAATATATGTTTATGGCCACCCTGCACTTGATTGTTCAGTTTTGTGATGATGTTCCACCCATACCATTTTGGCCTGCTTTGGGAAAGGGTCCGGAAAAAATCAATGGTAGCTCAGATTGGCAGCCAATTGGTGCAAGTCTGAAAAAATATTCCTATTCATAACACAGCTATGTATACTCAAACCCATCAGGATGGATCTAGCTTTTTCATTCTGGCTTTATTCATTTTGGCATTTGATGCTAAGGACTTCTTAGCAGTTATGTTCAGAGGAAATTGCAGATGGGGGATGAAATGCACGTGGACAGCGCATACAAGCTAAATGGCTCTTTCTGTAAATACATTTCCTTTGGGGAGACTAGGAAACGCTAAGGTTAATGACGTCCAAAAGAAGACCATGAGAAAAGAAAGCGGAATGCTTCATCTGGTGACGTGCATTTGTTTGTTCAACTGGCTGCCCACGCGTCTTTTTTCTTTTTTTTTTTTTAAACAATATCTCTTTCAGTCCAGGGAGCCCATGGCAAGAGCCTGTGTCTTCTGTGTCTTACAGACAGAACAGTAACTAACTTGTCAAGTTCAGGCTGCCTCTCTTCCCATAGTCCAGGCACTTAAGTGAAGAGAGATATCTGTCACCACAAACTAATGATGCTTTGGCAAGAATCAGTGATGTTCCTCTCAAGTTCAGTTAAGTCTGTCCCCGCCTCACATAAACTCTATTATTCACACCTTCAGAACCACCACCATGGTCCTTGAAAGACCTGGATTGGGATCCCCAAAATTATATTGTCTTCTACATGTATTTAGTATCAATTTTAAAATCCATTTTTCTTATCGTTCTATAAAGTTTCAATCAATGCGAAAATAAAATTAAAACCAAGTTTATTTTCCAGTTACGTGAGTTCAGTAGCTACTGTACATGTCATCAAATCAAAAACAGTATTTAGTATTTTTATCTTTATATATGTTTACCAGTTGTTCGATAAACAACTGTATATAATGCATATTTAGTTCCTCAGAGATTCTAATTACTCCTTGTCTCATTGAAGCAGCATAATTAATTAATTCACCACCATTTATAAACAGATCCAATCTTACGTCTGTTTTTAAATATTGCCCATTTCATTGGTTTTGTCCCAGTTATATGTCATTTGCCTTAAAGTTTTAGGAAGCACAGAGGTTCAAAGGGTAAAAACATTGTACATAGACTGAGCAGTGTAAAACGAAGCAACAACAGTTGTAAAACAGAAGGATCTCAATTACTTCAAAAGGATAATGGTCGCCCATGCATCCAGCCCAATGCAATGGCTGCATTGACCATCAATAGTACCATACAACATATACTGTACCTACAAATACAATGTAGGCCTTCTACTGTTAATGTAAAAAAGCAAGGTCTGTACACAATGTGGGTTTTAAAAGAAAGCAGCATGTTGTTGTCACGCATTATTATTTTTTTTTTTTTAGTTTATTAACTGTTAACAAACACTGTTAGGGCAGCAGTGTGGAGTAGTGGTTAGGGCTCTGGACTCCTGACTGGAGGGTCGTGGGTTCAATCCCGGGGGGGGGGGCACTGCTGTTGTACTTTACCTAGATTGCTCCAGTAAAAACCCAGCTGTATAAATGGGTAATTGTATGTAAAAAATAATGTGATATCTTGTAACAATTGTAAGTTGCCCTGGATAAGGGTGTCTACTATGAAATGTAATAATAATAATTGTTAATTTTTAGTTAGGGTTAATAAAAAACTTGATTTAATTTGCTAAACATTACTACAGTAACAATTTGAACCGATTTCAAGCATATGATTGACTGGGTATTGATCATCATAGGTCTCTGGTGTTTGATTGATCATCCATAGGGCTCTGGTGTTTGCAGTTTTAGCTGGCCTATTATATATTATTAACTAACAGTTAACAGAAAATAAATAATGTACATTAACATGTGTATTAGCTATTTGTTAACAGTTAATAAACAAACAAAAAAAACACCTTTAAAATAAAGCGTGACCAAAAGTTCGTATTTTGGGCAAATTAGGCTTTCATTGTGGTAAAAGATAACGGTGTCTCTTATCTTGATTTGTTTCCTGCAGTTGTTACGAACACTCACTTCTGGGTGATATAACAAACTATTTAATGTCCTTGGTAGACCAGCAACCCTTTCGGTGTATTGGCAGTGACTTGGCTTTTAATTACTGAACACTTTGAAATGAATGTAACTATTTTATTGCAGCCCCTCAGTGTTTAATTGGCTGTCGTGGATGTGTAAGATTATGGAAATCTGCTTTAGTAATGTAATAACAACCCAACATAGCTGTAACATGATATACTTGTTTCACATGTAAGCTCTTGGGAACTCACAATGGATTTACATAAAGACCATATAAACCATTTAAAACAAACTGATTCTGACATGAGAATAGCTTTAATATTCTGCTGCATTTCAGTATACATTTACCATGCAAAAATATAAGTTTTGCCTTAAAATGTATTCTTGGTTTTTGATTGTTTTTACTCTCTGCTGATATTTGCAGATGGGGTTGTGTTTGAGATTTCTGAAGTCAACTTGTGGTCATTCTGGTATGACTTACATAATAGTGAACAAAGTAGTGTGAGATTGTGAATAGTTACTTACTGACTAAGCAAACCAACCCCTTTTGTTCCTGCCCAGAATTTGCAGGCCTACATCATTTACAATGTACCAGCCAGGAGATTCACATTACATTTGTTCAGCTGCTCAGCTCTTTTATGAAACGCAAAACCCTTTAAATAATTATTTCCAGACACCAGTAAATTCTGTGAAAAATGTAACTCAACAAGTGTGTAAAATAAATAAACATCAATATACTTCATGTAACAATGTGGTCGGTACAATTAGTTTAACCACCAATGTTAATGCAAAGAACAAACTTAATTTGGTCTTACTCAATGTTATAAAGTTTTAACCAACAAGCAATTGCCCAGAGCAATCAACGGGACTCTAAGACAATCATCACTGACCTATCCTCAGGGACATGATGAATACAATGCATGTGTATAATCATCATTTGTAACAGTAAAGTGCACCCAACCAATCAGTGACAAGGAGGCGGGCATTAAAAGTATGATGACCCACAGTGCAATAGAACAGTATCATTGTTGGCTTGTGCAAACCTAGTTGGGCCCAGCTCCCTGCTTGTGTTATAATAGTACATTTTTAATAAGCTTTTTATAATTTAGAAGGACTGATACGGTGGTACCGTGACTGGAGGTCAAGGCTGGACAGCGGCAGAAATAGCAACCCAGACACAGAAACTAGTTTAGCACTTTCTGTGCACTTTTAATAAACACAAAACAAACAAAACATGGTAACAAAATAATAGTTTGAACAAAACACTACACACAAAACTCTTCAAACTAATCAAAACAGCACACAAGCACTGCTATCACTGTACCTTTCTTACTCTTCTCTGTTTCTTTCTCCTCCTCAGCTCTCACACAACCCACACCAAACATGAATTCTATTTTTATGGAGTGTGACCAGGGGTAATTCACAACCAATCATTCAATTACCACCTGGCCACATTCCACACTTTTCAATCAACCGTCATTCACTTAACTAAACACAATTACCATCAGCTATGGCTGTGTATAGGCAGCCACAAACACACATTTCTTAGTGTGCAGGGCCTCTGCCCTGTCACACTTCCTCCCCCTACTCTGCCAAACGTCCTCCCCCTTGTGCGCAGCACACACAGCACTACCAAGGCAACCTCATCCCCCTCCCCCTCCCCTTAAAACATAACTACCTTCCTTCAAGTTCCACATTGTCCATTTTCATATTCTCTTCTTGAGGGAGGGTTGGCCTACAGTCCAGTGTCCCCCTCCAGAGACCGAGACCCAGTGACAGGGGACCTAGGTGCAGTGGATGAGACGTCAGGAGCCAAGGTTGGTGACCAGGGGTTTGCAACAACCTGCAGAGGGGAGAGCCCTGGAGCCGCTACAGCGATGTCTGATCCACCAGGGGGAACAAAGCAGGAGGCAGAGGGAACACCAGTGACGTCTGCCGACAGTGCAGGGACGTCTGGGGGCATCAGGGGAGCAAAGTAGGAGATCAGGCAAATGACTGTGCCTGGTGGTGCAGCAACCTGGGAATTACGCCCAGTGACCAGAGGTCCAGATACGAAGGCCGGGTGTCTGGGAGCCCAGGTCGAGGGATCCAACCCCCAGGTGCTGGACTGTGGCACAGGGGTGGTCTCCTCAACTCCTCCTCCTGCTCTTTCATTCCCATAAGAGGGAGCAGCAACTCTCCCCCCTCTGACTCTGGAGACGGAAGCAGCAACTCCGGTTCCGGCTACAGTAACTCCGGGTCAGTAGGGGGGTGCTATCCCACCCTGCCACCATATGTGGTAGCCTGACTGGCTGTTAAGGCTGGTCAGTGGCAGAAATAACAACCCATACACAGAAACTGTAGTTTAGCGCATTCTGCGCACTTTTAATAAACACAAAACAAACAAAACACAGGAACAAAATAACAGTTTGAACAAAACACTACACACAGAACTCATCAAACTTATCAAAACAAAACAGCACACAAATCATGGTTCCTCTCCTCTCCTCTCCTCTCCTCTCCTCTCCTCTCCTCTCCTCTCCTCTCCTCTCCTCTCCTCTCCTCTCCTCTCCTCTCCTCTCCTCTCCTCTCCTCTCCTCTCCTCTCCTCTCCTCCACAACCCACACCAAACATTAGTTCTTTGTTCTTTTTATAGGGCATGACCAATTGTGTACAATTACCACCTGGCCACATTCCACACTTTTTAATCAACAATCATTCACTCAATTAATCACTATTTAGTTAACAAATAACTAAATACAATTAAACACAATTACCATCACCTGTGGCTGTGCATAGGCAGCCACAAACACACTTAGTGTGCCCTGTAACACTTCCTCCGCCTAGTCTGCCACAGTACATTCACTTGTAGACTAGAAAACCTGTTCTGCTCACACTGAACACTCACAGCTCTCCTCAGAAGGAAATCATTGACAACAAACCAAAATTGTGTCTCAAATTGTAGACAAATGCTTCAGTGTAAACTGTACTGTATGTCTTATGTATGCTACTGCTAACTGCCTGCACTAATTATCCTGTGAAATTACCAAAGTCTTGCAAGTTAATGGCTCAAATAATATTTATCAAACTGAGGTTTAATGTGTCAAAGCTTCACCCCTTTATAGTTCCTAGTCAGAGAATTAGTCAGTGTACTTCTGTACAATCAGCATGTACTATTTATCGGTTTAAAAAAAATAATAATAAATACATTTTAAATATTGTACAGAAACAAAAAATGTTTTATAATACTTTGATGCTGGGATACTGGGCAAAATGGCACACAGCCTCTGTTTTGCTTTAAAACACAGTCAACCAAACTTTAAGAGAAGTAGCCTACAGCTTTCAAGGGATTTATGATATTAATGATTTATGGTATTTAATACAGAAATACACCACATCTCTCATTGACATAATCATGCTGTTTCAGCATATCTCCAGGGAGAAATTACAACATGAAAAAGAAAATACACAGTTTTAAGGTCCATGTTTTCAATTTGCTGCCACATGGTTTAAATTAGCTACGTATTTATTGAGGTCACTAAGTGGGCAGATTAACCTTGGGAAAGAGGTGATCTGCTTGAGAAACTGAAAGTATGTTTGGTCCCAAGGCGACTGACAACAGGTTCATTATACCTTTATTTGCTTGTTTTAGAAAGCTGTGTAACCTTGAAACTGTAAATAGAATATTTACATTGTATTCTATTTGTTTAATGTCATGTTCATTTTTCTCAAAGTTATCTACTTCTTATGAAATATATACTGCTAAGTGTCCATTTGTAAGACCTGAGATTTATATGTTTTAAACAACTTGTGTACAGTTTACATTCAGTTATGTTAATGGTGTAGTGTCCTGATGCTTTAATTAATAATTGAAACAAAATCACCCTTTGGAAATAAAGCCTACCCCTGTTTTGCTTCAACAGAGCTTAGCTATAGGATATATAACTTACAACTGCTGCAAGTAGTGGCAGGAGACGAGCAACTAAGATTCCGTCTCAACAATTGTTGCGTCATGCAATGCAGCAAACTTATTTTTTTTTTAAATGGTGTGTATAGAATATATATATATATATATATATATATATATATATATATATATATATATATATATATATATATAATCAATGGATTAATGTATTTTCTGTTAGTGTAAAATTACAGCAACAGCTGTTCCACAACTTGTAAAATAAACTATTTATACCCAAGAGTGGCACACAAGGAACCAATTGACTCTATAAACCACATTAGAGGAGCCTCTCAAGTGCCGTACCTAATTGTAATTAATCACTCATAGAATACATGCACTCTGTAAACAAACAATGGGAAGCACGGTGTCACAGGAAATTGGTAGACCATGAAAAAAAGTAGATATCACCTTTACCGCGCATGCGCAAATTTCTCAAATTAAAGGGAGGGTTCACGCCAGTTGACATTTTCTGTCTGTGAACTTTAATCGTTGAACACCCTGTATATCGCCTTGTGTCTTTTGTACAGTTTATTTTATTAAACACCTACGATATGACAATTTAGTTTTATCAAGGTTATTTCACCCTAAGCTAGTCACAGTCCATTTCCCAGAATTGTTTTTGTTGTTTTCTATGTATACATGAATCAAAATCATTTTAAAACAGGTTCCTCGTGTTTTAATATCTAGTTAATAAAGGCCTATACAGTATAACAAAATATCATGATAAATAACTCACCTTTTAGAGGAATGAATTTGTTTAGAGACAACTTGGAGGGTATGTCGCTTAATTTGATAACTTTATATTCACTCTTTGTTTTACTCTTCTATCTCTGGGGTTCACGTGATTCAAACATACTTACAGGACTAGATCACTACAGCCTTTCTCATACTTGACATTTGACATCCATCTTGACATTTGACATCCAGCTTGCATGCACTTTTATCTCCGCCCACAAGCAAACATGGAAGTTATCACACTGAGCGGCAAAGCCTCTAAAAGGTGATTATGGTTATGGTTTGTTAAGGCATTTTTAACCACTTTAACACCATGACATACGCACGTACGTCAAATGAAAACCCACTTACAGTACCATGCCGTACGTGCTTACGTGAAGTTTCCCATTCTATGAGCGTTTTCTGAGTCTAGCGTTTCAGGTTTCAGTGCTAGTACTGTGGAATGTGCAATGAAAGTCAGGGGAGGGTCAGGTGACATTTGTATCCAATTGCGTGTCGTGTAGAGATTCCAATCTCCTGTGGGCGTTTAGAAGACAGATATATGGCGGGAAGCCATTCAACTTTTACAAGTATATATATATATATATATATATATATATATACAGACGTGCTCAAATTTGTTGGTACCCTTACAGCTCATTGAAATAATGCTTCATTCCTCCTGAAAAGTGATGAAATTAAAAGCTATTTTATCATGTATACTTGCATGCCTTTGGTATGTCATAGAATAAAGCAAAGAAGCTGTGAAAAGAGATGAATTATTGCTTATTCTACAAAGATATTCTAAAATGGCCTGGACACATTTGTTGGTACCCCTTAGAAAAGATAATAAATAATTGGATTATAGTGATATTTCAAACTAATTAGTTTATTTAATTAGTATCACACATGTCTCCAATCTTGTAATCAGTCATTTAGCCTATTTAAATGGAGAAAAGTAGTCACTGTGCTGTTTGGTATCATTGTGTGCACCACACTGAACATGGACCAGAGAAAGCAAAGGAGAGAGTTGTCTGAGGAGATCAGAAAGAAAATAATAGACAAGCATGGTAAAGGTAAAGGCTACAAGACCATCTCCAAGCAGCTTGATGTTCCTGTGACAACAGTTGCAAATATTATTAAGAAGTTTAAGGTCCATGGAACTGTAGCCAGCTTCCCTGGGCGCGGCCGCAAGAGGAAAATCGACCCCAGATTGAACAGAAGGATAGTGCGAATGGTAGAAAAAGAACCAAGGATAACTGCCAAAGAGATACAAGCTGAACTCCAAGGTGAAGGTACGTCAGTTTCTGATCGCACCATCCGTCGCTTTTTGAGCGAAAGTGGGCTCCATGGAAGAAGACCCAGGAGGACTCCACTTTTGACAGAAAAACATAAAAAAGCCAGACTGGAATTTGCTAAAATGCATATTGACAAGCCACAATCCTTCTGGGAGAATGTCCATTGGACAGATGAGTCAAAACTGGAGCTTTTTGGCAAGTCACATCAGCTCTATGTTCACAGACGAAAAATGAAGCTTTCAAAGAAAAGAACACCATACCTACAGTGAAACATGGAGGAGGCTCGGTTATGTTTTGGGGCTGCTTTGCTGCGCCTGGCACAGGGTGCCTTGAATCTGTGCAGGGCACAATGAAATCTCAAGACTATCAAGGCATTCTGGAGCGAAACGTACTGCCCAGTGTCAGAAAGCTCTGTCTCAGTCGCAGGTCATGGGTCCTCCAACAGGATAATGACCCAAAACACACAGCTAAAAGCACCCAAGAATGGATAAGAACAAAACATTGGACTATTCTGAAGTGGCCTTCTATGAGTCCTGATCTGAATCCTATCGAACATCTATGGAAAGAGCTGAAACTTGCAGTCTGGAGAAGGCACCCATCAAACCTGAGACAGCTGGAGCAGTTTTCTCAGGAAGAGTGGGCCAAACTACCTGTTAACAGGTGCAGAAGTCTCATTGAGAGCTACAGAAAATGTTTGATTGCAGTGATTGCCTCTAAAGGTTGTGCAACAAATTATTAGGTTAGCGGTCCCATCATTTTTGTCCATGCCATTTTCATTTGTTTCCTTATTTACAATATTATGTTGAATAAAAAATCAAAAGCAAAGTCTGATTTCTATTAAATATGGAATAAACTATGGTGGATGCCAATTACTTTTGTCAGTTTCAAGTTATTTCAGAGAAAATTGTGCATTCTTCGTTTTTTTTGTGGAGGGGTATCAACAAATTTGAGCACGTCTGTATACATATATATATATATATATATATATAGTGTTTTATATTATTATTTTTTGTTTTATTATTAGTTTTACTTGTTTAGTTATAGTTTATATAGTTTTTAGCGAAAGCTAAACATGGCAACGTACGTGGAGAGCGACAACAGGAGTGGTGAAGATTTTGAAGTTGGTTCAGAGGATTTCGATACCAGCGACAGTGATGCTGACTTATCACTCAGCAATGAAGAAGATGTGGAGCCAAGAACAGCAGGGGACTGGGTGTTTATTACTGATCCCTACCATGATGCCAGTCCTCCATCATTTGATTGTGCACCCGTCGTGGAACTTGAGAGTTTGTGTTCTCCATTGGAGTGCTTTTTGGCTTTTGTTCCCAAAAAGCTAATCACTTACCTTTGTGACTGTACAAACAAAAGAGCATGCAGCTACTTTACAGGTAAGCCAGCTGCAAACGGGAAGGTGTTTGGTTTGAAAAGGCAGGACGTGGAACCCAAGGTGATGTACATCTTTTTTGTGCTTGTGTTTCTGATGGGCAGAAACAAGCTGCCACGGATGTCTGCATACTGGTCACAACACCTGTTGATGCAGGGCCCCCCCATCTTTTGCAAAGAGGTGATGAGCAGAAACTGCTTTCTCAGCATCTTGAAGTTTTTACGATTCTCTAATATGGACAGTGTACACACAGACCGCCCTCTTACAAGACTGGAGCCGTTTCTTTCCATGCTCAGAAAGACATCAATGGATTTAGTTGACCTGGGATAGAATATAGCCATTGATGAGGCACTTGTTTTGTGGAAAGGAAGACTTCACTTTCGGCAGTACATAAAAACAAAAAGAGCTTGATTCAGAATCATACTTTTCTGCCTGTGTCCTAGTGATAAAAGGCTGCAGCAAGGATAAATATGATGTCTCGCATTATCCAAAAGCAAGTGAACTCAGTTTATCTGAAAGGATTGTGGTTTATTTGGCTGATCATGTACTGAACCAAAGGCATCGTATTATTCTTGATAATTGGTACATGTCAACAAGACTAGCATCATTTTTGCTTACACAAAATATGCACATCACTGGGATTATTCAAACCAACAGAGTAGTACCAAAGGAAGTAACTGAAGAAAAACTGGACAAAGGACAGGCATGTTTTGTTAGAAACTCTGATTTATTGTTGGTGAGGTAGCATGACAAAAGGGACGTGAATGTACTGACTACAAAGTACACAGCTGGTTTTGTAGAAAAGACCAGTGTTGTCACTGGAGGAGCAACAGTATTTTTCAAAAAGCCATTCCACATTGAAAAGTACAACGAACTGATGGGAGCCGTGGATGCCTGCGATCAGGACTTAGAGCCATATGATCCTAGCAGAAAAAGTCTTGCCTGGTTAAAAAAACTAGGCATCATGTCCTGGATGATGCTAAACAGTAGAGCCCTGTATTGGCTTTCAGCGGCGGAGGGTAAGAGTCAGTTCCTGGATTACCTTTTACAGGGCTGTGACAAAATACTATCAAAACACAGTACTTGGGTACAAGGCAATGAAGCAGGTGTCTGCGGCAGCCAGATCCATCACAATGTCTGCGCAAAGTAGCCCTGTACACGTTTAGGAGCTGAAAACAAATAAAAGGTCTAGTTAAGCAAATTATCAGTTCAATTAAGGGTGTAGTTAAGTAATTGAGAGCTCAATTGGAATGAAAACCAGCAGACACAGTGAGTCCCTAGGACCGGGGTTGAAAACCACTGCTTTACATGAACATGCCGTTAGTAATTGCAATGTATTTAACACAAGCATGTTTTTCTTAGGTTACTTTTTGAGAATTACCATCCTGCATTTCTAAGTATATATTATCCAGCATGGACTGTAATTAAGGGGTTATAATGGGAAACTATTGCCCCGAGGGTCAGCTATAATGACAGGCAGTGTGTTATAATTCCCTAGGGTCAACCGCTTTCCACTATTGCCTAAAGAACTACACCCCATGCTTTTTAAAACCCTTTAAATGAAAAAATAAAGTTTGGCAGGAGTCTGTTAAAATTGTTTTACAAGCTCAGGTGTCTTCTCGTGCTCTAAAATATTCCAGAAGCAATGTTTTTAGGGGGGTTCCTGTTGTAAAAAAAGGAATCTCTTTCCACCACACCTCCAAAGTTGTATTATTTCTTAGAACATTCCCAAATGCGTTGCTTTCAATGTGTGGCTGGAATATGAACCTTTTTTCTTTGCTTTCGTGGGGTATCCCAAAAGAAACAGGCAGTGCTGTGTAATGCATTGACTTCCATACGAGAAACATCAGGAATGTCTAGGTGACCAGTCATTGACATTCACCACCTGTCACTGAGCTATGAAAAAGCATAAACTATAGCCTATATCCATTGTCTGTACATAAAAAAAGTTTCACGTACAGACAAATAGACAGGGCGCCTTCATACCCCCAAATTCTGAGACTCTTAATAGCTTCTACAAAATAATGACCTCTTCAAATTTAATTACCTTTGGATACCACGGTTCTCTAGATATATTTAAAAATATACCCTTGACCTTGGAGGGACAGACTATTATACCCCAAAATTATGAAAACTGAATAATTTGTGCTAAAGAAGGTTCTTAACAGCGGTCCCTAAGCGTTTCCCTTGGTAAAGGCCTGACCGCATGGTGTGCAGGGTGAGTTATACAATCAGGGCAGCGCAGTTTTTCAAAGTTGTCAATCTTCACTGGGAATTACTCCTGGCGTTCAAGGATACAAAATTGGCAGGGACTGCGTCACCTGACCATGCTACTAGCCAGACATCCGGTGAGCTCAGGTTCTTAACAAGGTTCATCATTTAAAAGTATCCTATTTAAAAAAAACTCTAAAGTATGGGGGATGTTGAAAGGCATGAGGCTGCTGTTGGGGTCAAACTCAGATGCTCTACTACAGTGCAGTGCACATAAAGTGCTCAAACTATCCTGATACAACAATTTGGCAATTTGGTAATGTGCTAGTGTAAACTGCTTGTTAGGCAACAAACAAAAAAGTGCACCTTAAATAGAGTGTGATCACACAATAGTAACAAGATTAAAACCATGAACTCAGCTGGAAAGCTTTTGACAAGAGGAAAACTGCAGAGTCTTACACTTGTCTCAAACTATCTAGAACGCGCCTGGAATCCTAGGATTACATCATCCCAGATGATGTCATCCTATGGGGTGACATTAGCACATGTCACTGATGAAGAGCAGCCACACAGTTTTTACTTTTAATGTACAGCAGAGACTAATTAATGATGGGCAGGGGTGTGTCTAGCTGGGAGGGGGGGGGGAGCTGCCCCCCTGCTAGACACGCAGTTGAGTTATCAAGACTAGAACAATTTGCTTTAATTCTAACTCATACCGTTATTAATGATGGGGAACTTCCACATACTTCTACTTAATTAATGATATGTAATGTTTTGTGTTCAGGGAATATTATTGTTTTGTGTTCATTTTAGAAACTACACAGACACTTTGTGAGGTGATATCAGTGCTTGATTTGAGTTACAGTAATTTTCTCATTGTGTTCTTCTCTTTCATGTTTTCCCTGTCTCACAGAATTCACAATTGCATGCTGAAAGAAAGTTCACAGTACAGTTCTTAAAGATTGAGCTTTTATAAATTACTTGTTTTTTATATAAAACGACATACTTGTAGGCTTTTATTCCTTATGAAATGTAACATCGTTCCCAAAGATTTTGTTTAAATGTGTTACAGTGTGTGAAACAAAATGTGGATCACAGTTTTCAAATTGAAAATGAACAGTGGGTATTTTGCCAATAAAGACTTTATACTAAAGCTCTGAAAAACAATACAAAACAAGGGCAACGTTAAAACAGTAAAATGACAATATTTTTTTTGTCCATTGATAAGGGAGTCTCACTTTAAAAAGAAAAATACATTAATTCACATTACCTTCAGATAATAGCTAATGGTACAAGCCTGTACTGTACAGTACATAAACTGAACTACCCGATATAAATAAATCATATGGTTGTTTTGTTTTTGAATAAACAATAAGATTGCTGTTTTCTATAGGTATTTTTATATTTCCATAGCTTTATAGAATAGTCTGCTGAGATCTATTGCCACCTATCTGCATTTTCTATATATATATATATATATAAGTCTATAGGAAATGAATTACCAGGAATCTATTTTAAAAACAAGGGAATTTATTGAACAATAGTACGTTCAGAAAAATAAAAACGAGTAATGCAGAATGTCAACGTAAACAATTAAGTAGACAATTAAGTAGGCAATACAATACAGAGTGTCTTATGTCCTTTTTCGAGTTTGTTCATTTAATTTCAGTTCATTTTGGACAACGTCTCTCCATCTGACAACAGAAAATTCAGAGAGGAAACAGATAAGACATTGACGCGGTGCATTGAATACCTAGAGAAATGGTATGATTTTGAAACATCAGTTTTCAAACAATTTTTGAGACTCTCGTTACAGCACTCTGCATCTAGATTGACATTGACAAGCTGTATGATGACTACTGTGTTTTACAGCAATCAAGAGAAGAGATTGTCTCAAAGGAGCAGAAAATAGATCAGAGATGGGTGGAGGTTTTCAGACAAATGCCAGAGAGTGGTGACAGCCAAATGTTGAAATTGGTCTTTTTCACACTTTCCATTCCTGTATCCAATGCCTGCTGCAAGAGAGTTTTCAGTTTAATGGCACAACTGTGGAGCAAAGACAGAAACAGACTGAGTGATAGCGTTTGAAAGCAGAGCTGCAGGTGCAATTGAACTTCAATATGTCCTGTGCAGACATTCATGAGTTCTTAAAAAAGAACCCAAAGTTGCTTAGAGCAGCAAGAGGCCAGCTGAAATACAGATTTAAAAGGAAGGAAGCTGAGGGCAACGACATTCCGCAGGTGACCCAGCTTTAAGGTAAAAACAACATAACATTTAATTATAATTAATTAATATTTAAGTATGAAGGTTTAAAGTTTAAAGCTATTCATTGTTGTTGTTCTGTAGCTAGCAAACTAATATTCAAAAAGGTGGGTTAACATGTAGAAATCCGATCTCGGTTTGAAATAAAATTATCATATCGATAGTAATGTTAGCTAACTAATACATTATTGAGCTAACCTGCAATATTTATTATTCAAGATTCATAACGGTATAGTTATATATATATATATATATATATATATATATATATATATATATATATATATATATTTTTTTTTTTTTTTTTTAATCAATGACACTCCTTACACCCACACACAATAAAATGATGGCTTGATATTGTGATCAGGTTGAACAGTACAATTAATGACATTATGTCATGTTGGGGAAAAAAATCTCCCGGAACAGCTTCAGTCAGAGTTGGCAACCCTATTACGGGGTGACATGAGAGAGCGTGCTGCTTATTGAACGCACCCCAGCTTTGGTGGTACACCAACTCGACAGCTTTGCAGCCATTCTGAAGGGACAACTTTGAGTTGTTAAAACTTTGAGGCTAGAAAGAGTTTCTGATTGGTTAGTCATATCACAGCTTTAGACACTGTTTGAAGTGGAGGTGTCAATCACTGTCTCCTGTGTCGGCCAGAGTAGATTAACTTGATTAATTCATACAAACCCATGTCTCTGCATTTGCATACTGAGTAAATTATAGCCAGTGTCTATGCATTCGGTCTGAAATATGATCTACACATATATATGTATATATTGCGTTCTCATCTCAGGCTACGATAATAAATACACACATGAATAAAGATTTTTATATAACTAGCCCTTATAAGGCCTGTTGAGAGCGAGTCTACTACACAGTCAACCTAACAGATAGAGGCTTCAGAAAAGCAGCAAAACACTAAACCCTATGGACCATAACTACACTTGAGTCAATGGGTGGACAGGAGTCATGAGAGAAGAATGAAATTAAACTTCCCTCCATGACACTGGTTGGCTCTGTTAAGGGCAAATGTTTCTCACTGACTCAATTAATTGCAGAATGAAGCTACAATGCTTTGCCTCAGATTAAAATGCCACCTCTAACACAGAACACTTAAAATACAGCACAAAAAACGCATGCTAGTCAGATTTTCCAACAGTGGACACCAAGGCTGGTAGCAACCAGTAACACGAACACGAGGTATTAAGTGGCTTTACTGAGACAAAGTTGGTGAACAACAATGCTAGAACTTTACTAGATAAACATTTTGACACTTTTCACTGTTGTCACAAGTCTCGTATCACAGAATCTCTTCCAGTGTTAACTTGTATACAAGCTTTTACTTCTTATGTAAGATACTAAAATATCACAATGACGTGTTACAGTGGAGCCATTTCTTGCTCTGGCTTGTTTGAAGCTGACACGTGGAATCCAGTAATCAGCTTTTTTAACCCTTATGATGTTGATCCTGAATATCTGAAAGTGTGTTTATGTCTTTGTAGGTGACATTTAAACTCTGTTTAATATGATAACATTTGGAGATTAACTTCTTGAGTGTTTGTCATCTTCCATGTTTCATTCTTTTTTTTTTTCTGTGGAAATGTTAAACGCTACCTCACTGATAGCTGAGTGGGACTATGGCAGGTGACATGTCTTCCCAGTAAAAGGTACTAGTTGTGATGGGATTTCAAAAACAAAGGATTCCCTGGCTCCCACATTTCAGTCTATCTAGGAAGCTAGTCACCAAATTAGTAAATGATTACACAGAATATTTTTAGTATTTTAAAAAGTTAACATAATCTGTAATTATCTGATAAAACCTAATTTTGAATAAAGCTGTATTTCTTTAAGCAAAAAAAAAGCCCAGCTCAATAAGCATTACTACTAGATAGTTTTCCACATTGGAGTCTATGATCCGAAGCTCAGAGTGATTTAACATGTAAGAGAATCAATGCCAATATTCTGAACCCTCTTCCTTGTTTTTTAAACATTTGGCATTTATGTGAATTTATGTGAGTTCATTTTTTGTTTTATTTGTAAACCATTTTAGCAAA
The DNA here is from genome assembly GCF_902713425.1 of Acipenser ruthenus. Taxonomy (NCBI): domain Eukaryota; kingdom Metazoa; phylum Chordata; class Actinopteri; order Acipenseriformes; family Acipenseridae; genus Acipenser; species Acipenser ruthenus. The sequence goes on from NC_081197.1 coordinate 34,906,124, forward strand.
AGGAAAAAAATATATATTTTATTAATGGTGAACATTTTTAACATTGTTTAACAGGCTTCAGGGAATTTTCTGCAGCTAAACCATTAATGTTTTTGTGTTGTTTTTTTTATATACTAAAAAAAAACATTATATAGCAATTTTGATTGCAACAGCAAATACTAAAAAGCAGTGTCCTCTAAATGTAAATCGATCATTTTCATCATTGCACTAACAGTACTCAAGTCTGATCTCATTTTATAAGTGCAAATAAGCAAGAAGCCAAGTCTCAAACAATAATCTCCAATCCTATCAATTCTGAATGAGAAATGCCTTATTTTTGCTGCTGGCATTCAAAACTGATCCAAATTGCAACTTAAATAGATTTACCAGTTTGGTGCTACAGTGTGTAACATATTTATGTCAGCATACATTAGCATAATGACTCACCTAGCCAATGTGCCGGCATGGTGATATCATCATACGTGCTGTAGAAACAGACAGAATGGACACGTCATTCATCATTTAACACTAATACCAACTCACCCAATATCTGGCCAAAAATCTCCAATACTGAATCATTCAAATGAATCCCAAAGGGCCCACAAGTAACCTACAAAATGTGGCTTCTATGGATTCCAAGGTGAAGCGCAATGTAAGGCCTCATTTAGATTTTATTTGTTCTCTGAGCTCTAAAATCATTTTGAAATGATGCTGCCACATCTCCTAGCTGTAAGAGTTAGTAAACATTATACTGTGGGCGTTTTTGCACACTCATCCTCTGGTTACAAAGTCTGTGGTAGTAATGAATAAAGGACTAGTTACTCAAGAGAGAATCTTTCTTTGGCCTGGTGTCAACATCATGGGTATAGTATGGCCTACAGTGATATCTTGTGTCCTTTGAGAGGTCCAGGAAGTCTGCAGTTTCTTTCAGTCTGATTCACTAAATATCCACTATCAAATCCTCCACAGAGGTCACAGATCACTGAATTTGGCTGTCTGGGGTTTCCCAAAGTGGGTTCATCTTCAAGTCTTGTGCTAAAGCTCTTGCCAGACTGTTGGATCTGAGAGAGCTTGGTCCTCACAAGCATCTAGCTGCTGTCTGAGTTTCAGCAGTATTCCTGTGCTGCCAGTGCTGAAACTTAATGATGACTCTGCTAGTGGAACTAGACTGGCTGCACTTTGACATTCAAATGTTCTAACCCAATCCAATCAGGAAGCATGTCTATTGACAATGTTTAATTATAGCGGGTTGTTTTGTCAGTGAATCTTTCATAAACAATTGAGAGTGAATGAAACAAAACTCATCTGTTTAAAAAGGGTCAAAGACCTAGTTTGTTATTTGCGGCTGTTGTTATAATTATAATTTTAAAAAAATATAAAAAAAGATTTATATAAACACTTAAGTAAAGGAAAGATAAAAAAACAGCTACAGTCTTTATTATTTAGGAGATGTAAAAAAGCAGCCAGACCAGGAACCTTTTAAGAATCAAACAAAGGCTATCATTATGAATAGCATGACAGCATGCAACCATTTCCTTATGAAGGAATCCTTAAAATAAAAATGTGCTGGAGACTGTGTTCTATATTCTTTCATTACTTACTTAAAAGCATGCAGACAGGGAAGTGTGTCCGTTCTTTGTTTGTGTACAGCTCATGAAAGATGTCTGACCTTAACAACTCTTCTGAGAATTTAATTTAGTCTAGTGAGATTTTTTTTAAGTGCACATGAAACAACATTCTTGTTAACCTCACTACATCAAATTCTTATTAACAGTTTTCACTTTAGTGTTTTTCAGGACTTTCTTCACATTTTATCTTTTTAACAAATCAACATAATATTGTACAAGCATGGCAGGGATATGTCCTGTTTGCAGAGACTAAGCAAGTAGAGCGGTTTGTTGTGCCAGCCCCCGTATTCAGGCACTACTTTTTGTCTGTTCCCCAGAGGCCCATGCAGAGCCACATAATCTATCATGGGTTCCTTGCTAAATTGAATCCCCTCCATTTTGCTTAGTTATTGCTTAGCTGCCTCTCTTTCCTCTATCCTAATTCTCCTCGACCTCTCTGCTGCCTTTGACACTGTTGATCACTCTATTCTACTATCATCTCTTGCTGACCTGGGGATCTCTGGCACTGCTCTGGCCTGGTTCTCCTCCTACCTCTCCAACCGCACTTACCAGGTAACCTGGCGTGGAGCAACGTCCACACCTCACCCTCTCTTAACTGGAGTCCCCCAAGGGTCAGTCTTGGGTCCTCTCCTGTTCTCTCTCTACACCCGCTCCCTGGGCCCCCTCATCGCATCCTATGGTTTCTCATACCATTTCTATGCTGATGATGCTCAGATTTTCCTCTCCTTCCACACCTCTGACTCCACCATCTCCTCCCGTATCTCTACCTGTCTGTCTGCTATTTCCTCCTGGATGCACTTGCATCACCTCAAACTCAACCTCTCTAAATCTGACCTCCTTTTCTTTCCCTCCTCCTCCCCCTCCTCTGATCTCTCTATCTCTGTTCCTCTGGAATCTACCACACTCTCTCCCTCTTCCTCAGCTAAGAACCTTGGAGTCACCCTGGACCCCTGCCTCTCTTATTCCCAGCACATCTCCACTCTGGCACGCACTTGCCGATTCTTCCTGAGCAACATCCGAAGAATCCGACCCTTCCTCACCAACTATGCTACCCAGCTCCTGGTCCAGGCCCTGGTACTCTCCCGCCTAGACTACTGCAACTCCCTCCTGGCTGGCCTCCCTGCGTCCGCCACCCGTCCGCTCCAGCTCATCCAGAACTCTGATGCCCGCCTGGTGTTCTCTCTGCCTTGCTTCGCCCACGCTACTCCACTACTCCGCTCGCTCCACCGGCTCCCGATCACCGCTCGCATCCAGTTCAAGACTCTTGTACTAGCCTACAGATGCCTTGACCAGACTGCACCCAGCTACCTCCAGACCCTCATCTCTCCCTACACCCCCACTCGACCTCTCCGCTCTGCCTGCACTAGAAGACTAGCTCTACCTCCGCTACGCTCCCCTGCCTCCAGAGCCCGCTCCTTCTCCACCCTTGATCCACAGTGGTGGAATGACCTTCCTACAGATGTCAGGACTGCCCAGTCCCTGACCACATTCCGGCGCCTCCTCAAGACTCACCTCTTCAAAGAGCACCTGTAGAACTCCTCTGTTTGTATCCTGGGACACTATCACCCTTCATGTAAATGTGCTTTATTTTGCTCTTATCTGCCCCCTATTTTACTGCATTTAATCCTGTACTTCAGAATACTGTAATCTGCCAAGTGTTTAACCTGTAGTACTTTGTATTTAATCACATCCTGATGTAACTATCACTATTTAATCATATCCTGATGTAACTATCACTATTATCTGCTGTATTATTGAATTGTGGTTTGTCACACTTGTACTTTGCTTGAACAAAAGTTATTGTTTTTCTTGCTCTTATTGTATTACTTGTATTGTAACACTTGAAATGTATTTGCTTACAATTGTAAGTCGCCCTGGATAAGGGTGTCTGCTAAGAAATAAATAATAATAATAATAATTATTAGGTTGCTTTAGTTTCAATAGAGAAGGACACCTGGGTTGGGTTATGAGTTGCTGCAGTGAGATAACCCTGTAACAGCGGACAGGAATTCAGGCAAGAGACAGGAGGACTTTAAGACTAATGGATGGTCAGGTTGTAATTAATTGTCATCTCAACCCATTGACTTTAATGGAAAGGCAAGGGTTGGACATGAACTGCAAACCATACGGTTCAAAGATGAACGGCTTACCATTCAACTAAAGAGCAAGCTCTGTAGTTGAGAGCCAAGTATGTGTCTTATGCTGATGTCAGTGTTATTAACTGATCAGCTGCTAGGATGAGATTCATTACGGGGTCCGTGGAGAAGCGCCATGTAAATCAAATTGCAAAAAAGCAAAAAAAGAGGCAACAATTAACAATATTTTAATGGGTACTTGTTTTACTTACTTGTGGTAAGTAAATAAATATGAGGTGTGTATTTATTTATAACAAAAACTTTATTAATAATGTTATGAAAGCCTTAATGAAATACATCATTCTGAAAACTCAAAAAATTGTATTGAGAAATTGGAAAAATGTTTTTATGTGTACCCTATACACATTCTGTTGCTATGCATGAATAAACACACTTTTTAAGGGGCTAGATATGTTCCACATATTAAACAGAACTTGCAACATATATAGAATATTTCATAAGTACATTTTCAAGAAAGCCTTTTTAACGATATTTAGAGACTGAAAGGATTGTACATTCCTCATTGGCCTTGTTAGGGTTAAGGACATAGTGGCTTAAAATAACCCTGATCATCCTATCATCTCATGAATCAAACAAATTCCAGCTTGTTTTTCAATCCAGTACAGTAATGCATTTAGCTTATTAAAGGAGACTATGGAACAGCATGGGAGAAAGAACATTTTCAATCTAAAATCGCTCTGTATGGTGAGGGCGTAACCCCAAAAATAAAACTGCTGACATTGTGTAAAGACACTGCTGTCAGTTGTTTTGTCTTTTTGGGATCCCTGCTCTAGTTTTCCACCATATTTGGCATGCCGGAATGCCCGGGATGATTAGCTCAGTAGTTGAAGCTCTGAGCTGCTGTGCAGAAAGTCACGGCATCATGTGCATTTTTTTTTTTTTTTTAATTTAGTCGTTGCCAATTATTTTTATTATTTTCTCCCAATTTAGAATGGCCAATTATTTTTTAAGCTCAGCTCACTGCTACCACCCCTGCGCTGACTCAGAAGGGCGAAGACGAACACACACTCCCTCCGAAGCGTGTGTCGTTAGCCGACCGCTTTTTTCACACTGCGGACTCACCATGCAGCCACCCAAGAGCTACAGCGTCGGAGGACAACGCAGCTCTTGGGCAGCTTACAGGCAAGCCCGCAGGCGCCCGACCAGACTACAGGGGTCGCTGCTCCGCCCTGAGCCAAGGACACCCTGGCCGACCTAACCCTCCCTCCCCCCGGGCGACGCTCAGCCAATTGTGCGCCGCCCCTCGGGGGTTCCCGTCCACGGTCGGCTGTGGAATAGCCTGTACTCAAACTCGCGACGTCCAGACTATAGAGCGCATCCTGCACTCCACGTAGAGCGCCTTTACTGGATGCGCCACTCGGGTTCAAGTGCATTTTTGGACACTCAGTAACCTCTAGTCATCCCAGCTACGAATGGGTACTTCATGCAAAAGCTGGCAAATGTGGGATGATCCAGCATGACGTTTTTGACAATATCTCTTACCTCTGTCACAAAAACAAGCAGCTATAACAGTGTTTTCCTCATTAGCTTGAACAGGATTAGGAAAAACTTCTGGCCTATTCATCCACTGTGCTGTTATCTTGCTGGGACAGTGCATGGCATAGTGAAAATGTATATATGGATTTAAATATGTGTATTTAGTGAAAACCTGTGTGTGTAAGTGTGGGTGGGTTAGGGTATTCTAATATTTACTATTCTCAGCCCCAAATCATCTAATTCAGACAAAAACAGTCCATTAATGCACCTGTATATGTATCGACAGTATGTGCCTCTACGGACACATAGTACTGTACGAACATGAAAACAGATGCCCCATTAAAAACACTGTTGTTTGAGAAACTGGATACTTGACAAAGCAGTAGACCTTCCTGTCATATCTTCAATGGCAACGAAGGAGCACTGCATTAACAATGTAATACTTCTACCACAGATGCTGTGGAAGAACAAGGGTAGTTATAATTGAAGTATGATTCATGGTATCATAATGGTATGAACCATCTATTGCAGTTCCATGATATACCATGATTATGCCAGAGTGTCTCTGCAGCAGGATCACATCCTGTTTGGAATGCTGTGGTCTGCTAATGATTCTGCTTTATTTAGTAAGCCTTTCTAACTGACAGCTGGTAAATTACTAACATCTTATGCTTCTGCCACCCAGCTTTGAAAAGTATATTAGCACAACTGTTGTTGAGATTTAGATGTTGTGCTCCAGGGGGGCCAGCCTTGGGATTCTTTATGGTCACATATAATGAAGTAGAGTGTCATGGTACATGTTGGCAAGGCAGTAAAATGTATATGTTGTCCGACTACGCCAAATAGTGGTAGTGGGCACCAGGACCCAGTATACAACAATAAAACCGTTAAGTTGCACAGGTTTGTTTAATTTGCAACATAGGTAGGAGAATGGAGACCAACCCGCCCAGAGACAGATAACAGCAGCAACGTAATTAAAACAATGTTTATTAATTATATAAAAGAAATGGCAAAAACAGTTAGAACTTTAGCAAAACAGCCACCACCCACTAATTGGCTAGGATGGGAAAGTATCAAAATAAAAAGAGGGAAAAATACAACTGGCAATATAGAGGCCTCGCCCACTGGACTCTAGCCGAGCTGTCCGCTGCTGAGTCCAATCCTCCTGGGTGCGTAGCGTCAGCGCAATGTTCAGGTCCAGCAGCCCCTGAGGCTCCTTTACTGCACCTATCAAGGAGGGGCAGAGAAACAACAACGCTGGTAAAAAAAAATCTTTAAAAACAATAAGTCCCTCGCCACCTCTTCTTCCCTCTTTGCCAAATCGACACTAAAATGGCTGTCTAAAACACACTCAGTTAAAATGCCTCGTTTAAAACATGTGCTAAAATCCCAATAAAAGCTTGCTCTCTCTCTAGACACTAAAAACTATTAAAATACTAATGAAACAGTCGGGATTGTCGTCAGGTGCAAGTGGTGTGGTGTAATTGAATGACTGTCCAGACAGTATGTCTCCCAAAAATAATCTGTGTTTATAAATAAACAACTGCAGGGAAGTGCTCTGGTGTGTCTGTGGGTTCCTCAGCCCCAGCTCCGCGGCGCTCAATCCTCCTCTGCAAAATAGAGAAACAAAAACAAAACAAAACAAACGCTACAGGCTCCGGCCATCTGGTTACATTCGTCAGCGCAAGGCTGTGTACTGACGTAGCTGCTTCCCCTTTGTACCCACAAAGTCCTCCCTGCAATCAACCCGTTACCATGGTTTCTCCAGTCTACACGCTCCCCCCAATATGGTCACCTTCCGGTTTCCACCTACCATCAAGGCGGTCCATCTGGGAGGCAGCATACCACCAACCTTACACAGCGCCCTTTCTGTTTGGGAGGGAGATTTACAACATCGATCCTTTCTCTCTTTATCACAGGGCTATATTAGACTGATTTGTCAAGATGACCAAATGTGCTTTTTTTGTCATGACTAGACCTCATTTTAAACACTGAGTCATAGATAATAAGTAAAAAATAATAAGAAGCTTAAAAAGAAACTTAGTTCAATCAAAAACACAGAAATGTTTTTATGTAAAAAAAAAAAAAGAATCTAATATTACACAAGATATTGCCAAAGGCACTTTAGGTTGAAATGTTGATTTAATTAGGGTTTATTTTTTATTTTTTTATAGAGAGATTAACTTTAGCTTAATGTGAAGATGATACATTCAGACAAAGGGATTAATAACTATTTAATATATTTTAACTGAAAGACAATAAATACCAAAGCGATATATAAAGACATTTCAGTTTTTGAGAAAGAGCTTGACAGTCTCTACCGCAGGGAAAAAGACTTGGCTGAACTGCAAAAGGAAACCCATGAGTAACTTGCATAATGTTTGTTTGTCAGAATAATGTATATAGGGCTGTGACAGAAAGACAATGATTCTAGGTGGTAAATCTCCTCCCGACCTGTGAGGCCGCTAAGTAACGGGAACAGAGTACCCTGGAATACTTGGCCTGATACTTTGTTCCTAGGGTTAAAAGGAAGTCGATCATTTAGAAAAGGGGCGGAGCACTAACTCATCGACCCGGAAGGGAAATGATGTGGCAGCCGTTTACCAAGAGATCATGAGTGACAGTATAAGTAGGGGTCAAAGCGACGTAATCGGTTCCTTTGTTGTGGTTATGCAAATGAACTGAAAGGACCGGTATTTCTGTGTTTAAAAAGAACGTGAGTGTTTTGTTTGTTTTTGTCAGACTGTCTATATCGTCTTGTTTGTCTTGTGTATTGGACTAGATGGCTAAACACAATCCAGAGCTGTCACCCACGGCCAGCACAAAACCCGGACAACAACGCACTGACTGTTCACTAAAATAACATTGTAAATTCACTACCAGCACTACAGCACTCACTGGGAGAGGTGACCGTGTTTGTGTTTGGGTATTTGCATTGGGATTATCATCATCATTTACTCTGCAATACACATCATTGTGTATTGCCAGCCATCGTTGTTTGTCTCTGTTTGGTCATCTGACCCCTGGATTAAAATAAACAGAAACCTTTTCACCCGTACTTTGTTTGTCTGTCGTTTCTTGTTGGATTACTGCACTGCACCTGCACATACCACTTACCACTTTGCCACAAGGGCCTACAGACTGCTGAGATTACAACAAAGAATAACATGTTTTAAACTATTTCTTTCAGTAGCCATGTAAACTGTAGGCTATGGTCTGAGGCTACAAAATGTATATGCCTCCCTGTCATTTCTGAGTGAAAATTCAACAACACTTGCACCACAAATAGGAGATACAGTGAAAAGGTCTCAACATAAATTATGGTGCCTAGGTTTTCAGAGACCTTTCTGACAAGTTCATTTTGAAATGTGTAGCACAGGGTATGCTAATCCACTAAACCAGCCAACAATATGTACCACTCAGTCCTAAGAAACAAAATCAGCTTGACAATACCTCTTACCTCTGTCACAAAAACAAGCAGCTCTAACAGCTTTCCTCGTGAGCTTGAACAGGCTTAGGACACATCTAGCCAATCTTGACTGAACCCAAGTTCTACCTGTGCTGCAAACTGTACAATATGCAGCTTTGTCGTTATATATTGTACACTTTTCACTCCTATTTATTGGTTCTTTATCTTGGATTATTATACCATATGGGGGGGGGGGGGGGGGGGGGTTGGGGGCGCTATCCACTGGCTATTTAACCTGTTTGCTGCCAAACAGATCTCATGCTGGACCACTTTTGCATTTTAACAAATAGCACTGTCAAATCCCAATCGATTACAAAGTATGGTAATACTTTACATAAGTGACCCTAATTACTGTGTATTCACATAGTAGTTACATAGTAAATACATGTGTACTTACACATAATTACAATGTTATTATGCATAGTTGCAATGTATTTAACCTGTCAATATTTGGTTACAATATATGCAAGTACACAATTGTATCAAAAAAGGGTTAGAGTAAGGGTTAGGTTTAGAGTTAGGGTTATAGCATGCAAAACAAATGTAGACATTAAGTAAATTGTAACTATGCATAATAATATTGTATTTATGTGTAAGCAAGTACACATGTATTTACTAAGTAACTACTATGTAAATACACTAAGTAATTAGTGACACTTAATGTAAAGTGTCACCCATAGTATATCAATTATATTATAAGGAAGATGATTTCTAAAATGCATTTGACAGGTTATATAAACTATCATGACTGTTTTCTGAATCAGACGACCACATCTGTATTTTAAACCTGTCTCTTGCTTAACTTGATTTGCTGCAACATGTTAGAAGATTACTTTTGTATTACAGTTGGTTACATCATTTATTATCTGCAGAAATTCCAGAAGTGAACTAAAGTACCAAACAGTAATCAGCAGTACAAAGAGATTCCATGATGCAAGACTCAGTTAAGATTAATCCAAGACAATAATACAATATGGAAACAGTAATGATCCATTTTCAGCTTTTTGTTTCGCTTCTTTCGTTAAAGCAGGGCATAACCTCCTACTGCTATACCTATTAGGAGTGATTCAGTAGCAGGCAGATTACCATTATGACAAACAGATTATCAACTTTAATGATGATAAAAGATGAACAAATCCACTTACAAATTACAAATGGATGATCTGGGATTGAAGCCCAAGATATCCTGGCTCTTAGACTTGATATCTAATGATTAAACCAAACTGCCTCCCATGAGTCCCAGTGACAGTATCATTAGCATTGTCGCATTGCAATGGAAGGCACCATAGATTAAATTGCAAAAACAAAATGAACAAAGTTCTTGAACCTTCTAATTTAGTTACATAATATGGATGTATTGTAAGGTTTGAGCTCAGACCATGTGTGTATTTCCTAGAAAAAGATGGTTACATGTTATGTCCAATGGAGAGGAGAGGGGGGAGTTTTGTACTGTAGGTATATAGTTTATTAACTTCAAAGAACATATGGGGGGCTTGGGTGGTTTATGTACAGAACTGAGTGTGTTGCTATACCTGTCCTGTAGCTACTGCTTCACATGTGAGGGATGGATCAAGTTAAAAATAATCCAATTCTGACCATTTATTGGGACAGTTTGGCAAAAGTGTTGCTACTTTGATTTCTTCAACACTAAACATGTCTTATGCCCATAAACTTGTCAATGTGAGACTTCATGAAAATACTCTTCCTTAATTACATCAGAAATGCTGCTGTGTGTTAGGCATGTGTTTCCTGTTAAAAGCAACTTGACCAAGTCTCCTAAACCATTGCATTTGTTACTCAATATGATTCAATTAAACTGTGACAAAACCGTTTTGTGGGTTTAATCAATTACAAGCCATTTCCTTTTTACCTCCAGAAAGCTTACTTGTCCAATTTCACCCCCCTCCCCCCTCCCCCCCACACACACCACCACCACACTCACATTTTCTAGTGCAATTTTACATTATTGTGACATCTGAAGAAATGGATAGATAGCCATTCTGCCTTGAGGATTCCATTCATCAGGACCTTTTTACATACAGCACCCTGCACCATTTCAACACCAAAATAGTTGTATTATTTTAAAGTTATATATTGTAAAATATGTTTTAATTACGTTGAATGCGCAAACAAAAAAAATATGCAAAAAAATCTAAATGATATTTAATGCCATTTCAAATACCCATGATAGATCCTTGACTATATGTCGTGTTCATTTTCTGGCAGCTTGTTGTGTCGTACCATTTTCAGTGGTTTTACATTGTCACCAAAGAATTTTAAAAAATCCAATAAATGGCCAGTACAGAAAATGAAAAGCGCTCTTACCTTAGCATGAACCATAGTATCTACTGACCTTTATCCATTTGGATATATTCTGTGCAAAATGGACACTTTAACAATTGCATTATTAGTGCATATAGAAGTATAGCAGTTAACCAGTTACAAGACACTTGCGGAGGTAAGCACAGTCATCTTTACTACACTAGAGAAGTCTTTCAAGTGCATCCCACAAGGACTGAGATCTATTGATTGGCAGGCCAAGGGAGGTGTCCCAGTTTCTGTCACACTGGCGCTATTGTTGTCTTGGCAGCAACCATTAGAAAAGAAGCAATGCATTGCATTGCATCTTTGAGTGTGGTGACCCCAGCCTACAGCACTGATAATTCTGTTTCAGGTTTATTTCAGTTTGAGTGTGGTGACCCCAGCCTACAGCACTTATAATTCTGTTTCAGGTTTATTTCAGTTTGAGCTCAGCACTTACTGGCGTGGTTTGGACAAAGCAGTCAAGACAGGTAAGATGCAATAGGGAATTCTCCTTTTAGTGACTTGGTGTTGTGGTTTTTTTGGCACAATATCGAACAAATGTATACGATTAGAATTTGTTTTCAAACTCACTTCTCTCAAAAAAACTACAGATTTATTGAATTGTCTTTCAATGAATTACAGTATTTGTATTGATGCACATTTTTAAAAGTATTTTTTTTGCTTTGAACGTACTACTTTATGTCTAGTTTGAGCATAGGCTGATCTACAGCTTCTCCATAAACTACTGCGCTACAATGGAGATCCATGTTCATGATGGTATGAGGAGGCCTGGTCTGGTATTGTACCGTCCTTTAAGGTACTGTGCACAAATCCTTTTATTAATACAGAATATACTGTTTGTTTGGTGGACATTTTAAAGCTGGTGGGGGCAGGGGGTATGATTGTGTGCTGTAACTCGTGTCCTGTGCTAGTAATTATTATTTGTTTATTTAGCAGACGCCTTTATCCAATGCAGCTTACAGAGACTAGGGTGTGTGAACTATGCATCAGCTGCAGAGTCACTTACAACGTCTCACCCAAAAGACGGAGCACAAGGAGGTTAAGTGACTTGCTCAGGGTCACACAGTGAGTTAGTGAGTGAGCCGGGATTTGAACCAGGGACCTCCTGGTTACAAGCTCTTTTCTTTAACCACTGGACCACATAATGTAATGCTAATAATGTAATAGCCTATATACATGAGGCCCTAAATAAGATACCAGGCCATGGTAATGTACTTTATATGTTTAACATATGTTTCATATACAGTACAGTGAAATCTGAATTACCCAGTTATCAAAGTGAGCAGATTGGAGGCTGCTTATTCAATATTCCGAATTGGTAAAAATAGATATTTTACGTTAATGTAGATATGTTTTAATGTATCTAATATATAGGTTAACCAATTATGTCATACTATAATGTATATACAGTATATATATATATATATATATATATATATATATATATATATATATATATATATATATATATATATATATATACAGTGCCTTACATAAGTATTCACCCCCCTTGGACCTTTCCACATTTTGTAGTGTTACAACCTGGAATTAAAATGGATTTAATTAGGATTTTTTGTCACTGATCTACACAAAATAGTCCATAATGTCGAAGTGGGGAAAAAAATCTACATATTTTTCAAAATTATTTACAAATAAAAAACTGAAAAGTCTTGATTGCATAAGTATTCACCCCCTTTGCTGTGAGACCCCTAAATAAGCTCTGGTGCAACCAATTGCCTTCAGAAGTCACATAATTAGTTGAATGGAGTCCACCTGTGTGCACTTAAAGTGTCACATGATCTCAGATTAAATACACCTGTTTCTGGAAGGCCCCAGAGTTTGTTAGAGAGCATATCTAAACAAACACCATCATTAAACCAAGGAGCTATCAAAACAAGTCTGGGATAAAGTTCTGGAGAAGCACCAATCAGGGTTGGGTTATAAAAAAATATCCCAAACTTTGAACATCCCCCGGAGCACCGTTAAATCCATTATTAAGAAATGGAAAGAGTGGAGAAAAGAAAGTCATTGCTGAAAAAAACACATATCAAATCCTGTTTGGATTTTGCCAAAAGGCATGTGGGAGACACAGCAAACATGTGGAAAAAGGTTCTTTGGTCTGATGAGACCAAAATTTAACTTTTTGGCCTTAGCGCAAAACGCTATGTGTGGCGCAAAGCCAACACTGCTCATCAACCTTCCCTGGTATAAAAGATTACAAGACTCTCTTTCAGCAACCTCAGAATCCTCTCTCACACACACCAGTTTCTGCTCAATCAATACTCATATTGCATCCAGTAACTGAAGTAAATTCATGCGAGTCGATGATTAAAATCTGGCTCTGGAAGTATATATTGGCTGACAGGTACCCCTGTACTGTTCTCAGTGTCAAACTGCTACTGGTCTTAGTTCACTTCAGCACATAGGCTTTTATATTTGTAACTCTATACCTACTAATGCTTGTATGTCTTGTATCTAAAACACTGTTAACAGATTTGAAACATTGGCATTAAGTAAATGACACTGATTCTGTAATCTAGTCTAGCCTACTTAATTTAAGGCCATTATTTTGAGCTGCATCAGTTTTCATTGAGCCCACAAGCTCCATGCGTGTGTAGGTGTTACATAGGACCCATAGATACAGAAGCTGTTTGCCAACTACAACGGACCATATTCATTTAAAGATGAGAAACAGATAACTGCTCAAGTAATGACAAACAACAAAGTTCGCTGTGAAATGATGATTTATTTATAATCAAAAGTCGCTTGACAACTGTAAATAATAATCACTGGCAATACACCACTGTGTGTAATCACAGCAAATACACACACAGAACACAAACACGGTCACAAGTCCAAAGTGAGTGCTTTTAAGCTGTTGTCCAGGTTTGGGGCTGGCCTTTAGCCGTCTAACAATGACTAACAAATACAATTAGAACGACAAACAAACACTGTACTTTTTGGTCCTTTAGTGATTGTCTTTCTTAACCACTACAAAACCCCCTGATATACCCTCAGTCACGCCCACTTTGGTAGCGAGTGTAATCACGTATCCTCCAATCCATGATGACACATCGCCTTTTATCTGTGTTTATTTTTCTTAGTTTTCTTTTATCCCTTCTTATATAAAAATGATTTTGATTCCTCTTCCTGATTTTCACTTTCCATAGAAATGTGTCATCTCTGCAGTGAATTCTGAGATTGTAGTCCTGGGCATGATTTCACCATGATTTAAACTTTACAGACAAATACACCTCCCAGTGTATACAGCAGTAGATAATAGTCAGAGTGGTTAGCTCTTAAGGTGGGACTAAGGAAAGGTCCTATGTATATGCTAGTTTCACAACATGTTTTGTTTACATCAACACCTGGCAGTACAGCAGTAAAAATGAGTCATTCATTGCCATTGGATGGAACTCAATTATATAGACGAAAGCCAACGAAAGAACGGCAGCTTGCTAAAATGTGCTTTTCGGGTTTCATTTAATACCTGCCTACAAAAAAAAACATCTTGAAGGGAATTGCTATGATTTTCCAAGTATCTGCACAGCCATTCAGAGTATTTTTCCAAATCCTGACTATCGTTCCCTTCTTGGGTCCAGATTTGTGCGGTCATTTATTTCCTTCAGAAGCATTTCCTCACTAAATCTCTTTCTCTTTTACATTCTCAAAATTCAATTTCTTTATTAAAAGTTCTAAAGTAACACTGGGGTTACCAATGTCAAATGTTTAACATATGTTTCATGCACAGGTTATATACAGTGGTATGCAGAAGTATTTACCCCCTACCAATAATGTAACATTTTGTTGAATTAAAAATAATCTATGCACAGTTTTTCAAACAAACTTTTTTTTATTTAAAGCTGTAGTGGTTAAACTGAACACTGTTATATGAGGAAGAGGTTACATGTCAGCAAAACTTGCAAAGAAAATGTACAAAATGAAATTTACTGGTTGCATAAGTATTCAGCATCTTAAGTCAGTACTTGGTAGAAGCACCTTTTGCAGCAATTACTGCTATGAGTCTTTTTGGATAGGTCTCTACTAGCTTTGCACAGGAAAATTGCTCCAGTTCTACTAAGTTTGTTGGGGATCGTTGATGGACTGCAATCTTCAAGTCTCACTATAAATTTTGGATTGGATTCAAGTCAGGACTTTGACTGGGCCATTCAAGAACATTAATTCTCTTCTTGTTCATCCACTCCAGTGTGGCTTTGGCTTTGTGCTTCGTGCTTCGGGTCATTGTCCTGCTGAAATGTGAATTTCCTCCCCAGTTTCAGAGTCTTGGCTGACTCAAACAGGTTTTCCTCAAGGATTCGCCTGTACTTTCCACCATCCATCTGGGTAGTGTCTGGGTGGTATGATGCATCTTCCACTTCTTAATGATGGACTTCACTGTGCTGAGAGGGATAATCTGCATCTTTGATATTTTCTTGTACCCTTCTCTTGCTCTGTGCCTCTCTACCACATTATCCCTGACTTGTTTTCGAAAGCTCCTTGGTCTTCATGGTTGCTGTGTTGTATCACTATGTGAGTTGCAGCTTGAAAGTCTTTATATACCAGAGGGAAATTAGCTACAAGTTAAACCACTTTGAGTACACAAAGGCTGAAACCATTTCACTAATTTTGTGACCTTTCAAACAAATGATTTGCACCTGAGCTGAGTTAGGGTTACAGTAGCAAAGGGGTTGAATACTTATGCAACTGAGATTAATCTGTTTTTCTTTGTAAATCTTACTTACTTATATTCTATATGCATTTTTTAACTTAATCAATGTGGAGTAGATTGTGTGGATTCTACATGTAAAATCTAATTTGAAAGCGTCGTGGAGTACGCTCAGGTGCCAACAAAATGAAAACTTTGCAGGGGGCTGAATACTTCTGCAAACCACTAATAAACTTCTATAGCTATTGTGGCAAACAAGAGCTTTTACTGTCTTCACCATAGAGCTTCTATTAAATAAAATGCCATTCTAGTCATAGCAGCTGACATATCTGCATAAGTTTGATTTAAATTAAACATTAAGCATGACCAATGCTGTATGTTGAAAGTAGCGTAAATCCCCTTGTCACATATTCACTGACATCTCACTGTCTCACACTAATTTGCAGGGTTTTTTTTTAAATAATACAACTTCAATTTACTTGAGAACATCCAAAGAGAATTGTAGATTGCCAGATGGAAAGGAAACATTAGTTTCTTATGAAGTGTGCAGGGCTGCACTTCAAATCCAAATCCATTGCCAGTCTGTTATTCAACAATATCCAGACACTAAAGCTGAAAGTGTGACTTTGTACTCTTTTTTTTTTGGCAGTGAATTGTTTGTGAACAGTATAACTGAAGTTAATGGATATGTGCATATGGATCTCGAAATGTAGTCTGGTTGAGCAACGGATAACAAAATGAAGTGACCAAGTCTACCCCCAGGGATAAGGAACTTACTCATGGTGATAAAAATGTTGCTGCCATTTTCCCTGGAGTCCACCTCAGAATAAAATGTTAATATCTTTAAAATAAATGACAACTTGATTTTAGCAGAACAGGTATGTTTGCTTGAGGCATGATTAGAGGCATGGTTGTCTTGGTGACTGCTAAAACCGTAAACCTTCAATTCAACAGGCAGTAATTTGTCGAACTTTGATATTATTTCAGAAAATAACACTTCTGTTATTAGAGTTAAAGTTTTTAATTTATCTATGCTGGAGTTCAAAGCAAGGCTTGTGGAATCTGGTACTCCAGGTAGTTTTTTTTTCAATTGTAGAGATCTGTGTGTAACACAAAGAGACCAAAATGTTCAAAACAGTAATTAGTGTACAGTGTGGTTGTTCCGGAGTGTAAAGCAATTCTATGGTGAAGGAACTTTGAATGAAGAATGAAGAATGACATTAAAAACAGCCAAAGCAGAAACACTCCATATTTCAAACAGTCTTTTGAGCTCTTGCCAAGACCCATGCAGTCATTATAAATTTCCACACCAAAGCTGCTCATCCTGCCTCCTTTTTAATGAAGTAGACTACCAGATGAAAGGGGAGGACAGTAATATTGGAGCCGTGGGTAATAAGGAGACAGACTTTAGAGTTTCTTAATGTAGGCCACCCACTTATCTGTGCTGGTCTGGAAGAATAATATGCAGGAATCCCTAATAACTCTTTTGTAAGCCAGGGTAATTCTCTGGGGAATACCAAATATTAAACAAAACAAGAAAAAAGTCAGCACAGTTTAACTGAGATTAGACAGCCACATCTTATGTATACAGCAGACCACAGTTAAAAGGAAGCACAGTCTGTAAGCAGTATCTGTGATCATCGATGGTGGCTACACATTTGTAATTTGTATATACTGGAATTCTAGCTACAATGTCCCTAATTCAAATAATGACACATGAACCAAGATATAAATAATGTATTTAATAGTATAAGTATATATGTGTTTTTAGGTTGTAATCTGGACTGGATCACTTTGGGCTGCTTGAAAATCAAGCCCCGATTTAAGGAAGTTTCTAGACTGTAAAGTGTTAGGGATAATGATCTCCCTGCTGGGAAACCAGATTGGCTTCACAGGTTTATAATACACGATATCGCACCATTTCCATACTATAAAACTTTTATGAACTAACATACATGGATATGCACATGATACTCAAACAAGCCTTTGGACACTCTCTTTCCCAGCACTGTCCAAACACTGCAGAATATTGCCTATTCTTCTAAAGTTAATACTTTGCATTAAGTGTCTCTAATTACTGTGTATTAATATTGTCATTAGTTAGTAAATACATGTGTACGTACACAATTACAATGTTATTATGCATTGTTGCAATGTACTTAATGTGTACATTTTTTGCATGATATAACGCAAACCCTAACTCTAAACCTAAACATAACCCTTTTCTGATACAATTGTGTACTTACATATACTGTGCAAAAAATGTATACGTTAAGTACATTGTAACTATGCATAATAACATTGGAATTATGTGTAAGTACACATGTATTTACTATGTAACTACCATGTAAATACACAGTAATTAGAGACACTAAAGGCCTTTGCACACTAGATCCATTCCGTCATTTAGAATCCGTCATCCGGAAAAGTTGTGCGTCAATCCATTGCACACGAGATGCGTTAATATCGTACTTCAGAGTGCTGATGTGCAGTGGAGGCTTTGTAGT